>NC_053031.1:9090909-9393939 GCF_016746235.2 Drosophila teissieri | reverse complement strand
GTAGTTCAGTAACTTCTAAAACTAAATGAAAAATAAAAAATAAAATTACCTAAGGTTTCCGATAAAGATAAATTACCTGTAAACAACTCTCCCAAAAGTTCTAAGGACTTAAATTACGACCAATAACCAAAATGTATAACAGCCACTTTTCGGCCAGTTACCGATTTAAATTATACACTCAGTCTGAAGTCTTTAAGCCATTCGTTTAATGACTTTGATAATTTGGCCAACAGACTTTACACCCTGTTTTTTGAAGCGTTTCGAAAGCTTTCACTTTAAGCCAGTGTTTTGATACAGTTTTTTACGAGCTGTTTGCTCGTTTTTTATGCCGAAACAATTGAGTTTGTTTGCCTTGCAGAGGGCAAATCGGGTTCGCTCGCAGTTCCGAGCTTGACCCGCTTATTGGGACTGTTGGCCAGGTCCTGATTGTTGGCCTTTGTGCTCCTGGGCAACTGGTATCCGCGGCCAGTTAATTAGCTGCCAGGGATCGTCCCTCTCGCGGGACTTCATCAGGCGACAGGCTCGGCGCAAAAAAACGGGGCAGATTCTTCAAATTACTTTTGAAAAAAGGGCGGCATTGGAAGGGGATAACTTTCAGTTCCCAGTTTCAACGTAACCAACTCACTTTTAGAAAAGCAGTATAACATTATACTTCATGTTAGATTCATTTGTGTTTCAATATTTAATGATAATTACATCAAAAAATAGTTCATTCCATAATTTTAATACTGCTTAAAACCTTTAAAAATAGAATACTGCGAATAATTTACCTAAAAGAAGAATCAAACCAATATTTATTGATGGTTTCTTTTGTGAAATAAATAAATAAATAGCTGCATAGCTACATTTCGAACTAAGTCTTATAGACACCGATGCATCCGAATTGTTTTTCGGTGCAGTCATGCAGGACTGGCTTTGTGTCTGCTCACTTTTATTTCAAACGGCAATTGCATTGTGCCATTCCCAATCCGCTTATGGCCACTGCCACGCCCCCTGGACCACCTAGACCGCCCATGCCGCACAGTCCGCCCTCGGGAGCAAACAATGCACTCAGCAGCAAACAAGAGCAGCAAAGACCAGGACCAGAAAGTCCGTCCCTTTTCCCTGGTAAAGTGCTCTGCGTATGATAAAAGCTTGTGTCATATTTTCATTTTTCACCCAGTTTTCCCTTGCTGCATTTGTTGTGGCGGATTTAAAATCTGAGAAAGAAGTTTTCCAGCCAGGCAGCCAGTATGGCTCGCCTAATGCCAAACACTCGACGACGCTAACCCGTGCTTACTTATAAAAAGCAGAGTACTTTCATTAGCTTACCGCCAACGGACCTTCCCGCCAGCAAGGTCGGCATCAAATCCAGTTTATTTCGTCCACCGTGGAGCACCTTGGTGCGTCCACCAGCCGACTCCATCCACCATCTCAGCTCAACTCCGTGCTTGGGGTAAAGCTCAGGATGAAATCCGCCATGAAATGGATCTAAAACGGAGAAAGTTTCCCCTGCGAAAAGCTCTCGAAGCGGAAATTTTGGCCTTGGCATAGGAATTGACGCAGCATTCACCTTGTGTAATGAACTCAAATAATATTTAAAACTAATTAGTTGCAACGCACACGGCATTGACAGTGAAGTGCTTGTGGGTGGTTTTCTATTAAACTAATTATTTTGCTCTTTATTATTCCATACATATATATATATACTTTGTTTGCCTGTTCGTTGGATTTTTGTTATGCTTTATACAGTTTGCCGTTAGCAATATTTTGCATTTTTACAAATTTATATTCGGTCGTAAATATAAACAGAAAATAGCTCTGGGGAAATAGTTAGAATATAACTAGATGATCGTTTTGATATTTCTTTTTTTCCGGGTTAGATCTTGTCTTTTTCCTAAACGCTACGAGTATTGGTTGTCCGCTTGAAGTATAATACTTGGACAGAGCTTCTTCGCTTGTTTTGCTGGGTAATCAACTTTAAACTTAGTCGCTAAACACATTGTATGCCAAAACAATTGTGTTGCAGTTAACAATTTAAGTTAAAAGTGAACCGAGTGGGTACTTAGCTTAGAGGTATACACTTAATTCGTACTAAGGCATGTTATATGTTGGGCTCGAAACAACAACATTAACTGTTGTGTAATTTATAATATCAATATCGCAAGTGGTTTATACAAAGTCAAGTTAGGTCAAATAAATAAAGAGGCAGCAGAAGCTAAATTAATGCTAACAGTAACATTAAAGTAACGTAACGTAAACGTAAAGCCAACTGAACAGTATCCCGCCCTGGTTGATTGGGTTTGGGTTTGGGTTTAAGGATCACGCCGAGGCCGTAATCCACACTACTCGGCATCCAGCGAGAGACAAGGCAGTCCGGCCAGCGCCGGATGTGTAGACTGCTGGGAGGAGCGGTGTCGCTGCGGCATGGGCTGGCCATTCTCGCGGTACGTCTTCAGTTTCGTCTCCATGGCCTGCAAAGTATACAAAACAAGAGCGAATTAGGCACAAGTCAGTAAAATTTATCAAAAATCAACTATAGAACAACTATAGGAACATAAAATATATATGGCCAAGTGGTTCTAAAAGTTTCCTATCAAAAATCACACACTTTGTGGGTACTTGAAATTACAATTCCTAGACTCGGCTTTCAAAACTGAATTGCACTTTGGATATATGCCATCTTAAGCGGAATGCAAGTGCTCAACGAACAAAAACAAAGAACATAAAATAAGGTACAAATAAGTTTTGTATTTATTAACCAATGCAATTAATAAATGCAAGCGGAGGGCACTAAAATTAGCCTTAAAGTTTGGAGCGCATTGGCATTGTCAAAGCGGCAGGCTGGCGTCTGGCGAGTTGCGCATGCGCTCGGCGAAGCGCCTGAAAATGTTTGAGCCCGCACTGAGGCTTCCGGAGGAACTCCAATCGCTGGCGGGCGTGGACTGGGCGCTACTGGTGGCCACCGAGCTGCTGCTGCCGCCAAAGGCGCGGCGAAAGAGACTCGACTCGCTGGCCGATGGCGGCGGCTGCAGAGTTGCCGGGCGCTCGCAAATGCAGCGAAACTTTTCGCAATCGGGACATAGCAGTGCCTTGTCCCACTAAAAACATACGGAAAAACACATAAGCTGATGGTGGGAGTGAGGGTTCAGGGAAAGTGTAGACGAAACAAGGAATGTGGGAGGTTGGCATGCTGGACTTATAGTTTTCGGAGGGACTTACGTTTAGTTTTCTTAACATGTCGGCCACAATGTTGAGCGCCGTTGTGCGGGAGCTGGGGTTCATGGAATTGCCATTGATTTGGTTCTCGGGATCTGCAAGAGGAAGCACACATACACAGCATGTTAGTCGAGAGGTTAGTTGGTCAACTACTAGCTACAGACGCAAACACAAAACGTAAACAAATCGCCTACTAGAAATGTTGCAAACTCTTTCGTCACATTTGGGCTCTTAATTTTAATAATTTACAATACAATTACAATTGATGAGGTACTTAAACGGGCTATCTTTGTGGCAAACAAATAAAAAGAAACAAATAAAAAAAAAAAAAAATTAAATGCAAGGCTTGAATGTTTGGCGATTCGACTTGGACAGTTTTAGCACACGTCTGGTTTTCTTTAGGGAACTGAGTATCTTACTTTTAAGCGAATGCTGCTGGTTATATTCGTTTCTATTAACTAAGCTGCCATTGAGGGCGTTTACGCTGACGCTGGTGGCTCTTGTGGCGACAGTATTGTCGTGGTTTACCAGATCGCCATTGGCCACAATACCATTTGGCAGCGAGGCGGACGAGTTCATCGAGCTGTTGACCGTATTTGTGTCGTTTGCCGTGGGAATGCTCGTTCCATTGACCACTGGGGTAAAGCGTGACTTGACGTTCAGCTCTTGTTTGAGATCTGAAATACAGTTGATGAATTAGTTTTCAATTCGGTATCCCTAGAAGCACCCACCTCTCGTCTCATCCATCAACCGCTGCAGTTTTTCCTGCAGCAATCCCTTTTCATCCACTTCCAGCTCTAGCAGGGCGTTCTTCTCGTAGGCCTGATCCAGCATTTTCTCGAAATTCTCTATGCTTTCGTTGAGTATGCGATGGGCACGCTCCAAATCGTCATTTTTCTGCTCCAGCTGCCGCAGGTGCACCTTCATGGTGTCGCGATCCTTCTTCATCGTTTCCAGCTGCTTCTCCATGTTTGACATTTCGATGCCATGCGAGTCCAACTTGACCTGAGGATATAATAATTGTAAAGAATGAGCTTGTGGGCAAGGAGTTCAAGGCCGCTTGCAATTAAAATACGGAGAATAACACCATACAAAACTAAATCAATTTCATAGCTTTCATAAAACTTAGTTTTAATCTCAGTAAGTGTAAGTCGGGTTTAGGTTATAGCCACCTTGAGAGACTCGTTTTCCCGCTCAAACATTGTTAGTTTGGCTGTGAGATCTTTGATTATACTCTGCTTCTGGTCCAGAGTGGCGTCCATTTCTATTTCCATTTCGCGGGAATGCTCCACGAACTCGTCGTACTCCTGTTTCACGTCTGTCCATCTGGAAATAATAAGTTGAACTGAGCTATTTGACTGATCTCAGAGATTTAAAAAGGGATTTGGGAACTTACTCTTTGTGGTACTGCTTGGATCGTTCCTTCCAATATCTGCACTCATCTTCCACACTATTGAACATCGGTGGCGACTCCATTTCTAAGAATTATCCTTGGCTGCTGACTTCTTTTTGTGATTTGTGTACTAATCGGTGGTCAAACTGGGTTTGAAATTTCGTTCGTTCGAATTGATTTAACTTTTAATTTCTACACAATACTAGGTACTACGGTTGGTCTATTCCTGCATGGGTAATTATTCGTGTTTTTTAGCTGCTTTGTTTTTAATTGCTCTGATTAAAATGCCAAAACACAGTTGTTGTTCAAGTCGAAGTTTTGTTTTTTTGTTGTTTCGTGTTGGGTGGTGAATAGTCTATAAGTCGGTGAAGAAAAGTGAAAAATCAATTAGAAACAGGTGTTTGCCCTGATTTTCTTGTTGCTGTTGCTGTTGTTCTGGTTCGATGCCCTAAAATGGCAGTCGGTTCTGTCCATATAAAATGTAAATAAAATCAAATTAAACAAAAATCATTTTTGTGACGCAGCTGCTGCGGCAGCAACAACAACAACGAAAACAACGAGGATGATGATGATGAGCAGCAACAACAACAACAAATAGCTACGACGAAGTTTCCCATACAACAACGCACTGCATGGAAATGAAATCATCGGCGATTTTCTCTTGGAATTCCAGTGCCTATACCTGGGATTTCATGTGGCCCGAACGCCCACGAGTTCTACTTACACTTTGCGCTTAATTTTGCTACGTTTTGTTTGTTTTATTTACATAAAATCAGTGTAAATAGTTATGCTTGTAAAAATTTACCACTACTCCAAAAACGCACTAGCCAACCCTGGCTTGCGTTGCCAGTGTTGAGTAATAGCCGGGCATTTGATTTTGACAGCCCTGGTCAACAGTTGATATTTGAAATTTAATCAATATATAATGTTTTACTCGGCTTCTTTCTGCGCTTACGTAATTTTCTTATATATTCCAAATCATATTTCTCAATTGGACGAGCCGTAAATGTTAAGGATTTGTTGGCCGGCTCATCGCTGCTGGTATCGTTCGAAATGTGAAACTCCGAATCGGAACTGTCTTCAATTATTTGAGCTGAGCTTAGAGTTATATCGCGAGAGGAGCTGGGAGTTTGTGCCAGTGTAACAGCATTTTCGCCAACTACGCGCATGGGCAGCGCTTTATAATGATATGAAACATTTTGAGTTGATCTGCGACGTAATTTGTGTTTTCTGCTAGTTTCAAAGTCACTGGAACTTGTGGAGGTGTTATTCTTGCCACTGTTAGAACCTTCTTCGCTGTCAGAATCCTTACTGGCACTTTTATTACATTTCTTTGTGCTTTTTGACATATTTGTTATAAGCCGTGGCGGAATTGTTTTGGTTCCAGCAATAAGCAATGTTTTGCTGAACTAGTTCTGTACCATTTTACCGAAGTGGCAACTCCCTGGCAGTGCCTCCGACTGCATAACGTTGCCAGATAGCCAGCCAGAGTGTGGCCAGATCGCAGCGACGGCAGTGCATTTTCAACAAAAATAAGGTAAAATATAGCACAAATATGGCCAGCAATTGTTAAACAATTAACGCAATTGCCAGAATAATAACCAAATGTCAACTGTGTGAGTGCGACAAACGAGCTCGCGTGGGCGTTGCACATGCAGCAGCATAGAATTGATTAATTGCGGCGCATGCCGAAAAGGGAAAAAAGGGAGGATGTGTTTCAATAAACGCGAGTGAAAACCGCGACGAAGGAAAAAAAAACCAACTGCTGAATCGTGAACAAAGAACTCGTTGCGTCCGAAATTATGTGGCACAACAACTAAACTATTGGATTTCCCACTCGTTTTCCAGTTGAAATCAACGCGTTGCAGCAGCCCCCGCAGCAACAGCAACAACAAAACAAAGGCAATTGGGAGTGCAGCCTAACGGGAGTTGCACCAGCACATAGAGATTATAATCCGGATTTAGGTAACCAATTATCGGGAGATAATCCACCATGGCGGATCCAGAGCGACAGAGCCTGATCAACAAGGACGACGGCAACGGCTACAATTCCGTGGACGCCGTGGACGAGGGTACCGATAATCCGGGCAGCAGCTCATCGGTGGCCACAAACGAGGACGGTGCGTATCGTTACAGTAAAGCCGGCCATTGAACCCGCATCCAATCAGCCGGGCGGCCCATTGGAAGCCCAACAAGTGTGCGGGCGCTCCACTTATCCGCATCCACCGCCGTGATTCCGAGTTGTCTGCTTGCCGTCTCGCTGGGCATTTTCACACTTCACCCAACTGAGTCATAAATGCTCAATGGGCGGGGGGAGTGAAGAGCAGCACAGGGAGAAAAACTTATGCCCAAATTCTATCTTAAATTGCCCAGCATTTTTACAAATTAATATGTTCCACATTCATATTGATCTTAAAGTTATAGGGCCCAGTATATTGAAGTTTCCTTTTTTTTTTTAAGAATAGTTAATATTAAATGATTGGTTTGGCCTAAATGTCAAATTGGCCACGTACACCTCAAAAAAAAAGTGTCATATTATCTCCAACTCTTATTATAATGTGAACATCGTTTGTATGTACTCGATGCCGGTATCGGCCAGATATTCGCACCGTCTTTGTTATTGTTTATGCTAGGACGCCCGTAATCAGCGTAAAAAGCGTTCCCCACAGCTGTTTAATCAGCATCGATGTGGAGGTGTTCGTAAAGTGGTGGTTAAGCGGGGGCAGCCAAGTCCATGAGTCATCATGTGATTCGCTGCCTTATCGCAGTGCAGGGCGAAAATAAAGGCATTGAGGTCTGCGATGAGCAGCGGTTCCATTGTTTACCAAGGAACCTGATCTGCAGCTCAGGGAAAGCTTACCCATATCATTAATATACTCTGTAAGTGTTTAGTTACAAGGGACTTTCCATGTTTCCAATAAGTGGTTTAAATCAGCTGATTCGACGAAATGAAATTTTGTATAGGAACAGCATATACTGAAAACATATTTTGGTGGTTTTAATTTGTTTAATCCAATTATAATAAACGATCTTCCTGGAGAGTGTGTGCGATGTCTTCTTTGTCTTTCCTTGCACAAAGTTCGAACTTGTTTTGCTCGAGAGACGAGAACCACAACTGCGGTCTAGCTGCTCTAGTTTAATGCTGGGACAGGAAAGCTGCATTCATAAAGCCAAAACATTGACCCATTTGGTTTATCGCAGCTTCCCAGAGCCACACACTATCAGAAAATGCAGTTCTCACTCCCTCCGCGAGCCAATCTTCGCCAGATGAGCAGTGTGGTTGAGGGAACTCTGCTGGCGAGATGTATTTATTCTACACCAAAGGTCTTGGCTTCGAAGGGCATAGGTCTACATCTCATTATAAGTAGTCATTAATACTTTGCAATGCAATTTTAGGCAATGGCGCACCAACGGCAGTGCCTTGCATTGGACCTGATGAGCTGCCGCCGCCATATCAGCAGAGCACCAACACAGGAGGCGTGCCGATGGTCACCTGTCGGGTATGTCAACACATGATTGACATCACCACGAAGCGGGAGCAGCACGTGGTCAAGTGCACCCACTGCAATGAGGCTACTGTGAGTAGTTCGAACAATATTCTTCGATTCCAATTGTAACTCAATACTCCTTTGGCGATCCACAGCCCATTCGGAACGCTCCACCGGGCAAGAAGTACGTTCGCTGCCCATGCAACTGTTTGTTAATCTGCAAGAGCTCGTCGCAGCGGATCGCTTGTCCAAGGCCCAATTGCAAGAGGATCATCAACCTGGCCCCAAGTCCCGTCACCCCGCCCGTGCCAACCATGCCGGGCATGTGCCGCGTCACTTGTGGCCATTGTTCGGACACGTTTTTGGTAAGCTATTATTCGAAATCACTTCAGCAGGAGTCTTCTAAAGCTTGCTCTTGCAGTTCAACACGTATCACAACGCCTTGGCCCGGTGTCCACACTGCAGGAAGGTCTCATCGGTGGGTTCGCGCTTTGCTAACAGCCGCGCCGTGATGTTCGCCATTGTGGCGCTGCTGTTCCTCATCACCGGCATCGGTGTTACCATCGGCACATACTCGATTGCTTCGGTAAGCCATTTAAATACAGCCGAAGTATGTGATTTTCTAAACCCACATTTGTTTCCTATTCTTTTCTAGGATCACGGTGGCATGTACTTCCTCTACGTGGCGCTGTTCGTGATTTCAGGGTGCATGCTGGCCCGGTCTGCCTACTATTTCCGCCTTAAAGTGAGCGCCATCGATGGGCCAATGTAAAGCTAAAGCACGGGGCCAGTAGCAAGGAAGAAAGTGCATTGTTTTATTTTTATATATATTATTCATATATATCATTCCTTTTGATATTAAATTTAAAACTAAACACAAGCAGCCAATTTGCAGACGGAACATATGAACATTTCTCCAGCAGTCCAGCTACAAAAATTCTTTGTTTCGAGCAAAACTAAAAGCAAACCTAGCTAAATTTACGAAATGAGGTCCCCGTTTAAAGTGATTTTGAAAAGCATAATTAGGATATTAAGGCCGTAAATAACTACACACTATACTAAAAGCAAATATTTCAAGAGTCGCGGAAGCAACTACCATTAAAGTGCTAAATGAGAAACCGAAATCTGTAGGCAGTCATTAGTTTTTAGGCCAGCGATCGATCAATCCACAGTGCATCTCATTTTTAGAATCGTCAGGCTCCATTTTAAAGATTGTACAGTTTCGTTGTTTAAGTGTCCGATTTGTTATCCGTTCGTGCGTGTCCTGCAACTATTTCGGTATTTACATATTACGTATTCGTTGATACGCTTTTGAGTTTTGTGTTGCCTAGAATTTATCCAATGCACTTTTCTCAGTTCGCGCCAAAGCAGCAGAAAGCGTGTTTTGTTTCTTGGCGTTAGAAATAATTTGAAGGGTATGCTAATAGTGCTAATAAAGGTACATACATACGCGCATATATACCATACATACATAATTATAATGAAAATAAACAAAGCAACACTTCTTGAACAACAGAGAACAAGCAACGCTCATGCAGATCCAAAAAACAAAAATCAATTTAGACAGCAACTGCTAAAATGCGAAATGCATATATATATATGATTAAAAGGAACGGTTTACTTTTGAAATATATATATATATATACAACATTTATATTTAGTACATTATAAATTAGCATACATACACTGTAAATAAAAAGAAATAAAACCACAAGCACCACCGACTTTTTGGCGACCAAAACGACGGCAAGACTACGGAACTCGTAGAGTGCCTTGAACTTGACATCGGACATCGGCTGGCCAATTCGATTTCATTTTTAAAGTTTATCTCTTGACCAAAATGTCATCCTTGGCTCCTTGCTTCACTGTGGGCTCTATAGTGCGCTGCAAAACTTGTTTTGGCGAAAACTTTTCGGGAGAGGTAACTCATAAATTTTATGTTTATATTTACTTCCACATTATATAATATGCTCAATTCCCCAGGTGGTGGCCTTTGATCTGGGCGTGAAAATGCTGATGATGAAGTGTCCATCGAGCAAGGGCGGTGGCGACGAACAGACCATCTGCAACCTGACCATCGTGAACTTATCCCTGTGCGTGGACATCGAAATAGTGAAGGAAATGCAGCCCTTGGATGATGTTCAGCTCCCAGAACCGATCAATATCCCCTTAGTATAATCTCTATATAGATATTTGAGAGCCCTCACTCAACCATTTGCGATTGTAGATCCGAGAACGATTCCGATACGCAACCGAACATCGTACTCTTTCCTGCCGGAGCTATCACCCGAATGCTTCGCCCTTTGGTCAAGCTCTGTTCAGGCTGTTGGTCAAGCGTTTCGGCGATCCCGCGATCAATTGGCAGAGCCAAGGCGACCATGTGGCGATCAATATACTGCATCAGGTGGTCATCGAGGCGCCGTATGCCACGGAGAATATCAGATACCAGGGGTGGGATCCCAAACTGGCGATATACGTCCAAGGGGTCGTTGAAGACTTCCGCAGTAAACAATTCTAAAACGACGCTCGTGCCCATGGCAACAGTTGTCTAGATAGCCCCCGGTTCTCTGTACGTTTTGTTTATCAACAAAACAATTCAAAATACACATATTGCCTCGACACCCACACAGAATACTACTCTTTATCTGCCAGGGGAAAGCATTCTCAATTGTACACATTCGATTTAATGCACTACTAATCCAAACACACACCATGGCCGATGATGAGGATAAACCAAAGAAGCACACGCTGGACACCCTGTTCATGGTGTATGCCAATTTCCAGGTATGATGAACCAGTTAATTGGAAGTGATCTTCATTTCATGAATCACTTAATGGCAGGTTATACCCACCGACATCGAGAACGAGGTCTTCGACAGCATACTCCTCTCGCAACTGGACGCCTGGCTGGAGCAGGCCAAGCTCATGCCCAATCCCATCACTCGAACTCAAACGGGCCTCATTTACATGCGATACAAGTGCGTAAAACTGCTTGAATTATATCAATCCTATACATAATCTCTTTCTTTATAATAAACTTGCTCTAGGAAGTGGCGATTGGAGTACGAAGACTTTCTGGAGGTTCTGAACAACTTGGCCTCCGATAACAACCTGCAAATAGACGACATGAAGCAAATAATGGTCGACGCTGGAGTCCCGAACGGTGCCGATGTGGTTATAGTCGTCAAGTAGACTGCATCATCACTGCCTTTTATTTACATACATAAAAAAGTCGCACAACAAATTATTAATAGTAACAATTGCATAAAGGAGTAATTTTGATTAGTTAAATTGTTCACAAAAATTATAGTACAGTATAAAAGCGTTCAACAAAGAGCCTCTAAACCCAATTGGTTAATTTAAATTAGTTCAACACTTATTTTGACGTAGAGGGTGCTTAAGGTATGTTTTGAGATTGCTGATCAGAAAACTAAATACACGTTATACGGGGAGTACATATTACATATAGACTGATATCTTCATATCCTGCTTAAGCTTATAAATATTCGATGAGTGATTAATTGGCTTGCTCGCTTCGCGTTGCTTTCCTGATAACAATAACAACGTTTGATTGGGTAACTGCGTTTGGCTGGACTTATTCGTAGCACCTGGGCAAATATATGAAGGGCTGCTCAGAGCTAACGATGATACAAAAATACATGCTTATTCATTCCGTATATCTAATAAATATTGTTGATGCGTACAAATGGCTTTCCGAGTGTCTCGTTGCGAAAGGTAAGGTAAAGTAGTAATGCACTGTTCAGTTTGTACTAAAAAATTTCCGGCTCTTGTCCAGGTGCATGGAGCACATTTTTTTATTGATGATTGCTGTTAGTCATCCCTCCAGTTGCTCAACATAGTATAAATTCTATGGCGTTAATTGTATAAATTGTGTATTCGGTTTTTATACTGTTTATCGTGCATAGCAACCTCGTGCCATTCCAAGGCCACTCCAATTTCGCCACATGATTTGTATTTCCGGATTTGGTCATATAGATAAGATTTTCTTGTTGGCTCAGTGAGTGTATCTCTTTTCATCTCTGGGCCGCATCGTCATGGATCTGTGTGTTTTGCTTTGCTCATTTGAATGCATGAATAATGTAATGCACAGGTGGATTAAGTATACGTTGCACTTAGGATTAGATTAGTAGCAATTGCAAGTAATTTAAGAGTAAATTGTTCGCTCCAGCCAGTCGTCCAAGTTGAAGAAGGCCGTGTCCGTGTTATCCGTGTCCCGTTCGCGGAACATCTCGATGAACGTCCTCACCTTGATGGCACACATCAAGAAGTCGTCGAATGGTATTTGTCCCTCCCGCGATCCGTAGCGATGGGCCAGGGCATTCAGGAGCCGGTTGTTCAGATGGTAACCAGCCGAATTGAGTGCTCCTCGCAGATGGAATCCATCAATACTGCCAGTGCGACGTGGGTCATATAGCTTAAAGACCGCCCGCCACTTGGCAATATCGGTAAGCAGAGCTTCGAACTCCTCGAAACCAAGGCGACCGGAGCGATCCTTGTCCAGCATGGCCACCATCGAACGCACGGCATCCTTGGAGAAGCCATCAGTGCCCACCATAACATCGCGCATTGAGTGGTCCAGGATGCGCTTCAGCTCCTGCCAGTCCACTTCCTCATCGCTGCCAGCCACGCTGTCGAACAGACGACGCAGTGCAATGCGCTGCGGATCATCCTCCTCCTTTGGAGTTGGTGGCGGCAGAGACGGTGCAATGCGATCGTCGGTCTCGCCAAAGCCAACCTCATCGTCGTTCTCCGTCATGTTGTTCCTCGTCTCCGAGAAGACGCGAATAATGAACTCGCCCTCCTCATTCGGATCGAAGGTCGATGGAATAATCAGGTAGTGGCCAGGTGGCAACTTAAACCTAGCGCAGACCTCGCGCGTGTTGATAAAATGTGGTGAACGGGCCACCGAAGCTCGGTACTTAAAGAAGTTCAGTCCTTGGGGCTTCACTTCCATGTCACGGTCTGTGAGGTGATATATAGCAAATCCGATGGTCAGGCAGTCGATGCCCACGTTGCGCTTGCTACGTCGGTTCTTCTGCATGAGGGCCACAATAGCTGTGCACTTGCCATCATCATCCTCGTCGTCGGGATCCTCGAGCGATATGATATACTGTGGGTTGTGCCAGAAGGTCTCCAGGAAGTTTCTGCAACCTCCGGCTGTTACGCCCGATGTCCACTCTCCCTCGAACATGGACATTTCCCACTTGCGGCGAGAGCTGTTCTGCTGATCCTCAGTCAGCGAGTCGGGCGACAAGTTACAGATTTCCACGCGATCAAAGTGATTGAGGAAGTCCTGGAAGGACATCCAAAACTCGCCGTCCCTATCGAAATTCAAGCCAATCTCCTCCTTCGTGTGCTCTGGTATGAAGCGCCACTCCGGCGAGCTGTCACTCCACGGACCGCTCCACTCGGCATCGTTGCCCCATGGATTACGCATACGGATCATGGGCAACTTTCCTTGACGATTCGGCGTCGAGATGTCCATTAGGCATACCTTGGTAATGGAGTAGGCATGACCGCGGATCAATCCTTGTGGCGTCTCTGCTTCCAGAACATGTGGATCCGGCTCCAAGGAGCAACCCATCATCGAACCGCGCTCGGCGGCCTTCATCATGATGCTGAATAGATTTGGGGGAGCCTCCTTGATGTCGTACCACTCGGTGACGCCGCCAGTGAAGTCCTCCATGGCCTCGCACGTGGTGCCGCCTAAGTGTGGGGATAAGTTTACCATATAGTTTTTTAGGCTTTAGAATGAAAGTATTTAAATTTCAGATCTCTACAGCAAAGTTCTAACCGGAAATCTGTTTTCTTTAAGAACCTATGATAAGCATAGTGTATTATTAGAAACTAGAAATAAATTTTGGCATGCCACAATGCTGATAATATTTCATTTCTTACCCTTGAGTGCTTCATAAGATCCGTGGAGCTTGGCGTAAGCCTTCTCCAGCAGGGCGCTCCAAAACTCGTTCTTCTCCGTAGAGTGCATGTAGATCAGCTCGCCATTATAGGTGGGCAGTCGGTCATCAATGACCACTTCCACCCACTTGCCGTACTGCCAGAACTTGAAGTGGAAGATGCCAGCGTAGTTCTCCTGGAAGTCCTGATCCGGCGGGATCACCCTGAAGAAGAGCGTCGAGTCCTGCGTCAGATTGGCAGCTGCAGCCAGGAGCCAGCTGTGAAGGATTGTTACATTTCTTAATTTATGTCCACTTATGTTTAAATGTGTTTTGCCTTACCAATCGCCAAGTTCTCCTTGTTGCACATCGAATCGTGAATAGCCCTCCACGAAGAACTGCGGATCATCGACGATGTCACCTGGGCGCAGCCACTCGTAATAGCGATCCGGTCGCCGTGAGTACATCAGCGAAGCGTTGGTGGCCGGAAAATCGGGATCCTCGAACATGGTTCCATTGGCCACGCAGCTGGCGCGCAGTGATTCGAAATCGCCTTTGTTCACGCTGTTCTGCCGGGTACTAGTGGCCTTGCGACCCATCCAAAACATGTTCTGGTTCTCGGGCACCTTCACGCTGGTGAAGCTTAGCTCGGCCACGCCGACAGAAGGTTCCTCCTCCTGGGTTGGAGCACTGGCCGGTGGCGGAGCCGAGGGATAAGGCAGTGCTGGGAATCCGGCACTGTGCTGCGGAGCCGGACTCGTTGGCATGGGAGCGTACGGCATTGGCATACTGGGCAAACCGGGCATGGCAGATGGATATGGTGCAAGCGGAGCAGCCGGATAGGGGAGATTGGGCTGCGGCATGCCAGTTGGATAGGGCATACCGGTTGGATAGGGTGCCATTGGCGCAGTGGGGTATGGCAGCGAAGACGCGTTCGCTGATGGCAGACTGGGATAAAGTCCTGCTCCCGGGTATGGCGTGGCACTTGGATAGGGTGCCGGCGCTGAGGGGGCTCCTGGCACAGGCATTCCCATACCCATTGGG
The DNA here is from genome assembly GCF_016746235.2 of Drosophila teissieri. NCBI lineage: Eukaryota > Metazoa > Arthropoda > Insecta > Diptera > Drosophilidae > Drosophila > Drosophila teissieri. The sequence continues at coordinate 9,378,901 of NC_053031.1, read as the reverse complement.
TGTCCCGCGTACGAGGCATTCTGGGCATGTCTCGTCTGCTTCACCACATATGGCATTCCGCCCACGGATTCGGATGATGGATAGGGCAACGAGGGGTAGAGACCCGCCGAGGGTTTGGGGGCTGCTCCTTCGCTCCCGCCGCTGACTTCATTCTTGCTGTAGCCCAAGGCCGCCAAATTGACAAGGCCAATGCCACTGGCATGATAATTCTTGGGGTAATTATCAATGCCGTACATTTTCACTGGGTTTTCGATGTGGTTTTCCTATTCCACGCACTGGTTTTTCCCTAAATCTACGGACTAATGGCGTTGTAAATCGGCTAAAACTACGGAACTGAATGATATAGAGATGTTTATTAACTCGCTGCCGTGGTAAAACTGCTGACTCGCTGGGAATTGTACGCTTTAAATGGGAGAAGTATCCAAATTTAACTTTCTCGGTAAATGATTCATAATCTTTAACCCTTATGCGTTCTATATATGTTTTTTATATATAAAAGTGCAAGCCTAAACGTTTTTAAAAGGCTTAATGAAATACTTATAAAATTCTTATTTATTTGTTAATTTCAAAAATAGATCATCAATATATTAAATTTGTTTTAATAACCAGTCTCCATACGAAGAACTTTACCTTTATTTTAATGTACTCTCCTAAATTAGTATTATTACTTTATTTGGTAAGTATTTAAAGAAAACTAGAATTTGTGTAGGGTATATTTGCTCACTAACGTAAGCAATTAAATTAGGGTCAATATTAAAGACGCAACATGTCATATGGGTTAAACAAGGCATGCAGGGCTACAGTTCCACGCAGAGTTGCCACCTTGATCCAAATAAATTTGGTATTTTTTTAGCCCTGTCGGCATTCTCAATAGAAGAAGAAGAAGTTAAACAGTACCGTGTTTTTTATGATAACAAACGCAAATTAGTTGACAAATTCTGGCGAAGAACCGGCATTTGAGCGATGGAAACGCAACCTGAGGTGCCCGAGGTGCCGCTGCGTCCGTTTAAATTATAAGTTTTTCCTCTGCTCTGCTAGAAATACAAAAATAATGACTTTTCCTTTCTCAACAGCACGGCGCATCAGGTTGTGAGCCTCACGGGCATCAGTTTCGAGCGGAAAAGCATAATCGTAAATACATATAATATATAAACATATATATATGTATGAAACCTAACACCTCCTCCTTTTAGGGCGTGGTCGAGCTCACCATTGTGCCGAACAGCGAGAATCTGCGCCTGATACGGCTGAACGCCAAGCAGCTGAGGATCTACAGCGTCGTTTTGAATGATGTCTGCCAGGCGGAGTTCACGTACTTCGATCCCTTCCAGAACATCTGCTACAAGGAACCCAAGAGCCGCGTGCTGGAGGTCTACTCCAAGCATCATCTGTCGGCCGCACAGTTCACCGATCCGGATGTAAACAACGGCGAACTGCTCATCCAAGTTCCGCCCGAGGGTTACTCTATGATCCAGGAGGGTCAGGGTCTGCGCATTCGCATCGAATTCTCGTTGGAGAATCCCAAATGCGGCGTTCATTTTGTCATACCACCCGCTTCCACGGATGAGGAGACACAAATGAACAGCTCGCATATGTTCACCAATTGCTATGAGAACTCCACGCGATTGTGGTTTCCTTGCGTGGACAGTTTCGCCGATCCCTGCACCTGGCGGCTAGAGTTCACCGTGGACAAAAATATGACTGCTGTGTCGTGTGGAGAACTTCTAGAAGTCATTATGACTCCAGATCTGCGAAAGAAAACCTTTCACTATTCGGTTAGCACTCCAGTATGTGCTCCGAATATTGCTTTGGCTGTGGGTCAGTTTGAGATCTACGTGGATCCGCACATGCATGAAGTGACCCACTTTTGCTTGCCCGGATTGCTGCCGCTGCTAAAAAATACGGTTCGCTACCTGCACGAGGCCTTTGAGTTCTTCGAGGAGACCCTATCTACGCGCTACCCATTCAGTTGCTACAAACAAGTGTTTGTAGACGAATTGGACACGGACATAAGTGCTTATGCCACAATGAGCATTGCTTCGGTGAACCTACTACACTCCATAGCTATCATCGATCAGACCTATATATCTCGAACCTTTATGTCGCGGGCTGTGGCTGAGCAATTCTTCGGCTGCTTTATCACATCGCACCATTGGTCGGACACCTGGCTAGCCAAGGGCATTGCGGAGTACCTGTGTGGACTGTATTCCAGGAAGTGCTTCGGCAACAACGAGTACCGCGCTTGGGTGCAATCTGAACTGGCGCGTGTCGTTCGCTACGAGGAGCAGTATGGCGGCATTATTCTCGATTGCAGTCAGCCCCCAGCTCCGTTACCTGTTTCGGGCACTAACCCATCGGCTGCTGCCAGCAAGCAGCAGGAGATTGTCCACTATTTTCCCATTAAAAGTTTACACACCGTGTCGCCGAAGTATGTGGAGGCGATGCGAAGGAAGGCGCATTTTGTAATCCGGATGCTGGAGAACCGCATCGGCCAGGAGCTGCTGATTCAGGTGTTCAATAAGCAGTTGGCATTGGCTTCTAGTGCGGCTACGACGAAGATCGGCGCAGGACTCTGGTCTCAGCTGCTCATCTCGACCAACATCTTTATCAAGGCTATCTTTACGGTAACGGGAAAAGATATGTCTGTTTTCATGGACCAGTGGGTGCGCACTGGTGGCCACGCCAAATTTTCGCTCACATCTGTGTTCAATCGCAAACGAAACACCATTGAGCTGGAGATCCGCCAGGACTTTGTTAATCAGCGGGGCATTAGGAAGTACAATGGTCCATTGATGGTGCAGCTGCAAGAGCTGGATGGAACTTTTAAGCACACATTGCAGATTGAGAGTACTCTGGTGAAGTCCGATATCACTTGCCACTCGAAGAGCAGGCGTAACAAAAAGAAGAAGATCCCTTTGTGCACCGGTGAGGAAGTGGATATGGATTTATCAGCCATGGAGTAAGTTTTAAATGAAATAAATGATTAAACATTTTTGTTAACATATTTACTTCACTTAGTGACTCACCTGTGCTGTGGATTCGCCTCGATCCGGAAATGATTCTGCTGCGTGACCTTATAATCGAGCAGCCCGACTTCCAGTGGCAGTATCAGCTTCGGCATGAACGTGATGTAACTGCCCAATTTCAGGCGATTCAAGCCCTGCAGAAGTATCCAACGAATGCCACCAGGCTAGCGTTAACCGACACCATAGAAAGCGAACGTTGCTTCTATAAGGTGCGCTGCGAGGCAGCCCACAGCTTGACCAAAGTGGCCAACCAGATGGTGGCTTCCTGGAGTGGACCACCTGCCATGCTGAACATATTTAGGAAGTTTTTTGGCTCGTTTAGTGCTCCGCACATTATCAAACTGAACAACTTCTCCAACTTCCAGCTGTACTTCCTGCAGAAGGCTATTCCCGTGGCCATGGCAGGTCAGTTAGTTGAGTTAAGCTGGGTGACTTCTTTCATAAACATTTGCTTTATTTTTAAGGTTTGCGCACATCTCATGGTATTTGCCCGCCGGAAGTGATGCGTTTTCTTTTCGATCTCTTTAAGTACAACGAGAATTCGCGTAACCATTACACGGATGCATACTACAGGGCGGCTTTAGTAGAAGCTCTAGGCGAAACCTTGACACCTGTTGTCTCCGTTGCCATTCATGGCACGCAAATCACTACGGACAGTCTTTCCACGGATGCGAAGTAAACTTGACAATCGGAAATGATTTCCTCATATTAAGTTTATTTAATTCTTATCCGCAGGCTGGTACTGGATGAGGTTACACGTCTGCTGAACATGGAGAAGCACCTGCCCTCGTACAAGTACATGGTGTCTGTGTCCTGCCTGAAGGTCATCAGGAAGCTGCAAAAATTCGGTCACCTGCCCTCACTGCCGCACATTTACCGCAGCTATGCGGAGTATGGTATATATCTGGACCTTCGCATTGCTGCCATGGAGTGTCTGGTGGACTTCGTGAAGGTGGATGGGCGTAGCGAGGACTTGGAGCATTTGATTACATTGCTGGAAACTGATCCCGATCCGGCTGCTCGCCATGCCCTGGCCCAACTGCTGATCGACAATCCGCCTTTCACTCGCGAATCTCGCAGCCGCTTGGATAAACCCAATCTCGTGGATCGTCTATGGTTCAGTATTAACCGATTGGCCTACGATACAAAACTTCGCTGCGATATTGTCGATCTGTACTACGCACTATACGGAAGTAAGCGACCAAATTGCTTGCAGGCCGGTGAGAACCAAAGCTTCTACAAGGATTTGATGAAGGACAATAATAGCAGTGTAGGCAGCATAATCGGTAGCTTCAAGAAGACCAGTGAGTCCAAACCACATTTGCCAACGCAATCGGATACCTTGGACAATGAGCCCCATGAGCGCCAAAAACCGGCCATGGTTACAATCAAGCGGACGGCCACAGAAGCTTTTGAAGTGGGCGATGAGATAATCAAGCTGGAACGCAGCGAGGAGATCACCGTGCTAGATGAACCAGTTAACGTTCAGGCCTACGACAGTGAGACCAAAGTGAACATCCTGCCGGCAGATGACGATGCACCTGATTCCCATCAGGTCACCAAGCGCCTTAAGACCGAAATATACGCCGAGGATGATAACTCGTCCGTAATGCTTGACGTGGGCGATACCACTAGGTATGAGAGTAGCCACGAGGAGGGCAAGTTGAAGTCCGGCGATGGTGGGCTCAAGAAGAAAAAGAAGAAGGAGAAGAAAAAGCACAAGCACAAACACAAGCATAAGCACAATAAGGACAAGGACAAGGAAAAGGAGCGCGATCGCAAGGACAAGGACAAGCGTGACCCGCAGATATCCCGCCTGCAGGCACGCGAGACAGCCACTCCGGACACTCTCAGCTCGGCGGACAGTAGCAACAGCAACAGCCTGCCGCCCATGAACCTTAACTAAGTGCGGGTTCTTTCGGGTGGGGAAAATGCAATGCTTGGGGGATAGGTGACAAAATAAAGGTAGAATACCTTACACTCATTTCGTAAAAGGGTTGCCATTATTTGTTAGTTGTATTTATACGTTTATTTGTCGGTTTATAATTTAACATTAAGGAAGTGCTGAAACATTTTTACAATACTTACAAACTAGACAAGGACATTTTAACTAAAACAGGACATGGGTTCACTGCACCTTCGCCTTCGCGGACTCCACCTCCGGAGCTGCCGCCTTGGGCTCGCTGCCCGCCACGGCGGTATCCTGCTCATCGCGTGGCCTCCTCTTCTGCAACGCATGGACATGGGCCAGGGCATGGGGATGGGATTGACCCTCGATGGGCTGTAGATACGTGATACTACCGCCGCCGATGCCAGTGGCCGTTTGTTGATGCAGTTCTCCGGCGGACGGAGTGGACAGGATCTTGACCGACGGCTCCGAGGGAGCGGCCAGCGATCTGTGTTGCTGATGGGCAGCCAATTGCCGCGTGGCCAGTCGCATGATATGAGCGTAGTCTACAGGAGGATGATTGCGGTACTCCGGATGATCCTTCACGTACTGCTCATACGGCACGGGCACTGGGACGGGCACTGCCTTCACTGGATATCCGGCATCCACCAGAGCTTGGAATTCGGCCTGGGTTAGGGGCTTGCCATTGGGAGGCGGCAGGTTCAATTGCTTCACTTCATCCAGAGTCCGTAGCTTCTGAATAGGAGCTGTAGTGGGCGTGGGTCGGGACGGTGTGGCAATTCCAGTTCCCTGGGACACGTAGATACTGGACTGTGAGGGAGACGGTGAGGGATACTCAGCGTGGAGCGGCAGAGCAGTGGGTGTGACGGCCAGATTTCGCTGGGAATGCTTTAGCGGATCGGGCGGACTGGGATAGAAGTTGGATGGCGGCGGCGGAGAAGGCGATCCCTGTCGTTCGTAGTCGGCATAAAGCAGTGCCTTAGTGGGTGAAGCCAGCTTGTAGTGCTTAGAGCGGTGGTACTGCTTGGGAATGGGACTCGGCTTGGGTGCCCCAGTGGGCGTTGCCTCCTGGTAGTAATACTGCGAGGGCTGCGGCTGATTGGCCTGCTGTGTGGGATAGACGACGGGTCCCAATCGCTTGGGCTCCGATGTGGGATAAATGGGCGTCGGCTGCTGGTAGTTGCTGAACTTGAAGAGCGATGGAACGAACGGTTGGTTATTGGCATCCAGCAGGGAGTTGGGTGTGCTGGCCAGGTATGCCTTGGGTTGCCTGAGGGCGGGATGCGAGGTGGGTGGTGGTGGGTGCTGGGGAGCGGGCTGCCTTGTCGCCACCTGCTCATTGCTGCTGTCCACGTAGGCCAACGATTGTCCTGGCTTGTTGGCTGCCAGCAATTTCTCAATCTCACTTTCCAGAGAGGACTTCGCCAGCGGATGGTTGGGCAGGGTCTTGTAGCTAATCTGTGGCTGGTAGTAGGCAATCTGAGGTGGCAGTCCATGGATGAGTTGCTGGCCGGGATGTGGTATCGGCTTGTGGAGCTGCACACGCTGCGGTTGTTGCTGTTGTGGCTCATCATCCTCTTGCAGTTGCTGCGCCTGAGGCAAGGGCAGATATTTGGGGCCTCCGCGTGGATGCGAGTACGTGGGTGTCACCAGCTCCTGCTCGGCCACAAAGCGCTCCCGGTAGCCACCAAGTCCTAGTGAGGGATCCGCTTGTTGCAACACTTTGTGGGTGGCAGCCGTGCTGTGGATGGGCAGAGGCTTGGGTAGCTGTTGCTGTTGCTGCTGTTGGTGTTGCTGCTGCTGCTGTTGATGGTGTTGCTGCTGCTGCTGCTGACGAAGTTGCTCATGATAGGCTCTAGCCTGCAGCTCTTCCTCCAGGATCTTAAGGAACTGCTCCTCGGGAATAACTTGGTAGGGCTTTTGGGAGTTAGCATAGATTAGTATAGAATCTATGCTAGTCGTAATTAGATGACCCACCTGCTGATGTTGCTGCGGCTGCTGCTGCTGCTGGGGATTCACCGATCGATGCTGCGGAGCGGGCAGCGGCAATGGCAGTTGATAGGGACCCACTCCCTGGTACTGACGTGCACGTGGTTGCTGCAGCTGTTGCGGCGGCTGCGGCTGAATGGACACCGCGTATCGCTGCTCCGCCTCCTGTTCCTGCTCCTGCTCCTGCTCCTCCTCGGCCACCGGAGTGGATGACTTCTTGGGCGCACTGGCCGCCGCACCCTTGCCTTGACCTGCGGCCAACAGGGCCTTGGGCTGGTGATGGCGCATTATATCTTGCAGATACACGTAGTGCTGCACCTTCGAGATACGGATACAGATGGGAAGGGGAAAAGTGAGTGGGCGCATAATTATGGTGGGTGTGTGAACTGGCAGCATTCAGCCGGCGGCCAATGTCAGCAGCCGTTTAAAGTGGAGCCGCATGACCAACACCATCACCATTACTTAAAGAAAAAAACCGAGCAAAAACCGCAGCGGCAACAACGGGTTGCAGGTGCTTCAGAGCGGCAAACGCTGTGAGAATGGCGTGGCATCTAAAAAATGAGTTTATATAACACTTGTGGCAAACTTTGGCAACGCCAACACCAAACACAACAACCACAAAGCCTGCGACTCTTCGATGTTGCAACAGCAACAACAAACACTACACTGTGCAACAAGGTTTCGCCGTTCAAGGAATCGGTTGTGTGGGCCTTGTAAAAATATCAGGGATTTTCTATAAAAAATTTAAAAATAATATACAATAAAGATATATAATAACAATGCCACATAAGTTGAATATGAAACGAGTCTATGCATAGAAATGCTGTTCTTTATCATAAAAACTATTGATTGAGTACAAGATACTTTTTTCGTGATATGACAATAGTGATAAAGATAAAAATCAAAGAGTGTTTCAAATAAATTGTTTAACTATTAGAAAAACTCTTCAAATATTGAACTTCCCTTCTACAAATATGTTTTTTAAGCAGTGTACTATAAGATTCCATAAAAACATAGAAAGCCCCTGAATTCTTGTGAAAACCTGTTGCACAGTGTGCCATCGACTATTCACATTATTATGGCAAATAAAGCCGCCGGCGGGCGAGTCAAGGCGCCATGAAGCGACACAAAGCTGACAGACCAAAAGTGGGGTGATTATAGCATTATGTCAACTTTCTTCCCACGACAAGCGTCATTGTTTTTCCACGGGCTCCGATGTCTTGCACTATTACAAGACCCATCTGGAGACCCGGTGGCCGGTGGCGAAGAATTGAAGAAGCCATTGCCAAGCGAATCGGATGAGTGGAAACTCGAGTTGGAAGGCAGGAGGTGGAAATTGTTGTGTTGACGCGTAATAAGACAAATAATAATTTTGCAATTATGCATTTGTTGCTGTCGTCGTCGCCGCCGTCGTCGCCGTCATGTCGTGACTTAGTTTTGCCAATTGCATTTATAATAAAAATATCATTATTATTATTACAACTTTTGCCGGCGCTTTTAATTTCTATACATTTCGCAACATAAACATTGTCTTTGGCTAATTGCAATCGCCTTTGTCTACATCTATTGCAATTTGTTCCGAATATAAGCCAAGATATTGGTCAAGGTTTCTTGGCCTCGGCGAAAGGGAAAATTTGACAAAGTCCGTCTGGGATTTGAATTGGGATTGGGCTTCATTTGGCTTTCTGCCTTTTATGTTTTATGTTGCTCGGGTTGGTCTCGGCCGAGATGTTTACATCCGGCATTTTGCAAAGAATCGTGTGCCTGCCCGCCGATGCCAAGTCACGATCTCCCAGCTCGTCCGATGTCCAATGTCCGACCTCTGATGGCCGCGGGGCCGAGTCAAAACCCCAGACAAGAGCCGCGATGTCGATGGAACGCCCCCCGATTGGCACAAAACAAACAATTCCCCGTGGCAAAGGTAATCCGTCAGTTGGCCAGTCGATCAGTGGATCACCCACTCCCTATTGAACAGCCAGGGATTCGGCTGGGGTTTATGGGTCAACTTCGAAAACAAGTCCTGAAGTTGCTGCAGATAGTTTATAAGTTGTGAAGCCTTCAACTTATCTATGATCTATGAATCCCTAATTCCCAACTCACCTCCTGGCTTTGCTCGAGCAGTTGGGCGGCATGGGGTCGGGAATTGGCCGCCGCAAAGTTCCTCAGCTGGGGCTCCTGGTGGGACTCGTGCTGCTGGTGCTGGTGCGGCGCAATGGGACGGATGATGAACTGATTCGGCTTGGCGCCGTAGATGGTCTCCTGCCCATCCTCGGGATCATCGCTGGCGGCTGGTGAGGCCGCCGCACTGCGGTGGTTGGGGTACAGAGACGTCTCCTTGGAGCTCACCTGTCGCTTGTCTTTGGTCGCCTCCGATTCCAGCGGTGTGGAGGCGGAGCTCTTGCTGTCTTCCGCCGGCTTGGCTTGGCTGCTCTTGGCCTCCGCATCCGCGGCCTGGGCGCAGACGAGGCCTGTGTGGGAGGACAGGTGTAGGTGTCATTAGGTGCCACTTAAAAATGTATGATTGTGGGAAAGAGCACTTATTCCGATGCACAATAAGGTAACCGTTGCTAGATAGGTTAATTTATTGATTTTAATGATGGTCTTTGAATAATTTTAGAGCAGCATTAAATACTATTTTAGTGAATATTGGAATTGTTGAATGTTTTGTATTAAATGTATATGTTTTTTCTTTCTAACTTTTCTTGTAAATATTTTGAATTTGGCTTACTAACTAACTACCTATTCAAAATAGCCTTTGAATAAATTTGATCAAAAATAACGAGTAAGTAATTTTTTTATAAATGCAATTTTAAGGTGTGAATGAATTATATTAATATAACATATTCGGATTTTAAAAATTGCAAGCTAGTATAAATACTTTTAAATATTTATAGCTAATTCAATTTATTTTATAATTTTGAGAGAATATGTCCTGTTAAGTTCTCCATTTGAGTTGTAATTCAATTTAGTTGATTAAATAAGTAAAACATAACACCTAAATTTCAACTGTTGCTTAGGAGAAAAATAAACATATTTAACATAAAAGGAAAAATATAGAAGTATTTTTTAGTTCAAAGAAATTATTTTAAAAGTTTCGTAGGGAACCCTAACCTTTCATAACCAAATATTGGAATACTCCACGCAGATATCGTGTCTACTCACCCAGCAGGAATGTCAGGAGCAAGATTTGGATCCTCATTGTGTGGCGTCACTGCACCAGCAGACTAGTAATTGAATATCTGAATCTGTGCCTGGCCGCTCGCTACTTTCACAGTCACTTGGGTTATATATATTACTATTCGTTTCCCAGTCGTTTTTGTTTTCGTTTTCCTTGTCAGGCGTTTGGGACTACGATGGTCGCATCTGCTGCATCTGCATCGAGCATTGCCGGCTGCAACAAACTGAACCAAAAGGAGCACACAACACGATGCGATTATTACTGCTAGTTATGCAACAGAAAATTCGACACAATCTGACACCGAGTTCGCAAACTGCAAACTGCGAATTGCGAATTGCAAAACCGAAACTGAAACTAAATCAAAGTCTGAGTGGCAATTCGTATCCCGTAATCCTTGGATTGTTTTTGGCGCGAAATTCGTAACGCTACCAATTGGATATGAAAGATGTACTGATTGCTTTACCGTCGTCTGTTTTCCTGTCTTGTGTTTTTAACTTTTTATATTTTTTTTTCTTTTTTAGTTTTTTAAGCCAGGAGCAAGAGCTCCGTTTTGGATGGCTTTTTTGGGGATCGAATTTAGTAGATCGCGCGCGCTGCTGCACGTTCAGCCAACGAATCTTTGGCGTTGTGCGGCCAACACTTGTATTTATAAATCCGGTGGCCAAAACAGACGAGTCTCGGCCGAGAGCCGAGCTTCGATCCCCGAGTTCCGAGCCCAAGCCAAAGCCACAATGGTTAGATCCAAAGACGACCTTTGCGGCTCGTCGTGCCAGCCAGGCACCAACACACAAAGAGAAAGGTCTGTCTGCGATCGCCTCTTTGCCTCGATTCTCCAGATGTACCGCCTCTACAGAGGGAAAAAGGTATTCATTAAGACTCAATAATGGGAGGTCCTAACTTCACTTTAACATACATTTTTGGATAAATGAATGAATAGAACTTACTTAAAGTTTCGTTAAAACTTTACTGCAAATTGGATTTTGTTTACCTTTTGCTAAAACTAAACCCTTTATATTTAAACTCTTTTATTAACACATGTTTCAAGTGACGATTTCTTCACCATAAATGAGTACGATTTTAAAGATTCTCGGTTATAAAAGGAAGTGTTTCTGGCAAAATTCATTTGAAATTACATCTAAAATGCCACATTTTTGCAGAAAAATTTTATTTTCTGCTTGCCGTCTGATTTTTAAATGCCTATTATTTCTGGGCTGAAGATTTAGACTGCAAGCAATTAAAAATGGCACAAAACTGTCATAGAAAATGTTTAAATGCAATGCCGAAAATGTCGAATATGTAATTTAATATCTTACAGCTCTTCCCTTTGTCTAGGTTATTTCGACTGAATAAAAATAATAGCATACATTTATTTTGGGCACCAGAATTTCAATGAAAACTGCCCCGAAAAAGGCAGAGTTTTTTCTCCGTGAACCTTCGCTTCCAGGGGGCCAATTGAACGTTGACGGCCCTGTCGGTGGCTAACCGCTAGTTAAGTTAAGGCTAATGGTACGTCCCGGGCATTTGCCTGCCGCCTGGAAGCGCCCTGAAAATGCTAACGTGACACTAAATTGGCCGTCCGCCCTCGCCGCCGAGGTGGAGACGGGAAAACACTGACTTGGTTCAGGGAGAGGGACATGGATATACTATATACTATATATCTGGCTGCCGGCCATGGCTATTTGGGCTGGTCGAGGCTAAAGGGCACTTTTGTTTTGGTTTAGTCTCTCTTTTGTCTTTAAACCTTTCTGTCTGCGTTTGTGTCTGTGTCTGTGCAAATTGGGCGCATTACTTTTAACAAGCGTTTTCGATTCGGATGCGAGACTCCTCCATTTGCGTTTCCATTTTCATTTGCATTAGCAATGCATATTTAATATGCCCAAGCCCAGTACGAGTGCTCACACCAGCGAGCTGAAAACAAAACTCCACCCCTTGCAGCGAGTTCGCTGCTTAAGTCTTTCGTTTGACATTTGCAATTGCCAAGGCACAGTGGGTAGAAAACGCGTTCTTGGTAGAAAGGTACGTAAGAATTTAAAAAAATGTAACAAATGAGTTTTAATTTTCATTGATTTATTAAATTTTAAAATATTTGAGTTTTATTTAAAAATAACCTAGGATAACATTTTTCATACATGGCCACTGAATTTCGGACCTCAATATACTTTGTATTTGTGCATATATATTATGATTTATTGTTAGTGTTAGTATCTACTTGTAGATACGTCCACTTGGTCAGTTGGAACATAACTTATGCTTCTTAAAGCATTAGCTTACTTCAGTAGTGATGCAAATTATACATGAATCTTAATATTCACAGATCTTTAAACATCTTCTCTCATTTCTAAGCGAATAAGTTCCCAAAAATGTCGAAATACCATTCAGCTTGGCCAAACTGTGCCCTTCTGTTTTTCGACGGATTGGGAATTAACATTTCAGCGCATGCGTGGGCAGCTACAGTTAGGAGTTAGAGTTAGAGTTAGGAGTTAGTGCTGCTGGCAGCATCACTTATTGCGAACTCCTGACTTCGACTGACGGACGGAGTCAAGTCGGTGGCCAATTTGGGCAATTGCAATTGCCGTGCTGGTTAATTGAGCCCGCTTACCTAATGCTATAATGCTAATGCCGGGCTATGGCCGACGATCGGGCTACGATTTTGGGCCTTTGCGTTGGTGGTGTCAAAGTTAACACGGTAGCTGTGAAATTTGGCGCTGGGGAAATCCGTGGAAATTGCCAACTGATGCAAGCCTGCCATTTCCTCATCCTTAGCAAATTGATTAGGACAGTTTGGCGGCAAAAGCTAACCAAATAAATAAGTTTATAATTAAGTGGAAGATTTGCGGGCAGCACCAGCAGATTTTGCTTCTTTTTTTTTCTCTCCCCCCATTTTGCGCAACTCTTGATCGAAGCAGCTCGTAGTTACTTATTATAAATTCTCCTACAGATCGCTGTTGTTGCTACTTTGTTCACATTGTCATTTGGCTGTCTGCGTGTTGCTTGTGAAATTGTTGCATTGCATGCGGCGGCAGCGGCAGCAGCAGCAGCAACATCACCAGACGACGATGCGATCTGCAGTGGCAACATCTTCTTTTCTTCAACTGCTATTTATTATTGTATTAGTTTCTACGCCACGGCTGTTTCTTCAGTTATTTTTCTTTATTTTTCCTTTTTTTTCTCTTTTAATTTCAAGTGCTTTTTGCTGTAGTTTTGTAGATTTTTTTCCGGCTGCTACAACCAGAAATGCAACAGTTTCTGCTCGAGTCCACTTAAATCAATGATGATCATGACGGCGATGACGATGATGATGTTAATGATGATGATGAGGCTGGCAGTTCACATTTTGGCATTTGCATTCAGCAATTCACATTTGCCGAGTATGCTAGATTTTCTGAGCCATACGACAGTTTTATGCTCCAAATTTTAAGTGTATCAATTTATCTGACGAAGACGGCGTCAACCTTAACATTTAGTCTATGCTTTTTGATATACTCGGACTGGAAACATTTACCAAGATCTTAATTGGCAACTTTTGACGGTTTCCTTTTTTTTGCCAGCGGTTTTCCACCGGATTGTTAATGAAAAGTGGTTTTACAATGAAATTGCACAATCGTGGCCAGCAATGACCTGCGAAGATAGCAAAACCAAGTCGAAAGAAAAATGTATCGTCGCATTTTGTGGCCACAATGAAACTCCAACTCCAGCTCCATATGACTGGGTGAATGTTGATGGCAGTGTACTGCGAATAAATAATGTGTAATTTACCAACGGCAAGTGACAATTAATGTGCCATTCGGCGAACTACTGTTATGCAGTAGTAACTCACTGACAAATGCCGCAAATGCTTCTCCGGATGGTTAACATTTTCGGTCACTCGGAACCGAGATGGCATTACCAATTATACCGATGTACAAATTAATTGGAGTTGGTCCACAATACGAGTAGATGTGGTCCAATGGTCGAGGTATTCTTGGTATCTTAAGACAGCTGCAGGAAAATCCTTCTTCTTGTTTGCTGCTTTATAGGAAGTAAAAACAAGCTGTTGAAGTGCAATTAAAACTAATGTGTTATGGCAACGAGCAACAAATAAGAATTGAATGGACTTTGATGGGATTGAGTGCATAAGAACTCGTACGAAACTCATTGTGAACTAGTCACATTTAAGTGCATTATTTTTACACAAATGTAATACAAAAGCTTAATGAGAAGACACGTTATTATTCTTCAAAATTGCCTATTTAGCTATTATTTAATACCCCTTACTCGTAGAGTAAAAGAGTATATTAGATTTGTTGAAAGGTAAGAACTCGACTATAGAGTTCTTCCTTACTGATGTACATACATATGTATACATTAAGTGCAAACACAAAAGCAGAAAAATAGAAAAGCAGAAAAATAGAAAAGCAGACTTTGGCAACACATATGACGTAATTACATAGTTATTTCGTAGACCAAGTTCCAACATAATAAGCTGATCTAGGATTATACCCAACTGGGCTCAAAGACAGAAAATCTCCAGCTGAGATAGCCTATCACCATCTGACTAATCCACATCACAGATTTCCATCTGCAGCGATTAATTACGTTTGCAAACCTGCAAAGCCGACTATAAACGTCACTGGTAGACAATTTATGAATCGTAAAACCCGGCCAAGCTAAAAGCGAAAAAGTGCATTCTAATTCATTTGAATACAATTAAAATGTTCCAAACGGTATGGCAAACGCTCGGGAAATTACTCAAGTGAAGGCCCCACATTTCGTGATCCCAACTGGCGACAATTCGTGTCCGTCCTTTGGCCAGAAAGTCCGGGATTGGCCGCCCAACTCCAATGGAGCGTGGCTGCAGCACAGAAAGAAATCTAGCTTAAGCTAACTTTGCCAAATATATATTTATACGCTTTGCCTAATATATAAAGAAATTAAAAAATATATTTAAAAATCTCCTGGAAGTGAAATGAGTTAGTAACGAGATCTAATGACAAAATGCAATCAAATCGATCATCGCGGATTTATTTGCATTTCTTGCAATGCACATGCACGACCATCGAAATCGTTTGCTAATGAGCTGCTCCAGGCAAAAGGAGCAGCCATCCGTGGATTACATGCCTCTGGATGTCGGATGGGGGAAACGGAATCTTTGGTTTTTGGCTGACTTTTGACTCGCATTGTTATATGATTTGCGTTGGTTTGCCTTTTCCTGGTTTTTAATTTTCGGTTTTGCGGCCACAAGTGTTTGCCATAATCGCCGCAAATACCTGGTCAGCGTTTAATGACGGGCCTAAGCACCCATGTAGATTTTCACCGTCATTTGGACCAAAACATATGGACTATGGATCGCACCAAGTCCATACATCAGCGATAATGCCCGCTCTGCTGGCGATGCAATAACTTAATGCCTTCCATTCACGCCAAGTCGGGCCAGATCCGATAATGAGTCGGGTTGCCTGCACAATTGATAGTGTGTGTATGTATGTATGTATGGACATAATGGCATCCGACAGCCGACCGACCTTGTCGTATTATTTATAGGCAATCTGGATGGCTGCCGGAGAAAGAAATGATTATTACGCACTAATCAGACGCTTTGGGTTATTGTTTATTTTTGATTTCTTAACGCCCCAAAACCATATTGCAGCATAAAATGCCGAGTTTTATGGATGAAATCGGGAAAGCGTTGCAGCCATCAGCAAAAACACAAAAAGTCGCGAATGAACAATGAATGAATGAATGAATGAGTGTCGAAAAAAAAATATATATATGTCCACCAAAGAAGTAAACAAGAAGCGCCGAGATTTTCCACACTACAAGTCGCAGGCAGCCAGCCGTGTAAACTTGTCGGCATTAGCTAATGCTAAGAGACCCCTGCCCCAAGATCCCCAAACCCCATGCCCCATGCCCCGATCCCCAAGACCCAATCCCCGAACTCCGATCTCTGATCCGCGATCTGCGATCTCCACAATGACTCCCCTGACACACCCGGATAACTTCATTTACATTTTGGGCGTGAGAAGAATGGCGGTGCAGAAACACAGAAGATCTGCCTCATCGGCTGGCTTAATTAGATTATAACTACTAGTGTTTGGTCCGTGTGGTATCTGCTCCCAGATTTGAATTGCGTGCCAAAGACGATGGTATTTATGCTTATGCGCTTTGATGGGTACTATGGGGGATTGCATAATTGGGGCGGGGCGGGAAACCACCATGCCCATCATCCATAAAGCGCACTCGCCATAAAGTGCATTTGCCTACTGTCCCAATTAGTTGGCTGGCCATGGTTAAGATAACTCTGGTTAACTCCGGCCACAAGCGAAGCAATTAACTTGTCTTGTGGTTTTCACAAAATAAAAGTGAAAAAACCGTGTGAGAAATGTTCACACATTTCAAGGGACTATCAGTGGTTCGGAAAAATCATGGAAAATTCTGTGGAAACCTTACAGCATTTAATGAACCTGTATTTAAAAGAAATCAATGCTTATAAATCAAACTTCATGTATCGGTCTTTAATAAAATCATAAAGTGGTTCAAATAAGTAAATATATGCGTTCATTCAAAAAAGGAAAAAACAATTTCTTATATTAGTTAATATGTCATATTATATACATACATATGTAATAAAGTTAATTAAAAATCTTTGTATGTTAAAACATAAACTGTCTAAGTTAATACAAAAAATAATGGGTATTAATAGGATATTCTTAGACAACCGAAAATGTAGGACAAACACAAATGCTAAAAACAATTTAAATTGTTAAAGTTGGTGAAATAAAATAAAGCGGCTAATGTGAGTGAAAACGTAAAGCTCTGTTGACAATATTGTAAATTTGGCTCGCTAATTTTTCACGAAATCCCAAGACAATGACAGATTGTAGATTACAAATGCCCACAATCAAATCATTACCAACATTTTTCTCTAATCTCCGCGCTTTTGTAAACGTATGCAAATTCCAGGCCTTTGAGTGCCAAGGTTTTTTACAAGAAAAAGCCGCCAGCAATAATCCCTTGGGGAATCCAAAGAAACCAAAAACAAACACACCATATTGTTAACGATGTGAAAACGTGTACAACACAAAGCATCTGTATTTGGCCAAAAAGCGGCAATTAGCCACGCACCCGCACACTGGCCATCCACCAAGATGAGATGGCCCTGGGCACCAAGTAGCTCCAAGTGGATCCAAAAAGATCTGAAAAAACATCCAGCGGCAATAGCGATCCAACTGACATTTCAATTCCAGTGCCAAACGATTGCATTTAACACAATTTATGAGTGGCGATTCGGCTACTGATTCTTGGAGTGGAGTCCCATCCGTGGAGTATATGTATATGTCCGAGCTCCGGTGCTGGCATTAACCGACTTGTGGGTCCCCGGCCCCCCGACGATGATAACTGGATTCGCTGGAGTCCCAGCGGCAAGCTCACCACCTTGGCATTTAATCCGCAACATGTGCAAAAAGTGCCCGAGCAACAGGAAGATGGCAGCCGTCGCAAAAAACGAAAATAAATGTATACCCTACACTTTAAAACTATAGAGGAAGGAAGGAACAGGCAGACTTGAGCACAAATATTAGAGCAAACATAGGTTAAATCTCTACCAAATCGATCAGAAAACTCATAAAACTGCTTGTTCCATCTTATCCTTTGAATTCAGAATTTTGGGCACCTAAGGAACCTATATATTTTTCAAAAACTCATTATATTTCGTGTATATGTATATACTTTATTTTGCAAAGATTCCCTTAAACGGAAGATATAACAACGAAAACTTGTTTACCAGCAGCCGTTACTAAATCCCAACTTTAAAACTCCTAAAAAATCTTTATTATATTTTTAATAACCAATAAAGTACCCATATTGATCATAAAATTGTTTACACTGCACTGACACCGTTGAAATTTCTTAATAGAAGCGCCGAAACCGCCGCAAAACAAAAAAAAATGGTAACTAAAAAGCAGCATGGAGTTGGAATCGCAAATTAAATGTTAATAGTAATACCCGGGCCACAATGGAATGGCGGCGCTTGGGACAAAAACCGGATTTGTGGCTGCCACAGACAGAACAATGTGCGCATAAATCTATCGTCAAAACATGAATGCAATTTAAGCAAACTGAATGAGCGATTGCCGGGGGATTGCCATCATCTCGGCGACCGGGTGAACAAAACCCGAAAACCTGCTGGCGCAGTGATCAATTCAAAACTTGACATTGTCTGACGGAGCACCCCAACTCAAAAGCTGTGAGGAAAGGAAGCTGGAGTGGATCGTTTCGGATCAGATCGGATCGTATCGTATCGTATCGGATGGGATGGAATCGGCGGAAGGTGAGAAAGGCCTACCGACGATATTAGCCGGCGATCACGCATATCAAGTGACAGATTGCATAACAGTTGAATACGAAGACGCCAGCAACCCATCTCCATCCACTTCCACATCTATATCCCCATCCCGATCCCCATCTTATGTGGCGCGTGGTGAAAGTTAATTTGGCAGAAATATGTAGAAAAATTATGAAATGTATTTTCCTTTCGGTTGCCACCGCACCGGCATTGTCTTGTGGCCAAATCAGCCGCCGAGTGGCAAGTAGCAAGTGGCAAGTATCAAGCGGAAACGGCAAACGGCAAACAGCACCTCTCATGCAGCCACTTGTGCCGCCCAATAGGTTAATAAATACATTTCGAATGGAGGCAGGAAGAGCTGACAGCAGCACGCCAATTGATACAAGCCTATAAACACGATTATTCCCTATCTCTTCTGTGTTATGGCAGTAACTCAAACAACCTTAATTTGGGATATCAATAATTAAGAAAACTGCATTCGCTGCACAACTATTGTTAAAGAAAGATTTAAGGACCAATAAACACCACTCATAAAGTACTCGTAGGCTTGGCAAATATAATAAGAAACAGTTACTAATGATACTATCTTCGCTTAACATTAATAGCTATTAGCCTCAAATTATCTGGTAACAAGTGATTACAGCCTAATGTTATTAGTCCAAAATTATTGTCTTTAAAGAAACATTTAAATCTCAGTTATTCACAACTTTATGACTGTGAGGTCTTGCAAATGTACAAATATACTTGTGAAAGTAAAACTGGACGTAAATACATCTTTGTTTGCTTGTGTGTTTTTCATATCCCCAGCCTTGTGATCCATGTCAGTGCCTTTTAATCTCATTTAACGCCGTTTCTCGTTTGTGTGTATCGCGGCTGACAATTACATGCGGGCACCTTGAAGGGGCCAACAAATTGGCGACCAACAGGCAGCATTTCTCTGCCATTGTTTGGACCAGGTCTGCCAGGTGGCCAGGCCGGAGTCTTGGCCGTTTTTAGAAAGGCCCAACTGGAAGCGCTCGATTGGCACGGCGAAAGGTACAAGAAAGGTACTCCACATGCACATGCGCCACCATATAAAGATAACACGCTGTTACAGGTTGGTTTTAGTTAGGTCTAGACATTTATTAAGCAGGCTGGGCTCGGTGGCCAGATGGCAAAGCAGCTCTGGTTGGGCATTAGTGAGTGCACGTATTTTGAGCACATGATAATTTAGTTATATATTTGAAATATGTTTGTAGCAACCCAATCACTGGGTTTGGTTATTGCTATTGCTATTACTAACATATTACTGTCGCTCGAGTGTCGCTCACTTGCTGTCGGCTGCCGCATTGTTGGCGGACTTGGTGGCAGCTTTAATGGCGGCCGCCGAAGTGCGCTTCACACTGACCAAGACATTGCGCTTCGTGGAAGCCGGACCAGGTTTGGCGGCTTTGGCAGTTGGTTTGGGCGTTACCTTCTTTGCCGGCTGCTTGGCGGCTGCAGCGGTGGTCTTGACCGTTGGTGTGGCTGGAGCGGCAACAGGCTTTTTCTCCGGTGACTTGGCCACCGGCGCGTTTTCCTTTGCAGCTCCCTCATCGGCATCGCCGTTAGCTTCCTCTTTGGCGTCTTTCGCCTTGTTTTTCTCGCTGCAAGTGAATACGTATTACATAACATGCTCATGATTGCTTCATCGCTGCATCACATACCTTTCAATGTCAATGTTAAGCACAGACTCGTCCTCTTCATCCTCCTCATCTTCTTCCTGTCCCAATGGCTCTACTTCTGCCAGGAGGTCACCCAGATCCTTGTCCACCTCCTCCCACAATTTTTTATCATGGGTCCCATTACCATCTTCTCCTTCTTCTTCTCCATCACCATCATCATAGTCTTCGTCCTCATCCTCGTTTAACTTGCCATCGATGTCCTCATCGCCATCTGCATCATCATCTCCGGTCTTTTTGTCATCATCGTGGTCTTCCTCATCGCCCTCCTCCGTCTTGTTCTTCTTCTCGGTCTCCTCCTTGTTGCGCAGGAAAGCCTTCACATGGGAATGCTGCATGCAATGCTTCTTGGTGTAGTCCTCTAGTGACACATCATCAGCCTTGCCGGAATAGTGGTTGCACAACTCGCAGTAGAAGGCCTCAATGATCTTGATATAGTCCGGGCCAATCAGAGCGCGTTTGCGAATCTCCTCATCCTCGCTTTTCAGAGCGGCTTCCGCCTCGGTCACCATGGCATCTACATCGGCGTCGATCATGTCCACATCGATCTCGCCCACGGAGTCAACAGTGTGGAATTTATTCAAATCAATCTCACGCTCATCCACGCTATCATCCGATCCAGATTCATCGTTGCGGGCCTTGTTCTGCAAACAAACAGTAACATATTAATCATTTATAGCTTTTACAAATCAAGATGATCCTATATGACTGAGACTCACCCTAATGTGCTCCAGGGAGCAGCGGTGGTTCTCGTAGAGCATGGCATTCTTGAAGGCCAGGTGGCACGAGCCGCAGTAGGGCATCAAGAACTTCTTAATGGTCTTGTGGTGCTCGGAGGCCTGATGAAGATTCTTGGGCTGGCGGTAGGCCAAGCGGCAGAGACGGCAGTAGCGCGACTCGTGCTCCTCCTTGCTATTCTCCTCGATCTCGCGCTGAGTGGTGCGCTGACGAGCACGCATACGCTGCAGGTCAGCTCGCTGGTTGAGGGCCACCTGGCGCATGGAGTTCTTGTGGGAGCGAGAGTTCAGATGGTAGTTGTACTCCTGCGGATCAATGAGGAAACATTGTTAATCAAATATCTCAAGGCTCCTGTAAAAATAACATACCTTAAATGTAACACACTTGATGCGGCAATGGGGGCAAATGAGTTTGATGAAGCTGCGCTTGCGATTGTTGTGGTCCTCATCCCGATGACGGGAGCTACGTCGCTCCTTGCTGCGATCATCGTCCGAATCTTCCTCGTCTTTGTCCTTGCGCGACGTGCGCTCCTTCTTGGTGGACGATGACTTCTTGGACTTGGAGTCCTTTGAGTCGTCTTTGTCCTTCTTCTTACCTGACTTCTCGACCGATGACTTGGCCTTTTCGTCCGATTTGTCACCATCGCCGTCCTCACCTTCGCCCTTCACCTTGACATCCTCGTCATCGGAGGCGTCATCGGCCTTGGCGATCTTGGGATCGGACTCATTTAGGTCCTTATCATCGTCGTCATCGCCATCACCGTGCTCATCATCATCATCGTTACCTTCGGCATCGCTCTTGTCCTCGTTGTTGGCCGACTTGCTGCGTTTTTTACCCGGCGAAGACTTCTTGCTCTTCTCGTCCTTCTCATCATCGTCTTCTTCATCGTCATCGTCGTCGTCATCGTCGGAGTCATCGCCTCCATCGGCGTCCTTGTCCTTGCCTTTCTTCTTCTTGCTTTTCTCAGCATCTCCGCCGTC
Source organism: Drosophila teissieri (assembly GCF_016746235.2). Classification (NCBI taxonomy): domain Eukaryota; kingdom Metazoa; phylum Arthropoda; class Insecta; order Diptera; family Drosophilidae; genus Drosophila; species Drosophila teissieri. The sequence continues at coordinate 9,357,061 of NC_053031.1, read as the reverse complement.
CTTGTCCTCATTGCCGCTGGAATCGTCGCTGGAATTCCCGCCCTGGCGTTGTCGTCGCAACGAGCTACATTTGGGTGGAATGAATTCGAATGTGAAGTCATGTCAGGGTGGCAGGATGTTTTTTTTTGTTTGGTGGAAGGCAAGTTCGAAATTTGGTGTTTTTTTTTATAAGTACATAAGATCAAGCTGGGTGGCAAACTAACAAAATACGTTCTTGTCATGAAGTGTAGGGTGTCTTTTTTTATCGGTACATTTCAATTCGTTCTACTTAGTAACACAACAATATACACATGGATAGTATTTGAGCTACGAAGAATGGAGTTTCTCTGGAGGCCGCTTGGTTAATCTGGCACCAAGTGCTCTCCTCCTCCGCATTCGCATTCAGGTTTTAGATTCCTTGCTGAATCTCACAGTTCACATTATTATCTCAATATCACAGATTGCATTCATAGTTCTTTGCATCCTCAATTGGTACACAATAGCGTAACTCTGAATTTTGTATATTCATTTGGGTTTTGATTTAACTTTTGATTTTTTTTTTTTTTGTATGTTTGGTCTATTTACCTTTTCAGCTGCTGAATCTTGAGCAGGCGAGCCCGGTCTTTCTGCTGCGCATAGAGCAGCTGGCGGCGCATGGTGCGCAGGTCATTCGACTCGTTGACCCTGGTGCGCACAACGCGCATTCCTCCCACCCGCATCCCAGTGCGCATCATGCCGCCCCTCATCGACATTGTGCCGCGGGGTCGGGATATATAGTTGGTGCCGGCCACGCTACGCATCATCCGCTTCGGCGGACCCATCGATCCGTCCCGCTGGTGCCGGCTTCCACTGGTGGAATCATCGCGTGGGCGGTAGGAGCTCGAGCTCCCGCCGTTATTACCACCACCGCCGCCAGTGCTGCTACGCTGATGATAGTTCGAGGACGAGGAGCCAATGTTCTGCGACGAGGACGAGGGTCGATCGCTGCGATCATTCGACGAGGACGTACGACGGTAATCCTATTGACGATTGATGAGTAGGAAGTTGTGTAGGAGCTTGGTTTTGGTTGATTTGGTTTTGATTTTTGTATCAAATATCAAATATAGGTGGTAGATTTATATTTATATAAAACATATATAGACTTGTTGAATGAAAATAATTGCTATATAGCTACAGACTGATATTGATTCTGATTCTGATCTGATCGGATTGGTTGTGGGTTATTTAGTTCGCAATTGGCTGTTATTATTCTTATTATTATTATTATTATTTCCTGCAGCGTGTTTTGTGTGTGGTAGCATGATGGAGAAAACTTATACGCTTATAGCTTAGCTACATAGATTTGAATCGATATTATTATAATGCGTATGCGGATGTACACACTGATAGATTTCTATTTGCTCTGCTCGGATTGCTAACCATTGACCATTGATATTCGACAATCGGTATGGGGAAAAATTTGACAGCTGTTGGTACGGTACAAGGCATACAAGATATACAAGAGTTTACAGATCAAAATCGCTTCAATCGCTTCAACAGCTCTCTACAGAAGTTTTTGCTCTCTCATAGTATATGTATAGACGTGGATCAGTTCAGGTCGGATCGGATTGGATCATATCGATCGATTGATCGGTCGCTGGCAAAATCATTATCTATATGGTGCCGCGCCGCTGACGATGCTATGGACAATACACAGATTTATATAGATTTATATGGTCAGACGGTGCTCCAAAGTGCTTGTCTGGCAACTTTGAGTCCGCGCGCTGTTTGCTCATTTGGGACATTATATGCTTTAACGCTCGATAGGCTCAACTCAGTCCCGCGTTTAAGCTTCACAAACAGTGCTATAAATATTTGGAAAGTCATTAACATTACACAGTACATGGCGATTGGCTTAATGCATAATTAATATGTAGACCTTTGGTTATATAGCGTGCTTGGAATAGCATTTCAAATGGGGCAAAGTATAACTTACGTCTTGACGCGGGCGTTTGCGATCATCGCTGCGGTCGCGAGATGAGTCCTAGAAACACAGAACATAAAAATAGATTGCATTATTAATATATATATATAGATGGATTTGGGTAATACATCACTCATTTACTACAAGTCCGACAGACTTTTTAATAATATAAATCATCTTCACGTGTAAGTGTATAATATCGTACATACACCGTAAGAAAAGTGGCAGCTGTTGCTATCTTAATTGATTAAAATGGGTAAGAACCTTAAATTTATTCAATACTCTAACATCGTATAGCATAGAAGAAAAACAAATTGAAGACTGCTGAATATATGCAAGCGTATTTGTCGCTGAGAAATATTTAATTTACCTCATCTGTGTATTTCAAATACTATAATCATTCTTATCTATTTTCTCCGCAAAAATAAGTGTGCCGTTTAGTGCGCACCTGTTTATAGAATGTATGTTTTTAAGGTTAAATCTAATATATATATTGAATAGTTTTTCATTTTGTTTTGCATATTGAGAAGAGGTTTTTCAATTAGAAGGGACGTCAACGAGATTAAATTTTTTTTCTGTCAGATGTATAATTAGAAAGGCAAAAATTCGGTTGGAAATGATAAGTGGTCATTTAAAGAGCAATACACTTGAAGCCTAGAAACTTCCGTTTCCCAGCATGACCAATCGTTATTATCAATTACAAAAATTGATTGTAAAATGTTCTTATCTTTGATTTCTCGCATGCATTGCCCTTCGTCTTTAGTCGATTTTCAGTGTATTAATCATAGATAGTATGCCAAAAATCTTTCCATATGAAGACGTTTCTTATCTCCTTTATGAGATAAAAGAGGCTAACTGCTCATCATTGCAAAAAACTTACAGCAAGATAAATGCATATCAAAATCTCTTATCGGGATGCCTTCCTTATAAGATACACAATGTAGAAAAGCAAAAGTAATGGTCTAACTATTATAGATTCAATTTCTTCTCTATCATAATTAAAATGCAGACCAAAACCATATTTCTTAAGCTTTTGTCGTAGTTATTGACTGATTCACATGATGGTTTCTTATAGGTTAGTTGCAGGGTGCTCCAACTTACGTAGCTGCGCTTGTGGCTCGAGGAACTGGACTCGTAGCGTCCGCTGCTCGAGTTGTGGTGGGTGAACTTGTCCCGACTCCGGTTGTCGTAGTGGCTGTTGCCTCCTCCGCCGCCGCTGTTATTGTTGTTGTTGTAGCGATTGTTGTTGTTGTGATAGTTATTCTCATACCGCCCATTATTGGGTCGGTAGTTGCCCTGGGTGCGAGTATTAACGTAATTGCTGGAGTTGCGATTATTGTAGTAGCCACCGCGAGTGGTGCCCCCACCACGTGGAATGAATCCTCCGCGTCCGCGCATCTCTATTCCCAATTTGTTCCTGTTTAAAGCACAAGGAAATATTGTAAGATTGCAATGAAAAGATTACAAAATTCGATCCGCATGGTGGAGTATATATGTATGTGCGCGAAAAAAAAGCCAAACAGATCTTTCAGCGCAGCACCCCTTAAATTTTTTTTCATGGATAATCTTTTCGCCGCCGGTGGCGTCGCTCACTTTGGGGAAAAAATCGATTTTCTGCCGGCCCGAGCATATTTTTTGCGGTTTTACTGCATCTTGATTTACGTCACTTACCTTTGTTCTAACACCGTGCACGGGTGGGTAAAAGTGAGCGCTACTTTTGTGTCTGTTTCTCAGCTTTAACTGCACGTTAAATTTCTGATTTTCTGCCTTTTCTATCAGCGACCTTTTTCGCTTGAAACAATTTTTATCTAGCAATGGCGAACGATGTGCAGTGTGACCGTGATGTGAGTGACGCTTAGGTATCGATGCCTTAGACTTATGTATATCGATTGTTTTACAGTAAGTGAAAAATGTGGCAATGCAACTTACTAAGCGAACAGCACTTAAGTATGACCTTGAAAATCAAAGTGCAGACAACCGTTATAGGGAAATAAATCATCATACTCTTTGGTCAAATAGATTCGATGGATATTTTCAATTGGATTTCTACGTTAGATTTTCATTAAAGAAAGTTTAAGTTTGTTATATTAGCTAACTGTCTACATAACCAAAACTATTTGGAAAGTCCGAACTAAAGCGGTTTTGAACTTGGCTAAATAGGCACGACACATCGTACAGTGCACTACCATCACTGACTAACGGTGACATCGCTAATAAAGCTGCAAAAAATACAGCTCAGTTGTTATTTTCGATAGCTGGAATTTGAAAGTGCTTTATACTGGGATTGTGCGATAAGGAAGCCTAAAAGCAGAGCAGTAAAATGTTCAATGGTTAGCTAATACTGTTACCTATCAAAATAACCACAAACTGTGTGTGGACATATGGCTTTTGCCAAATTACGCATTCATTTATCACGCCATATTTTTCGTAACTGACCCACAGAACAGTAACCCTTTTATGACAGTCACTATTGACTACGCTGGGCAGCAGAAAAGTGGAAAAGCCTGGAAAATGGGGCCGCATTACTGCAATGACGCGCTATCGCATGATCTGTTCCCTTCCCATTGGCCACAGATGTGTACTATTGATTTCTTGGCAGCCCATCGAACCACTCGCTCATCCTCACCAACACGCGTGTAACTAACAAACTGGCCATTATTTTTCTGTCAGGTTCACCGCATCCACATTAGCCAGCTCATCCGTTCTGTTTGGCCAAGTTCAAAGTACACATTCAGCATCCGCAGCAGCAAATTCCACACCCTTGAGTCATGTCGTGGATTGGCTTTGGAGCCCTTGCCTCCGGTTTTGGTACTTCCCCCTTTTCAATCACTACCACTCTTCCTGTACATGTTCATGTCGTTTCGCCATTCAGTAGACTAGTTGAGAATGTGTTAATGTGTCTTATGACCAACGCCGTTGCCTTATCTAATGACAATGCCTTTCTATATTTTACAACTACAGTTCTACAGCGCCTGCTGGGTGGCGATCAGCCGGCCAATAAGGTCTTGGAGATCAAGAGTGAATCGCTGGGAACACTTCAAGTCCTGGCCCGCGATGACGCCATGGTCCTCTTTGCACCGCCCTACAACAGCAATGACAAGCGAGCCGTCTATGAGATCATTTTGCAGCGACCCACCTCGGACTCCAATACCACATCCTTTAGTCTGTACCGGTCGCCGGTGCAGCAGGAAGCCGAGGAACGCTTCAATGCCTTCCTGCAAAGGCTGCCCGTCTTCGTCAGCATTGTCAAAGAGGTACTACAGAGGAATACAAATCAATGCGACTGTCTTTAACCATTTATTTTTCAGTACTATAATGTAAATGGACTGCAGAAAGCTTGCGACGCCTTGGCGGATAATCCCTCCTGGACGCTGTCCCATTTGATTGCCTACTTCAATCTGGTGGACTACATCAGCAATCCGAAGATGCTCCAGTGCGTGGACCAAGCAGATGCCACCACACTAATGTCGCCTTTTCAGTTGGCCATTAAACAAGGTCACATGGAGATGGTGAAGGTTCTGCTGCCGCTGAGCAAGTTGGAACACTTGGATATTAACAGCAACTCGGTGTTTCACTACGCAGCCAGCACCTCCAAAGAGATAATTAATGTAAGCCAGCAATCCGTATATAGGTTAAACAAATTTCAAACTTTATTTTCCCAGCTTATCACGGATAAAAGCACGGTAAATCTGAATCATCTCAACTCCGATGGTTACACACCTCTTCATGTCGCCTGCCTCGCCGACAAGCCAGAGAATGTAAAGGCACTGCTGCTGGCTGGGGCCAATGTCAATCTCAATGCCAAGGACATCCGCAAAGTGTACAAGACATCCGCACCCACCACAGTGTCCACATTTCTGCGCACCAATGTAAGCAAGCTGTACACACAAGACATGAAATATGGCGGCACTCCTCTGCACTGGTGTTCATCCCGTGAAACCCTGCATGCCCTCATCATGGAGGGTTGTGATGTCAACGCCACGAACTTTGATGGACGGACAGCTCTGCATGTGATGGTGGCCAGGAATCGCTTTGAGTGCGTTGTCACCCTACTGGCCCACGATGCGGAGATTGATGTGCTGGACAAGGACGGAAATGCAGCTTTGCACATTGCCATTGAAAAGAAACTGGTGCCGATAGTCCAGTGTCTCGTGGTCTTTGGGTGTGACATCAATCTGAAGAACAAGGATGGCAAGACCCCACGGCACATGGTTGGCAATGATGCTAGTGGCAATAAGGAAGATGAAATCCTCTACATCCTGCACTCTGTGGGGGCCAAGCGCTGCAAGGAGACTGGCTCGAAGTGCCCGCCAGGCTGCAATGCCAAAGGCACGTACAACGGCATACCGCCAGAGGCACCGGAATCCGTGGAGCAGCGTGAGCATATAGAAAACATGCTGGCCACCACCAGTCGACAAGTGATGGGTGGTTTTCTGAACGCAGCGGCCAATGGAATACTAGAGAAGCAGCAGCCGGCACAGTATGGAAATATTTTAATCTTAAAATACAATTAAAATAGTCTCTTCTTATTCTAGAAAACCAGTCGTGGTCGATACTGAGAAAGAATTAAAAGGCCAGAGTATAATGGATGCCTTGCTTGGCATGTTTACCACCAAAGTGAATGCGGACGAGATGAAGAAGGACAACTCTTCGGATAGTTTGGCCAGTGGCTCCGCAAAATCAGCTGTCTCCAGTCCGGAGCAGCTCCCTTCACCCACCTCGCCTATTGCCGCTGAAATTGGCGATAAGCCCTACGGACGCGGACGTTTGCTCTGTCTGGATGGTGGTGGCATTCGTGGTCTAGTCCTAGTGCAGATGCTACTCGAAATAGAAAAGCTGTCGCGCACTCCTATTATCCACATGTTCGATTGGATCGCCGGTACCAGTACTGGAGGAATACTCGCTTTGGCACTGGGTTGCGGCAAGACGATGCGTCAGTGCATGGGGCTCTACTTGCGCATGAAGGAGCAGTGTTTTGTGGGCTCACGGCCCTACAACAGCGAGTTCTTCGAGTCAATTTTGAAGGACAATCTGGGCGAGTTTAACGTCATGACGGATATTAAGCACCCGAAGATCATGGTCACCGGTGTAATGGCGGATCGCAAGCCGGTCGATCTACATCTATTCCGCAACTATACTAGTGCCAGTGACATTTTGGGCATTGTGACTTCCATAAGTAAGTGAGATAAACCAATTGATCGAGAAAGTTCACCAATTAGTTTATGCTTTTAGACAACCGAAGAATTCCTCCCCCGCCGCCACAGGAACAATTGGTTTGGCGTGCTGCTCGGGCTACCGGTGCTGCGCCCTCCTATTTCCGCGCCTTTGGTCGCTTTCTGGACGGCGGCTTGATTGCCAACAACCCGACGCTGGACGCCATGACCGAGATTCACGAGTACAATATGGCCTTGCGCAGTTCTGGACGCGAAGCAGAGGCCATTCCAGTATCCGTGGTGATGTCGCTGGGCACGGGACATATTCCGGTGACTGAACTGAAGGACATTGATGTCTTCCGACCTGAGAGCATTTGGGATACGGCCAAACTGGCCTACGGAATCTCGACCATTGGTGAGGCACCTCATTTAATAGTTAGTGTGTGCTCTTTTACTCATATTTGTATGCTTGCTAGGCAATCTGCTGGTGGACCAGGCCACCTGCTCCGATGGAAGAGTGGTGGACAGAGCTCGCGCCTGGTGCAGCACCATTGGCATACCATACTTCAGGTTCAATCCTCAGCTTAGCGAGGACATCGCCATGGACGAAAAGGACGACCAAAAACTGATCAACATGCTGTGGCATACTAAGGCGTATATGCACGCCAATCGGAATAAGATCATCGAGATGATCAATTTCCTAAAATAGCATGCAAGACGGATTTAGACCGCATTTGCTGTAGAGATCCCTTTCGCGAGGGATCCTTTCGATTCATGTCTGTGTACTTTAGACTCGTTTCACCTTCTTCGTTTTTTATTAAGCACCTTTTCTGCGGTCTAAATCAGCTCTCCCGCTGAGACTTCCACTCTCAATTACACCGAAATCCTCCCACCACCTGGTTTCAAAACAGAATCTGTATATTTCCTAACCCAAACTTATTATCCCTGATTTTTCCACTTCCGAGGCTTTATCTCCAGAATTACCAAACGAAATACGCTTTGTATATTGTGTTATTGGACTTAAGAAGGTACCATATAATCATATTAATTTCGAAAATCTTTTATTTTGTGTATTATAATCGGCCATCGATGTATTGTACGTAACCCTCCAGTTGATTTCAGAATTGAATCTTTTAATGGATGATAACTAACATTCCGTGCCGCTTTGTTAGAAAATGAATATGTGTATGTAGTACGTCGAGCACGAATTTTGAATAAAACTTTTTAAGTGTTTAAACCAGTTTTTAATTAATTCTTATTAAAATAGAAGGTGCGGTTGAAGGTTAATCAATTAATTGGATCTAGAAGTGGTTTACGTTAAGAACTCTGGAATTATTAAAGCTGAAGACAATATTTATATTTTATTGAAAATGAAACTAAAAATATATATAAAACTAATAAAATAATTTATTTATATTGAAAATAATTATATATTTAAAAACTTTGTCTACCAGGGCTGAATGTTCGCGATAGTGTCCTCGCAAGAAGTTCCGGCCTGCCAATCGATATCTAGCACACTACACATATCGATAGGCCAAAACAAATACAAACAATACAGACGACCCAAGAATTTTTGCTCTTCGCCCCAACTTATAAAAATCCGAAAACAAGTGAGTCAAAGTGTTTCAAAATGATGACTACAGGAGTAATATATGAAGATAAACATTTGCAGATTAGGATAAATACACTCAGGGACGGCAGGGTCACACCAATAACGGGTGGTCAGAGTGACCAAAGTGGGCAGGAAAAGAAGCAAAAATAAACAAACAATACAGACAGGAAAATAAGCAGCGCGTGCCTGGGAATAGTTTTTCGCCGCTGGCCCGAACACTGGAATCAGGACCACAGACGCACTGCATCGCGGGCAACGGGGGACGCAATTCGATTGAGTGCGAGCAATGGCTGCGGCCACCAACAGCGATTCCTCCGGCGTGGAGGCGGCCAAGGAGGAGGTGGAGATGTCGATGCCGCCATCGCCCATGTCGATGGCCATGGTACTGGCCAAATCGACGCCGATGCCTATGCCCACCAGCGCCTCCAAGGGGATCATGATAACGCCGCCACCGCCGGCAATGCCGCCCACGCCCACTTCGTCGCCCAACACACACGGCGAGTGGCCGCATATGAACATCAACCTCAACCTGAACCTTAACCTGAACATGAGTTCAAACCCCAGCACGAATGCATCATTCCAGCTGAGCAGAGATCGGGGCGAGCACTTTGCCCTGCCGCACCTGCCGCCCCTGCCGCTGAATCCTAATGCCCCCAATGCCGAGTATCTGCCCAGCCTGATTCATCCGAGCACCTTACCGTCGGGCAGCAAAAGCTTCAAGATGCGGCCGCGAATGCAGCGGCTTAAGCACTCCTACAGCTACAACAACATAATCGTCCAGTCAAATGGCCGCAAACTGCGCACCGCCGCCTCCACCTGCAACATCGAGCTGCTCAACCGTATTCTCGAGGGTGGGGCCAATCCGAATGCCGCCGACGAGTACAATCGTAGTCCCCTGCATCTGGCCGCCTGTCGTGGCTACATACCCATTGTCCAGCAGCTTCTGAAGTACGGAGCCAACCCAAATGTAGTCGACTCGCTGGGGAACACCCCACTCCATCTGGCTGTGATCTCGGCCAGCTCCAATAACTTCAATGTTGTTGTGGGTGTGCTGCTCCAGGGTGGTGCAAGTGTTCACATGTACGACCGCAGCAACAAGTCACCCCTGGAGCTGGCTGAGGCCAAGCTAAGATTGCTGCGTAATCGGTATGATCACCCCACGCCGGAGACGGCCAAAATCCTCGAGGACATGTGCATGCTGACCACGCTCATCTTGCGCTACATGGTGAAGCAGCAGCGCGAGCTGGAGGATCTGTCGGCGCTGGAGAAGCGACTGCAAAACCTGAGCACCAGCGACGACCAAGAACAGGTCGTTTCCCAGACCGCCGATGAGCTGCTTGCCAGCGTTGAGCGGCTATCTATCAACAACAAGTAGACAAGGGACGTAAGCTGGACGCCAGGGTAACCCATCCGCAGGCGGGTCCAAATTGCGTTCGATGAGTTGAGAAAAAAGTAAGTATGATAACCAAATAGAATACAGATATGTAAAACACAAACACATTATGATACAAATAACGAAGTCTAAAGTTGTGGGTTCAAAAACGTTATCTATAAAGCATGTGACGTCGTATGTGTCATTCAGCAAAGCATTTGTGATCTTAGTCACTCGCAAGATATGCAGGGGTGTTTTTCTTTTCTTTACAAGTTTGTAACGCTGTAAACTTACACCCGATAATGTTTATCTAACTTGTTAAAGAAAAGTAGTGTCATGATAACAGAGACTACCTCAAATATATGACAGATGGTTTAGAATAAAGCCCTTAATATTTTTTCAGATACCAAATGCTAATCAATTGTTTTCTTTTCGTTTCAGTTTGTTTATCGTTTCCTAATTTGGCTGCCGTTGAGCTGGAGTTGGCATCGTGACAAGCAGCTGGAGGAGAATGAGGTCCTGCTCCTGATCCTAATCCCACAAAGCTGCCAAATGCGACCAACGCTCTCAAACACACAAGCACACACACACCCACACACACAAAAGAAAACACACATTGTTTTATGCGATCTTTTTATTAAGTATTTCATTTAAGGCTTATTGTTTACGCAAACAATCAACAAACATGATTAAATTTTAAGCTTTACGTTTAGCGCGCCAAAAAAAAAAAGAAATCAAGTTATGTAATAATGATGCAAACGCAACTCAAGAGGACACCTAACAATTTGCTACATTACATTTAACTAAATGACTACATTACTTGGAAATCGTTAAGTGTCTATTGTATACTATAACAAAAAAAAACCATATGCGTGTAAACACTCTCTGAACAATAAACGAAAAACCAAACGGCCATTTGACTTAATCCGCAGATCAAGCCGAAATCTGTAACTAAAAAACTGAGAGGACTTCTGAGTAAATCTGGTTAATGGTGATCATTTGTGGTAAGAATCTGACAACTCATAAAATAAACAAGGAAAATGAAACTGAAGGTATACATATGTACATGGTTCAACCTCATTTTGACATATATTATTAATAAACGTGACAATGCTTTCTGATATACTAATTGCCCCTGATTGGTATACATTTTAAAATCCATAAATTCAATAAGAAATCTGAGCTTGAAAGCCATCTATAAATCTATTTAACAGCTTTTTCCTCTTTGCATTCAAATGTATTTAAATTGCGATTAGGAAAACCCACGTCAGGTCTTTTATGAGTATTTATGTGTAAACTTCACATTAACATGAGGTGGATAAGAAAAACTAAATGTTTAAATGCCTTGTCCGCGGCGAAAATAGTAAACAAAGTTTACGAACCCATATTGACATCAAAAGCAAGTTAATACAAAATAAATGTTGTAAATTAGGGAGATCAAGAAACCCGGTCCAAATGGGTTTTTCATTCATAACGAAATAATAACGGAAGCTAGACAAATGACTAAAACACTTTTCCGGACGTAAATACATGAAAATGTGGAAGGGGTGGGGTTTATAAACAGGCCCGAAAACCTGAAACCGAAACTCGTAAACCCATTCATACGCATGGAACTGCCACAAAATACTATTTTTATAACATCTGCACCTAGCTCCAAATTTCGTGGGAGGAGTAAATGGAAGGGGAGGAGGAGGAGGGATCGAGTGGACAGCTGGAATAGGAAAATAGAAGAAAAACCGTGTCGCCTCTTCTTCCCACGTTGGTTACGTTTCGTTGAGCGAAATGATCAACATATTCAAATTGTCGTTACGCACGCTACACAGAAAATAGCAGTCTGAACATTCTTAACAAATATTATGCAATATTAGAAAACATCTAATAAAGGTAAATGTTCTTTTTTTTTTACTACCCTTGAAAAAGGGAATTACATATTATTTAAAATGAGTTAGAAAATAGATAATAGAAAATAATATAATTACAGGCAAATATATAGTCAATCCTTGACTTCACACTATTAGTTTGAACTAAATGACTTAGACAGTACGAAATTTTGTTCAGTGCAGTTGGAGTGACTAGATCAAATGCAGGGCATACGGAAACAATGAAACCTAGCCGAGCAACCCGAAATGTTGACCCGACCACTTCCACTTATTGGCGGCAGTTGTGATAAGATGCACCGTCTCACTTGTTGATCTCCCTGGCCGTTGTTGTTGTTGCTGTTGCTGCTGTTGTTGTGATGCATGTGGTTTCCAAGGCAAGAAGCAGAAGCAGCATATGCGTAAGGAAAAACATGAGCGGCGTTGCTGCCCGGATGCCGTGTGAATTTCACATTTCACTGCCTTGTTTCTGAATTGTTGTGTACTTTAAATGTATGTATGTACATATGTGTGTACTATGTGGTTCCTGTGGACTGTCTCCGAGCCAGAACGCCCACGTAATGTACGCTACGTCATAGTCAGTCGGGCATTTGAGTTCTACACACTTACAGTGCTCAGCTTAACTAACAACTGATACATGAATTCCAATTGAAATACTAAGTAGACAAGTTTGAACCTTAAACACTACATCAGTTGTTTTATAGTGAGTTTTTATATTAACTTACAAAGTTTACCATCTTTTTTTTTATGATTTTATCGGATGTCAACATATTCCTTCTGTTATAAATAAATTCAAATCAATAACATGGATTTGTACCGCCTTTTCTGTGTCGCATATGCCCACGACTTTCTCTGCCGGCGATCTTCGGTTGTTTCCGCTGTTGGTGGCGCCGGTGCAACATGTGTGTGCTCAAGTGTAGGTGACCATTGCTGTGTGTGTGCGTTTTCATTCACAAAATTTGGGTGGTGCATGTGTACACTTGCCGCTTGGAAATTTGAATTCAGTTTCATTTCGGCCGCGCTGCAACACGTTGGTTTGTCGGAGTGTGTTTCAAAGTTAAGGAACTAAAAGCAGATCTAGTTTATAAAAAACATGAATTAAACCTAAAGTAAAAATTCAAACCACAAATAAAGTTTTAAATAATTTATCTTAAATTACGAAATATATAACTGTTTGTTGGAGCTAACGATATACGTATATTCGATAGTCAGAAATGGTATAATATCGAAATGAAACTTAAAAACTTTGTATGAACACCGTTATGTACACCGCAACCAAATAAGCATTGCTTAAGAAAATTAAAGGCACTTCATTATTTTAAAAGAGTTCTACTTTATACAAATTATTTAGCAAACATTTAACCAATCGGTTTCCCATGGTATTATCGGTGCACCTCGCTAAGGTCATACTAATTCAATGCTGATATACCACCGACTCGCCACGGTCACTCTAGTTTTGATTCCGCTTCGAAAGGTTGTTTCGCGGATGCGTGGAAGCCCGCAAAGCATATAAACTCGGAGAAATAAGGTTTTTGCGAGTCGAAACAATCAAGCAACCGAATATTTTCCATACTTCGATAATATAATCCCATGTGTGTTAGTGCGTGCAAAAAACAGTTTGTAGTAACAACGAAATACTAAAATCAACCGAGCCCTGAAGCAACAGGAAAAGTGCATTTCGTGAGCGGCAAATCGACTCATATTCCCGTCACACCAGCTCAATGCACAATGCAACGCTGCAGCGAGTGCTGAAATACAAATCCAAATAACCGCCTAATAAACCTGTCAAAAAGGGACATTTTTCGCGAGTTTAAAGTTCTGTGAAGAACGGGTGAAGGAGTTTTTGGAATTTTCCATCGCGTGTTGCAAGTTCCCCAGCGGGTGGCCGACAAAAAGCTGGCTGCTTTAAGAACGGGCGCACAATGCTGCTGAAGAAGAAGCGCTATATGTTCGACGAGCGAGACGACGATAATATTAACTCGCCCGTCGCCGTCGAGCCAAGCAGCAACAACAACAAAATGGCCGATACACGCGAAGTGCGCATTGAAGAGCAATTAAAAGTGAAAATTGGTATGTAAATCGAGTGCGAAATCGTTCAAAAACATCACAAATATGTCAAAGAACATGCGTGGCATGAACGTTGAGTGAAATTCGCGCAGCAACGTGGGTTTTTCATGGTGCAAAGTGTGCTGGAATGTTGACAGCGTCGCCGTTTCCCCCGCGGAGTCTCTTGCGGGCAGAAAACAACATAGAATCGGGAGAAAATGGTTAAGAATTGTCCAAAATGTTGTGTAATCTGGTGTCAAACCGAAATTTGTGCGATTGTCGGCAACGAAAGTGGATTTATTGAGAAAACAAATGTGTTTTTGTTCTAGAAATGAATTTTGCGTTCAAGTGTATAAGCATGCTGTCTCGCTCTGACTCGCGTGTTGCTGTGTGCGTGTGTGTTTCTCTTGACTTTTTCCCTAATGTGTGTGTGATTTTTTTTCGTGCAGCAGCAGTGCAATGCATTTGTTGTTGGTGCCGTTGGAGAAGTAATGGATGACCAGGCTGAATGTTACGGCATTCGCTTCTTCACCCTCCCCTGAACCGCTCTTCCTCCACCATCACCCAACACGCCCCCCCGCCGTTTTGAATGCGCCCCTTTTTGTGAATGAATCGGAAATCAAGCATAGGCATGTGTCTGTGTGACGCTCCAGCGCATGCTCACACACACACGCGACACACACATACACGCGAGAGAGAGATCCCAGCAACAATGTGTGGGTTTTTTTATGAATGGAATTTTCGAATTCGGTGTACTTTTCTCAACACGAAGGTGTCCGTTTTATGAATGATTATCAAAAGCAACAAGCGAAAAGAGCATCGATTAATGGCCTACTATATATTGGCAAAAGGTCAAATGAATGAATGACACTCTCTCACTTTTTCTCTCCATTCTGCCATCCACTTCGTTCTGAAGCGAGAGCGAACCAGACTGCAAGAGATAGACGAAAAATGAACTTGCGGTTGTTTTTGGTGGTTTTACATTTCCTGTTAAAGCATAAAAAGTTCAACAGAATTATGAATAACCACTGGCGGGGTGCAGAGGGGCGACAAAAAGGTTCCCGTGATCTCATTTTCACACCTGCACACGCATTTATTTTTACCTCTTCTGCGCCTCACATTTTCAATCTCGCAACTCATAAGCTGATTTTGCTATGCTTCTTCAACATACATACATTATATGCAAAGCTGCAACAACATTGTTGCCGCTTTTGATTTCCGTTTCCCAGCGCCCAGAGTTTCCCTTCGTGTGTTGCGGTTTTATGTTCTTTTTCTCCGGCCATAAAACTCTTGCTTTTTTTTAGTTGCCTCTCTTTTTCTTTTTTTGCGTGTCTTCCCCTTTCCAGCTGCTTTTTGCACGCTTCAATTGTTTTCGCATGCGCCTCTGTCTTTGTCGGGATCTCCTCATCGCACCCTCCTCTCCTCTCGCCACTTCCTTTTGCCCCCTGCTTTCTTCTTCCAGCTGCTTTAACCCCTTTCGCCCTTTTTCGGTTCTGCGAAGGAGATGGCACAATATTGGTTAAAAATGAATTAAAACACGTTTCTGCGATGATTGAAGAACGAAAGCTATGCACTTCCTTCGATTATCGGGTTGTTATGGCAAATTAGCTGTCACCTTTTTACCTCTATTTCATTCATTCGTCTTTGTGGTTCGTATTTACCCTCCTTTCCTTGAATATCGACCGCAACTTCCCAAGATATCTGATCTCATTAAAAATCTTGAGTATGTATATCAATAACACCATATCTAAAGCGGTATTTCCATCCAGAAAAGAAATCAGTAATCTTCAGAATGTGTCTTCAAAAATGGATCAGTATGGATCAGGAATATTTTTCTAGCAAAATTCTCTAGTGAAATGTAGTTATGTTGATGCATCTATTTAAATTCTCTATTCCTCATAGATTTCCCTCTTAAAAACTTTTCATAACATATCGAAATGCGATTTGCAACGGCACACACACACGTCTGCTGACGATTGAAGAACGAAAGTTATTCATTTCCTATAATCATCATTGATTATCGCATCATTATAGCACATTAGCTGTGTCACCTTTATACCCCCCTCCACTTCCAGTGCTTCTCTTCCATCCGCTTTATAGCGAGATGTATGTATTTATATATTTCATTTTATGTATTTATATATCGTTATAAGCGCTATATATACATGTACACCCTGCATTCTTCTCCCAAGTTTCATATTTCCACTTCATTATGCTTTGCATGCTTAATAATAATACTTCCACATCGTGCTCAGTTTCAATTACACACGGAGTTTCGCTTTTGTTGCTATTGTTGGTGGGCGCTTTCATTTTCCATTTTGTTGGTCGTTGCGATTTCTACACGATACATCTCCCTCTCCGTCCGACCGAAATTGGCGTAATACTTTTCCACTTAATTAAAATGTTTAGCGCATAACCTAAATTTTATTATCTTCGGAGAGGAAAATAAAATCGAGGGTGTGACTGACTCACTCACTGCTGATGATCTTCCGCTGAATATCAATGACATTTGCTGGGGAATTACTCACCACTCACTCACTATTCGCGGACCACACGCAATTGGGATTTCGTTGAACTTGAAGACCCAGAACAGAGATATCTAGTTAACATGGACTCCTCGACTTAGTTCAGTTGTGTGCTGTGCTGTGCTGCTTCTGTTGTTTAGTTCTGTAACAACAATAAATAGTTTGGCCAAAAAAGGTAATTAATTAAAAGCCGGTTGTGCTGTGCTGCGCTGTGCTGTCTTGTTCTCCAGTTGGTTGCCAGGTTTCCATCTCGTTTTCCTCGCCCCTCCAACCAGGCCAAAACTGGTTGCAATTGAACGAGCCAAAGATCGCTTGGAACATTTCTAGATGGTTCGTACTCGGTGGAAGCCGCCAAGGCGATGTTGACAATTAGTTCTCGGGTCGTGTCTTTAAATCATTTTTCTAATACAAGTTTGTACATAGTACAATATATATGGTTTAGCTTGAGCCACAATTAAAGTGGAATATTTTCATTTGAAATTATGGCCGGGGAACAATGTTAATTAGCCCAAAGGCCGGAGGCTCATTGGCCGAGGTTTGTTTGTCCCAGCAACTTTGTTTGCCGCTTCCAAGGAAGCAGCGTTTTCATGTAATTAGCGCATTCTAAAATACTTTTTATTCAGGTCGATGTCGGCCTTCTTGAGGTTTTCAGGCACAGCAAGAAACGAGATCGTTTTGGAAATGATATACGATCTATATTCTAAGTGAAGAGTACAATTCTTCTAAATAGTGGAAGGTCAACATGTTTCAAGCACACCTTATTCCTGAAGACTAGTTAATATTCAATCCAAAGAGATCTTTAAATCAAGCCGTTAGTGTGTGCTTTTCTTTCTGTGTATCAGTAGGCAAAAGGGGAACCACAATCACAATCGCAATGACAACGATGACGTTGATGACTCTGCCCGCGATGATTAACATTTATCTCTGGCTTTCCACAATGAGGCAGCAGCATGTCATAATGTTATACATACTGGCATTTCCCCATTTTCCCCTAACAATTTTTTTTTTAGGGGGGCCCTTTTTTTTATGACTTAACGCTTGACCTCCTCGCATTTACTTTGATGTTGTTGACTTCATTCAGGGGTCAGAGGCATCTGTGGAACACCGGGTGGGTCAGTTGTCGTCCGGATCGGATCCCCACCTCCCAAGGCTTTGAACTTCACGCTGTTTCTCCGGTTTTCTGTTTTTAATGTGGCGCTTCTTTGGAGCTAACTTCATCTGAGCTGAGCTCAGCTCCTCTGCTCAGTTCCATCAGACAATCAGTCTGTTGTAATTTGTAATTAAAATGAATTCTGTTTTTATTTCACTTTTTCGGGCCGAGCTGTGTTATTAATTTTGAGCCACAATTTGTGCGCTTCGCTGGCTCGTTTCAAGTGTCGTTTATTGTGGTTTTTCAGTGGTGGTTTCTCAAAGGTAACACCACAGCGGAAATGTCAGGGCCCAAGAATTGTCTAAGGCTGGGGACAAGTTTTTAATGGGAAACGACGAGGGATCGTTTGGCGTCGTTAGATGCGCTTAACCACTCGAGTTGAAGAGTTTTTGGGAGGGGATACACACACTCATGACCACGTGGAATGATCGCGGGGTTAAGTGCTCCTTATATCTACTCTTATTAATGTAACCTTCCATTTGGTCTTTTGGTGTGTTGTGTAATTGCTCTAAGCAGATCCTCGGATTCTTTAATGGTTGTTAAGCGACAACACAAATGCGTCTTTGTATTTTATGAAGATATTTGAGAAATCATTTGAAAACATGATGGTTTCATTGGATGCACGTGCTTCTCCTTCGATGAAACATGTTTCACCATTGTGGGTTACCCCTTTCCTATAAGCCACCTTCTCTTTAATAGGATTTTATGGTTTTATAGTTTCGTTCCCACAAAACTGCGTTGTCAACCGCTGATCCTTGGCTCATATGTTCAACATATCGCCGCATAGAAAACCACTTTTGGCCAAGGCCAATTTGGCTTGGTTGCTTCGCAGCCGCCTGTTAAATTGTGTGGGCGCCTTACAAAGTGTGTTTATCATTATTAAATTTTTATGGCACACAGTCATGCGAGTTTTTGTGTCGTCGCCAGTTGACTTGCCTCTAATGAGCGGCATTTGTAGTTTTATTTAGTTTTTTCTTTTTGTTGCTGTTGCTGTATTTTTGTATTGCAGTAATAGGCGTCTGCCCAATTTGGCCATTTCGAAATGGAAGTCGTGCGTTCGCGTCGCTCACATTGAGTGATGTGTGCAATTGAAGGTTAATAGTGCCA
Source organism: Drosophila teissieri (assembly GCF_016746235.2). Taxonomy (NCBI): domain Eukaryota; kingdom Metazoa; phylum Arthropoda; class Insecta; order Diptera; family Drosophilidae; genus Drosophila; species Drosophila teissieri. The sequence goes on along the minus strand of NC_053031.1, from coordinate 9,338,277 downwards.
AAAAGGTAAATTGGCAACACGAAAATTGAAGCCAAAGAAAGCAATCACTTGGTATTTAATTTGGACTAGCGAGAGCAATGACAATTCGCATGGAAATTACTCATCTGGATATGTGGATATGTATACAATGCTATGTAAAGTGTATACAATACAACACTTGCGTACATAAACAAAGTACAGATCGACGAGGTTGATGAAAAGCCTATAAGACATGCACAAAACAAAATTTCTGGCCGAAGCCAAACAAAGTTGGCCACAACAGGAGGAGATCGTGAGATGATCATGAGATCATGAACGTAATCAGACCGGAAATCGATCAGCACGTACAGAGAAAAATTGAGGGGGAATAGGGAGCGGGGAGCACGATGGCAATAAACTGGTTTCTGGTTCTCCTTTTCTCCCAAACCAATAAAATTCAGTGCATAATCTATTAATATAAGTAACTTAATAGTGCCACAGATAATATACATGCTTAAAGCAATGCAAATTTACTTTACAAAAACCCAATTGATATTTAAGTACCAGTTCCGAATCAATCTGCTTCTTTCCTTGTGGTTGAGCAGGGATTGGTTTGGGCCAACTAACCTGTTTTCCTCCACAATCTGGCTAATTGCGCAACACGTTAGGAGAGCAGAGCCCTTTCTGGTTTCATGGCTTTATGGCTTTATGGCCAAAGGAAGTGGCAGCGGAAAAGGAAGTGCACTTAAAGGGTTATGGTGTTGCAGAGCCCTAGAATCGTGAGTGCTGCGGGAAAAGCGGGGAAATGCAACAGAAGCCAAGGGCTTCTTTCCACCTCACCTTACCATCATAACACCACCTTTCCGCCAAAAGTGCAAACAATCATTTTGGCCGCAGGAAGCTGCCGTTTAAACAAACAGCCAGACAGACAAAGACAGACACAAAGATCTGTCTGTGTAAGTCTCCCTTCCGCTGGAGCAAAGCAGCTGGAGAAAAAAAAGCAGCAAGAAAAACACAAGAATTTATCTCTATTTCCGTTCCTTTGCATAAATGTCTGCTTCTGAGTTGGCTGGTTTTTGTTTCATTTGCCTTTTTAGAATTTATTACAGCGCTGTCTGCTTGTCTGCTGGTCTGCTTCCTTCTTTTTTTCCTTTATTTTGCAGCACTCGGGGAGTAATCGCCTCATTAATTCGCGCGCGTTTCATGCTGCACTGAATCAATTTGCATATTGTGCAGAAAAGCAAAGAGAGAGGGAGGGGGGAAAAAAAGGAAAGGAAGTCTACTTACAAAGTCTTTAAATTTAATTTTCCGTCTGCGAAGGAAATGCTGAAAATTTCAGCCATTTAATGAGACCCTGTCTCGATATATTCCAATAATGATGGGTGTGTGTGGAAATGGGATCGTGTTGTAATCTTCCCCCCACTCGCATCCCCAAGGCAAATGTCAATGTTGTGGAGGGCAGAGGAGCCGATTTCCAGAGCGGTGCCGACTTTAGAAGTTTTCGATTTTCATTTTGGGGCTGCGGCAATATAACCATGTGCCACATGGCAGGATGATTCTATTTTTGGGGACCCCGGGGAACGTTGAAAGAAACATGCCGCATGTTTATCATGATGTTTGCTTAGGGATCGTTATATATATATGATCCCAGCGATCTGGTTAATTGATCAGGTCACCCGCATTGGGCTGGGTAAACAATGTATAACAATGATTGAAATTTGATTATATTTGAAATTTTCAATCTATGGATAGCTTAAACATATATATTCTTAAAGCAGCCTGTTATCAAAATGATTTCATATGACACCATGGTGTGGCTTTTATATGAGTATGCAAGTTAAATGGAAAGAAATTCGACTTGCTACAAATATTTCTTGTAAAAAAAAGGAAATACCACTTCCGTTCTCAGGGTAGTGCAAAACATTCCAAAGTGATCCTCTCCGTCCGAAATGAAGAGGAATCGATGAGCCAACTTCCGCTTGACTTTATCCATGCATAAACCTTCTGCTTGTTCCCAGTTCATCGAGCTCTGGTTCCGTTTATCGTGTTTGGCATATGTAAGATGATATATATATGCACACCCGATCGTCCATCACTGCGACTGTGTGTGTTGGTGTTTCTCAATGCATCTGAAGGTCGGATATCGGACGGTCTACGACCGATGGAACCCGGCGGGAACTCATGAATTCCGTATCTAAGCGAAATGACTAGTTCGGAATATGGTTTCGCCACTCTCTGTTGGGGGCTCGTTCGATTCCATGGAATTTCTTTCGCAATTTTCCCCTCTTATCGCCTTTTCATTCTTTCTTTCTTATTTTGCAGTCGGGGTGAGTAAGCAAAATCTTAAGAAATTCCGCCGATTATGTCATTAAATTTAGAAAACTTTGATTGTCTGTCTGCCGGTTTTGCATGGCTGTCGACAAAAAATCCAAAGCAAAGAAAGTTTGCCAAGCCGAAGGTTAAATACCCTTCGGGTAAATGATTCCCAAACAAAGTATAGTTTTATATCAGATACTTCAGTAACGTGTGAACAAAGCTATAATACCCAATGCAAGGGTATTAAAAACGAAAACGAAAAAAGCAATAAAAACATTCAGTGGGACAGCCAATCTCAGGCAAAGCCATAAAAAACACACATAAATAAATTATAAACGTCACAGAAACGCAAAAATTTCAACACATTTTTTATACCCGTTACTCGTAGAGTAAAAGGGTATACTAGATTCGTTGAAAAGTATGTAACAGGCAGAAGGAAGCGTTTCCGACCATATAAAGTATATATATTCTTGATCAGGATCAATAGCCGAGTCGATCTGGCCATGTCCGTCCGTCTGTCCGTCTGTCCGTCTGTCCGTCCGTCCGTCTGTCCGTCTGTCTGTCCGTATGAACGTCGAGATCTCAGGAACTACAAAAGGTAGACAGTTGAGATTAAGCATACTGACTCCTGAGACATAGACGCAGCGCAAGTTTGTCGATTCATGTTGCCACGCCCACTCTAACGCCCACAAACCGCCCAAAACTGCCACGCCCACACTTTTGAAAAATGTTTTGATATTTTTTCATTTTTGTATTAGTCTTATAAATTTCTATCGATTTGCCAAAAAACTTTTTGCCACGCCCACTCTAGCGCCCACAAACCGCCCAAAGCTGCTACGCCCACACTTTTGAAAAATGTTTTGATATTTTTTCATTTTTGTATTAGTCTTCTAAATTTCTATCGCTTTGCCAAAAAACTTTTTGCCACGCCCACTCTAGCGCCCACAAACCGCCAAAAACTTTCAGTGCTGAAGACTCCTTCGTACTTTCACTAGCTGAGTAACGGGTATCAGATAGTCGGGGAACTCGACTATAGCGTTCTCTCTTGTTTTTCTTTGTATTTTGTATTTTGCCGGGTTTCCCCCGTTTGACTTCCTCTTTCTACCACATATTGTATATACTACCACTATTATTTTATGAATGAAATTTACTGTTTTGCTTTTCACCTCCTGCAAAAAAGAGCCCCAACTCGTGTTTTTCGTCATTTTCCGTTTTGTGTTTGTTTGCCTGGCCGATTGCTTGCTTTAATTTACTTTGCGTATAAAATGTGCCACTGTCTGTGGTGTTTTTCATTCATGAAAAGAAATAAAAACACCCATGCATGTTGGAAAAAGAAAACGTATGTCTTTGTTATCTCGGTTTGCTTGTTTCTACGACAAAAAGCGAAGCGAGAGTGTGCGACTATGCGATTGTGATTGTGAAAAGTGGCGTTGTTTTGCCAACACACATACGCAACGTATAACCCCATTGATAGTCGCGAGGTGATTGCTACATATACTTATGGGAATCGAAGCTATAGCCTCACCTCCCACTCACACACACGCACAGGCAGTCCACCGCCCAGCTGTGTCAACAGGGGCGGAAAACGGGGCGGGGCCATCCGGTCCTCAGCTTAAAAGGCAATTTTTAGCTACAACTCATATTTCTGGAATCTGCGTAGCTCTACCCTAAATGTTTCCAAACGTTTATTTGCCAAAAAGTATAAAGGCCATCTCCGTCGCAGCGAGAATGGGTATCGGATAGTCGAGCAATATATTTGCGTTCACATCTATACTTGTTAAAATTTCCTGTTTACTGATTTACCACAAAAAGGTTTAAGCAAGGTGTTTGAACACCTGAGACGATCTGCAATGTTTTTATAGTATACAATTTCCTTATATTTGCGTAAATAAAACAGCCTCATTCATAAGGTACGATAAGCAAGGTGCTAATCATGGAAGTTTGTGAATAGCTGGCGAAACAAAATTTTGCCACACGGATACAGTTACAGTTACAGATACAGATACAGATATAGAAGCCAATGCCGGTATAGACACAGATACGGCACACGCAGGTTGGCGTTGGTGTGCGTGCACTTATTATATTTCCGCTCGACTGCCGCTAATTTCTTTCATTGAGCAACTTTATAGTACTTGCCTTGTGGGCAGGGCAGCGCCTTCACCCTTTCGCGCTTATCAAGGCCTTGCCTGCCGTTTATCATTAACGCTTACGGTCGTCGTCCAGTCGGTCTAGCCAAGCGCCAGCCACTGCGAATGTGCCACTGACTATTTTTGTATTTGTTGTGTCCCCCAGGTGGCGGAGCATCCATAACACAATGCCGACCACCAGCCAGCCATCGGTGCACAATACTGAATACATATAGTCGTCGAACATATAGGTATCATCGAAGCACTCGCACAGGAAGTCACGTCCGCTGTCCGTTTTCGGAAATCAAAAGAGCCCGCTGGAATATATGGTGTAATGTATGGAGTGCGATTGACTGTGCCTTTTTACATCCCCAACCGGCACAGTTGGCAGGTGTCAAGGCCAAACATCTGCTGATACCCCGATATGGGGGGATAATATTCAATTAATTTATGCTAATGAATGGCTGATAGCCGTTAACAGTCTTTCCGGTTGGGAGAAAGTCTTTGATTAGGCCATTAGAAGTTCTTGTAATGAGGCTAGTGGCTTTCAATTTTTAGTCTCTTTAGCCATACATATATGAATTGTTATTTAAAGTATTTCGCCTTTAATAATTTAAACTTCACCTGTTGTTCTTGGTTCAGTACGTTGGAACCAAAACAAATAAACAGATTTAAAAGCTTTAATTCTCCAAAGTAAAGCGAATACTACTTTAAGGCACCTTGTGATTATCACTTAATCTTTAGTGAATGATTTTCACCTTGAACAAAGACATAGACGCAAGCGCTTTGCTCCTTAAGCTTGACAAATTGTGAATATAAAATGTAGTGGCCAATATAAATTAGTGTACTAATATACCTTCTTTGCCGACTAATTCCAGGCGAGGCAAAGAATCTGAGCAGTCGCAATGCGGCCAACACGAGCTGCAGCACACAGGGCACCCGCGATGTCTACTGCACAATTGCATTGGACCAGGAGGAGATCTGCCGCACACCCACCATCGAACGCACACTAATGCCATTCTTCGGCGAGGAGCACCAGTTCAAGATCCCGCGCCAATTCCGCCACCTGTCCATCTATCTGTGGGATAGGGACATGAAGCAGGACAAGCCCATTGGCAAGATAGCGATTAAGCGGGAGGAGCTACACATGTACAATCACAAGGATCACTGGTTCTCACTGCGGCCAGTCGATCAAGACTCCGAGGTCCAGGGCATGGTTAATGTGGAGGTGGCATTTACGGAAGCCCAACAGACCCAGTCCCTCTCAGAGGGCATAGATCTGGGACAGCACACATTGGCGCACCACCAGCACCTGCCACACCACAGCCACCAGCAGCGGGCGCATCTGAACGATTATAAGGAGAACAGTGAACTGAGCAACATCCAGCGGGCGTCAGCAGCTGCAGCGTGTTCTTCATCGGCAGCCATGACACTCAAGACACGAGCCGCCGGTCTATTTGGTCACGTGCATCATCCTCCATCGCAGACGCAACACTTCCCGATCATCAATACCACTTCCACGTCGTCGGATCAGCTGTCCAATTGGAAATCGCATGGGCGGTTCGTTGGCGTGACCATCAAAGTACCAGCCTGCGTGGACCTGGCCAAGAAGCAGGGCACATGCGATCCATTTGTGGTCTGTACAGCCCACTATAGCAATAAGCACCAGGTGACGCGAAGAACTAAACAGCGCAAAAAGACCGTGGATCCGGAGTTTGACGAGGCCATGTACTTTGATCTTCACATCGATGCGGATGCGGGCAGCACGAATACCACTGGCAGTAACAGGAGTACCGGTTCCCTGGAATCCTCTGGCAACAAGGGTTATGCTATATATCCGTTGGGCGGCGCGGATCTGGTGGAGATTGTGGTGAGCATTTGGCACGACGCACATGGAGCCATGTCCGATAAAGTGTTTCTCGGTGAAGTGCGGCTGCCAATGCTCAATAAGCAGGAGCAGCAGGCGATTTCACCATCGGCTTGGTACTATCTGCAACCCCGTTCCATGACGCATAGTTGCCGCTCGCTAAACGCCACCCCCCGCTCATGTGCCACGCCGCCCGGAACGAGATTAAGCGTGGACTCGACCATTGGATCACTGCGTTTAAATCTTAACTACACCGCCGATCATGTCTTCCCGCTGGCCACATACGATGATCTTATGAATCTGCTCCTGGAGTCGGTTGATCAGCGACCCATCACCGTGTCGGCTGTGTCGATCCTAGGCGAGCTGGTCTCGGGCAAGACGGAGGTGGCCCAGCCGCTGGTGCGACTCTTCACGCACACGGAGCGCATTGCGCCGATCATCAAGGCGCTGGCTGACCACGAGATCTCCCATCTGACGGATCCCACCACCATCTTCCGGGGTAACACATTGGTCTCCAAGATGATGGATGAGGCAATGCGGTTGTCTGGACTGCCCTACCTCCATCAGACATTGCGTCCCGTTTTGTCGCAGATCGTTGCCGAAAAGAAGCCATGCGAGATCGATCCCAGCAAGATTAAGGATCGCTCTGCGGTGGACACGAATCTGCACAACCTGCAGGACTATGTGGAGCGGGTTTTCGAGGCAATCACGAAGAGCGCTGATCGCTGTCCCAAAGTTCTCTGCCAGATCTTCCACGACCTTCGCGAGTGTGCGGGAGAGCATTTCCCCAGCAACCGAGAAGTGCGCTACTCCGTCGTGTCCGGCTTCATCTTCCTGCGCTTCTTTGCTCCGGCTATCCTGGGGCCGAAGCTCTTCGATCTGACCACCGAGCGACTGGTAAGCTGATTCTGATAAACGATTTAATCTCAATTTAATCTCGATCCGAGTAATGAATAAATAATAATTAATATTCCCTGTTTGTATTTTGCAGGATGCCCAAACGAGTCGCACGCTGACTCTCATCTCCAAGACGATCCAATCGCTGGGTAACCTGGTCAGCTCACGGTCGTCGCAGCAGACGTGCAAGGAGGAGTTCACAGTCGAGCTGTACAAGAAGTTCTGCACGGAGCAGCACGTGGATGCGGTTAAGCACTTTCTCGAGGTGATCTCGACGCCCAGTCACGCGAGCAGCAGCGTTCATCCGGCGGCGGCGGCGGCAACGCCACTGGAACCAGTATTACTAAAAGAGGGGTAAGTTGACGTTTTTACTTTTGCAACTCTTCAGATGCGATCCCCCTGATTGGGGCACGAAAAAAACTAGCCCAATCAGCGGGGAGTCCCTGTAGCCTCTAGAAAATCTCGATTGGTGGACTGTGCAATGCTCCCTCTATATACCCTCTTCTATAGATTTGGCATATCCCACCCAAGGCATTTGGTTGATTACGCTTCGTTTTATTCTAATACCAAAACTTTCTTTGTCTTTCTCTTCTTTTCCGCGCGCTGCTTTTACCAAAAAAAAAAAATTTAAAAAAAAAAAAACATCAAATAATTAATCAAAACCAATCCATCACGCCCAACACATCACATATTTACCATCCCATCACACAAAAATCACACTTATTCATCACACATTAAATCTATACTAACGTCTAGCGAGGGGTAAGAGAAATTGCTTGTAATTTGTTAAACATTTACCTCTGTTCTCGTCTCAGTTGCGTATGAGCCTGGGACCAGAACAGAGAACTGACACTACGAGATCTCGAAGTACAGATGCTAAGACCCCGCTTTCTTTGCTCTCCTTCCCGACAGCCTGATGACCAAGTATCCCACATCCCGGAAGCGCTTTGGCCGGCAGTTCAAACAGCGCCACTTCCGCCTCACCACCCACTCGCTCAGCTACGCAAAGTCGAAGGGCAAACAACCCATCTGTGATATACCGCTCCAGGAGATCGCCAGCGTGGAGCAGCTGAAGGACAAGAGCTTCAAGATGCAGAACTGCTTTAAGGTGAGCATTCGATGTGCTGCGATTTCAATTGGATGGGCTGTGATTTGCATGTGCTGCTCTCCAGCATGTTGCAACAAATAATGCACACGAGTGGTGTGGTGCCGGAAACGTGCGATCCACGCCACATCTATAAATAGGCAGCCAAAGCCCACACACCTTCGGGCAGTGATGATAATTTAGCTGGTTTTACATGTTAGATGGTTCATTGCGAACTTTTAGGGCGTAAGAATATTAGAAGTTGTAACTATAAACCTGTTTCTTCTAAATCCCGAAGTGTTTAACTTCTATAGCATGCAAGTCAATAGCCAGCCGCAACGTTCTTCTTCGTTCTATAATTAGCTTTCTGTTGGTTCTCATTCAACTAAAATTAGCCTAAATCTTGCTTCTGAAAAAGCGTCATCACTGCCTCCGGCGGCAAGCTCATGGCTGAGACATGTGGCACTGTGTGGGCGTAAGGCAGTGGCTGCTAATCGATGGCGGCAGCAAGCCCATCGTCTGCGACAGTGAAAACCGAACCTCAGTTGCCCGAGAAACTTTCACTAATCACTCACAGAGTTTTGTGTGGCAAATGACAAGTTGCGGCAATTAAAAATAATTAGTATTATTATGCAGATGAACTGGCGAAGCTCCGCTTTGCGTACGCTATTGTTATTGCCATTTGGGGGGAGGTAGTAAGACAAAAAGGGAAATTTCAAAACCTAGAAACCAATGCAGCCGGCGCAGAAGAGAATCGTCATCGTGGGTGCGATTTCTTGGAGTTACGTTTTTTTTTGTTTTTATCGCAGCCAAGATGTGGGAATTGTCTCAGCCAGCGATTTCACTTGGGTGCGATTGTTTTGCAATTGCGCCGCGCACAGAATTTATGTTAATTGCACAAAGATGAGACTAAAGATTTACTTTCGCCTCTTCTCCCACAGATTGTGCACAACGATCGCTCGCTGATTGTGCAGACAACGAACTGCGTGGAGGAGCGCGAATGGTTCGATTTGCTGCACAAGATCTGTCTGATGAACTCCATCCGGATGCAGTACTTCCACCCCTCGGCCTTTGTCAGTGGCTTCTACAGCTGTTGCGGCCGGTCGGATGAGAATTCACCGGGCTGCAAGAAGGTGTTGGATAAGACGATGGACTACTTCCAGATGGACTTGGTAACGGCGCTGGATCCAGCGCTCGATCTGCAGCGCATCCACACGCTGATCATGTCCAACATGAGTGTGCTGGAGTCACTGCTTGATCCGCTCACCTATCACCAGTATCTGTCGCAGACGCAACACCAGCAGCACAATCCTCTAGTGCCGCTGGCTACCGATCTGCAGAAGCATTCACCACAGGCCTTCGCTGAGTTCAAGCGAACGATTGAGAAGCTGCAAGAGAAGGCTTATGCCATCGATAGAGATCATCGGGACTACAAGCAGGGCATTACGCGGCAACTGAAGTACGGCAGCAGACAGGCTCCAATTGGCGATGATAACTACTGGCACATGCTGCGAGCCGCCGGCCAGTTGAATCAGCAGCATCACCAGCAGCAGCAACATCAGCAGCAGCACCAGCTTCAGCAACTTCAGCAGTTTCAGCCCCAGCCAGTGCTGCCGCAAATGCAGAATGTTCGGGCGTATCCTTATCAGCCAGCTACGAGCAACATGAACGCCTACTATCTGCACAACTTGCAGCATCAGCAGCAGAGATTGCAGTTCCATCATCAGCAGCATCAGCAGCAACAGCACCATCAGCCGCTCCAGCAGCAGCAGTCGCAGTTCCAGCCCCTGCGCAGCCACCAACTGCAGCGCCACAACAACAACTTGAACAACAATAACTGCGGCAATGCATCTTCCTCCAGTCCATCGTCGACCACATCAAGTGTGGTGGCTGCACCGCCCAGCACCACATCGTCATCGCAGCCAGCTCCACCGATTTATTAGCGTTCAAGGCTGTGCGTATTCGCTTTGCCGCGGGCCATTATCACGACCAGGTAAAGGAGGAATACGCATCAACGTGGCCCCAACCAGAGGATGCTGCTGTACAAACAGATTTATTGTGCTAAATTCTAGGCTCTTTTTTTTTTGTATAATTTTTACGAGTTTAACGTTGTAAAGGTCTAGATTTAAGTTTTTTAATTAACAGTTTTTATACACCAGATTTTTACGGTACCGCCTACACCAGCAACTACAACAACAAAAACACGAAGAAAAAAAAAGAGGAAACGAAATCTAAATATTTATAAGCCTATTTATTTTTTGTATGTGCTAACATTATTTATACACGAAAACGAAATACCCAATATGGAAGGAGCATTTCTATACTTGTGTGAGCGCAAAGAGGGCAGAGAACCATTGAAAACTGATAACTTTATAAGCCTAAACTACTAAAAACTCAGAAACTGCTAAGATTTTTTAAAGCCTAGCCTAAGTTAAGTATCAGCACAATGATGAGTAGCGAAATGAATGGATGTAAATAGCAGATACACGAGTATATATATATCGCTCTATATGTACATGTGTATGATTAACTTCATTATACCAGTTATTTTAGGCGTAGCAAAAATTTCTAAATACCAACTAAACTAGGCGTGTTGCCCAGTGGCGACACACACGAAAAGCAAATAACTCTAACGAAATCTGAACGCGCTATATATACAAGAAACGAAAACTGCGAAAAGCAACAAAAAACAACATACATTTACATGTATATTTACTTTATATAACTGTCATACAGCTAATGTTAAACACACGATATGTATTCGGCAAATTCTAGAATACAAACAAAAAGCATTGTTAAGAACAAATTTACTTCCATTTTTGCATATACACACACATTGATACATACATTAAACACACACACGCACACCTATATTTATTAAATGCATTTAATTTCATATTAAACTTAAACGAAAAACAAGTTAATTGTTAACACAAACACGATTTGTTTAGCTTCGACTTACTTCCACCGATTTGTTTCCAAAGCTCTTCCAATATTAAATACACATGTAATTTACATCTAGAACTAGAATGTTAAATAATCTAATTTTTGCCATATTTAGTTCATTGTTCATCAATCGCATTGAAAAGTGTCTTCCTCCGCCGCGTTAAATCATATTGCCTTTTGTTTATGCATTCCAATAATTTGTGCATTTCTTAATTCTAATATCTGCATAATGTACATAGAGATACGAAACGGAGAAACACGACGAGATGTTGCTATGAATTTAAATCGTTTGGAGTTTCCAACTTGGTTCATATATAATTTCACTTGCATTTTAAGAACACAATTATAGTTTACTTTTACCATGCCTAGCTGATAAGTTGTTGGTACAAAGAATCGAGAAAATAAAAACATAGATATATTTCCAAGGGAAAAATAAAGCGTGTCGCCAATGGATAAATTTTGATTTCGTTTTCTTTTAAGTTTTTTTTTATATCCACTAGGAAATCCCATTGCTTTATATAACATTCTAAAGAACATTATTTAAATGATTTTTTTTGGGTTTCAAATTTTTGATTTGGGGATTTTATTGCTTTTTTTCATAAGAAAATAATTTTTTCAACGAAATGTATTGAATTTTCATGAAAGTTTTTGGGGTTTGCTGGCTTAGCTTCGGCTTGGATACAATATCATTTGCTTAAAAACAGTTGCAGTAACGGGCAAAATAATATAAATCTGAATAATAGGTGCCATAAAGAAGAAATCACAAAAAAGGGCGCAAAGTTAATAAAAGAATTTTCTTTCTGTGTTATAGGAAGATAGTTATAAAAAAGCTAGATTTGGCTAGAACTTGACGCATTCTCCATCCCTGGTGAACGGCTTGTTATCGTTATCGGCAGACAGCTGATTGGCGGCTTCTTCATTTACAAACAATTGTGGAATTGGCAAACATTTGGAAAAATGGACTACGATTTCAAGATGAAAACTCAGATTGAGCGTACGAAGGTGGAGGACCTATTCAATTACGAGGGCTGCAAGGTGGGACGCGGAACATACGGCCACGTCTACAAGGCGAAGTGGAAGGAGACGAGGTGAGCTGGTCATCGGGTGCCCCCTTATACAATATACAAACTTTGATGTTGTTCATGTTCTGTAGCGATGGCAAGGAATACGCCTTGAAGCAGATCGACGGCACAGGCTTGTCCATGTCCGCCTGCCGCGAGATTGCATTGCTGCGCGAACTGAAGCACCAGAACGTAATAACCCTCATCCGGGTGTTCCTGTCGCACAACGACCGCAAGGTGTTCCTGCTGATCGACTATGCGGAGCACGATCTTTGGCACATTATCAAGTTCCATCGGGCGGCCAAGGCCACCAAAAAGCAGGTTGTGGTTCCCCGCGGCATGGTTAAAAGTCTGCTGTACCAGATTCTGGATGGGATTCACTATCTGCACAGTAATTGGGTGCTTCATCGTGACCTGAAGCCGGCCAACATCCTGGTGATGGGCGATGGCAATGAGAGGGGTCGCGTAAAGATCGCCGACATGGGTTTCGCGCGACTGTTCAATGCCCCATTGAAACCGCTGGCAGATCTGGATCCCGTGGTGGTTACCTTTTGGTATCGCGCTCCGGAACTGCTGCTCGGTGCTCGTCACTACACCAAGGCTATCGACATCTGGGCTATTGGCTGTATTTTCGCCGAGTTACTCACTTCGGAGCCCATCTTCCATTGCCGGCAGGAGGACATCAAGACCAGCAATCCGTACCACCACGATCAACTAGACCGCATCTTCAATGTAATGGGCTTTCCGCAGGACAAGGACTGGGAGGACATCAAGAAGATGCCGGAACACCATACGCTGACAAAGGACTTTAAGCGCTCCACATACTCCACCTGCTCGCTGGCCAAATACATGGAAAGGCACAAAATCAAGCCAGACAGCAAGGCCTTCCACCTGCTGCAGAAACTGCTGCTAATGGACCCCAACAAGCGCATCACCTCCGAACAGGCCATGCAGGATCAGTACTTCCAGGAGGAGCCGCAGCCCACGCAGGACGTATTCGCCGGCTGTCCCATACCGTATCCCAAGCGTGAGTTCCTCACCGACGACGACCAGGAAGATAAGTCGGATAATAAGCGACAGCAGCAACAGCAACAGCAGCAGCAGCAACAACAGCAGCAACAGCAGCAGCAACAACAGCAGCAGCAGCAAATGAACGCCGAGCCGAATGCAAAGAGAGTTCGATTGTCCGGAGCTGGTAACCAGCAAGATTTTCACCACCAGCAGCAGCAGGCCCAGCAGCAGCAACAACAGCAGCAGCAGCAGCAACAGATGATGTTCAACCAGCAGCAAAACTTCCAGCAGCGCTTCAACTGAGAGACTGATACATGCAGCATTTTTTCTACTACTTCTACTAATCCCTAGCCTTCTAAGTATTTAATGACCTTAGCGCGTAGCAAATACAAGCAAGTAAAGTGTACAATACGAAACGTTGACTTCTTACCCACTGGAAACGTAGAATTGTTGTCTTCCAGTTTCCTCTTGATTTAATCTATGGAACTCAATATTCATGAAAAGTTTGTTAAAATCCTTTAAAACATGCAAATATTATTTTGAATGCCAAATTTTTCGTCTCATAGGTTTATAATAAAAACATTTTATATAGTTTTTGTAACTGAAACACAGTTTTAAAAAAAATTATTTTTTTATTTGGTTCGAGTCCGAGCTAAGTTTTGAAGTATCTTATTTCGAATGGTATTTTTTATCAGCATGTTTCAAGCTACGTAAGTATCGATTACTAAGCGTAATCGAAAGTGCCATCGCTGTTTTGCCAGCTCTAGTAGAATTTGTTAGAATATTTTTACCGGATTTGCCATTTGTTTGCAATAGAAATTAGAAGAGAAACATCAGACAGTGGCCACTAACCCTTCAAGAGTCAAATTCAACGTTTTCCAAATTGCGATCAACCCCGCCCAGCTGGCGACATCGATGAGATCGTGCCCCTCGCCCAAAAACCAGCTGGCAGCCAACTTGAAGATTGTGGCGTAAATTGCCCTCCGAAAACGCAGTTGCAATTGCAGTTAACAGGCGAAACACACAAGTAAGTGGGGTTTGGAATGAAGGCGGTGCAGCATGTGGAGGCGGAGGCCACTAAGGCGTCGGATGGCCAATGGGGCGTTGCTGGGGGACTGCTGGCTGCAGTGGCCGCCCAGTGGGTGGCAATGTCAACCCCTCCAAGGGCACGAGGTTTCGGCGCGACCTGTGCCATTATAATCTGGCGAACATCGCGATTTCAGTGCCTGTTGTTCGGCTACTGCCGCCGTGACTCACGATTGACCAGCAGCAGCAGCAGCAGCAACAGTAGCAGCAGCAACAGAAACAACAACATTCAAATCCACGAACTCATCAATGACTCCCCACCACCGCCTGATGTAATTATCCGCGCGCACTGTTCGCAACTAAAGAAAATTCTTGTCTTTGTCCGTTGTTACAGGTAACACAGATACCCAAGATGCAGAACAATCCCAGCCCACAGCTACCCTGCAAGGGTATACTCAAGACTTCGCGCAGCTTCGACAAATCGGGAGCCAGGTGAGGTCATCAAATGTCTACAGGTTAATTGCCCTTATTAAGTGGTACTTCTTCCCCCATTTAAAAGTTTTCGCAAAAGTGCCAAGTTCGATGAGCTGAACGTCATGCAGACCTTCCATCCGGCCGACAAGGACTACGGACACATGAAAATCGATGAGCCCAAGACGCCGTACAACTACACGGAGGGCTTCGACGAGAACAGGGACGAGCTGGACACGGAGTTGCTAGTGGAGAAGTATGTGGAGCCTTCCTGTTGTTTACTTGCTAAATGACTGTCCAAGGTTTGGCACGAGCATAGAGTATCAAATTTCAAACAGAACTGATTTCCAGAAAATGCGTCGTTCTCATTTTTTTTGTTTACATGCACCTTAGAGATTTAGAGATTAAACAATCGTTGATAATTGTAAGATTTACAGAACGATAAGCACATTCAATATAAAGAAATATACCCATCTGACTGCCTCAGTATTTGTAAAACTTTATAAACCATTATTTGTTTGAAAAGTTCTTTGAAATTTTAAGGGCTATTTGAAAGCCATGCCAGTCATTTTGTAGTTTATAATATAATTGCAATTACAAATACTAAATTCACTCATTCCTTTGCAGACTCCGCATAGCGGCTAACACACAGCCGTCGACAGAGAGCATCGAGGACGAAGGCTCCTCCGGTGATGACCAGCCCCTTAGCGAAGAGGAACGACGTAAGTGCCACGAGCCAACCAGATTACAAACACGGCCTAATCTTATTCGCTTTTAGAACGACGACGCGAGTTTGAGCGACGTCGCAAGGCCCACTATCGCGAGTTTGAGGCCGTCAAGCTGGCACGGAAGCTGATCCAGGAGGAGGACGACGATGATGATGAGGACAAGGGCGCGGATAGCCGGCCCTCGGGCTCGGCACAGGGCGCTTCCAGCTCCGGACGCTACGCGAGCAGTTCGGCAAAAAAGTCCAGCTCCCAAGCTGACTCCACCACATCCCCGTCTACCAGCGCCGGCCAGAACATGGACCTGGAGCCATCGAACAACTAGAAGCAATGTCAACCCATCAATCAATCACTAATGTTTACCTAGCGGACAATGGACGATTCTGAGGGCAGCTCATCCAAAACAATAAACAAACGAAATTATATCAAATTATCAAGTGCTGTGCCAGCGCGGCGTGAGAAGTGGATGCTGATTAGCAGAGTGGCGAGGAGCACTCGTGATTAATTGAATTTACCCAACAAAACACGAAAAAACCAATCGTCGCCAAGGAGGTTCGTCATCGAGTAGTGAACACAGCCGATAAGCCGAGGCACTTAATTGTTGCAAATTGAGTTTACAGCACAAAGAATGTGCACCTGGTCGGAGAATTTGATTGTACGACCCAAAATATAATTATCGTGTATGCGTCTCAGCCGTAGCGTACTGTTGCAAATGTAGTTAAACAAAAGTCTTTTTAAATTGATATCGAGATGGAAACCCATTGAGTTTTGGTCCATGTCTCCCGTTCGCAGCTCCGTTTGCATTTAATTTGATTGGATGCCCAGTGCCAGTGCCACAGAATGGATAAAACTTGTTGTAACTAGCGTTGAAGTTGATTTGGCCTTACTTTTAGTTATTTATTAATACGATACTATTATGATTACTATTAAGTTTTAGCCATCGAATGCGAACGTTTCAATAAAGAGAGTCCAAAACCCAATTGAACAAAAAATAGTAGCGGAATAGTTCTTCTCGTCGCGAGTATTCAAAACTTGCCGTTTATTTAGTTTCTCATTTCGTATTAGTTATACATCGTAGTGTAGTTGCGTATAGACATTGCTGGTCATAGTAGTAATTGGTAAAGTCTGAGAGTTTTTGGCCCGTTCTCCAGCCTCGACCCGGCCACATCCCCGCTCCATCCGCCAAGATCTGGGCACTGAGTCCGCGGCTGCTCGTCCAGCAGGCAAAGGCATCCTCATATTATTGCCCGGGGTCAGCGGGCGGACTAAAGCGCCGACCTCGGGCGGATGGAGGGGGACTGATGGGGCATTCTTGGGGGGTGGTGATGATCCGAACGAGCTCGTTGAATATATTGTCCTTGAATGGCCTTCTTGGAACTCACAGATTTGTTTCGGCGCGGTGGCCTAATCTCTTGTATAACTTACTTTTAGCGGGATAATTGACGGTTTTTTTATAATTTGCAGTTTAACAATGTCAAGGTAAATTCATATATATATATGTGCATATAGTATAGATATAAGCAAAAAGCATGCAAACTCAAACCATAAACATTGAGAATCCCGTGCGAGCGGCTCCAAAGGATGTGCCTTGAAATCGGGCAACTCATCATCTTACAATTTACAATTAGTGAATGTGGTTGCCCCAAGCTGATACCTTGAGCTCATCGCCGCACGGGATCTGCGTTAAATAGAATATGCTCACAATAAATAGTTTAGTAGTGCTCTTAAATCTAAGACAAGGTTCAATCTCATTATCATTTTTCCGTCTTGGGTCGCATCGTATCCATTTCATTTGCTAGTTAACAGTTTTAACAATCATCTTAGTATCTACAACTATATGGCTTAGCATATAGTTCTGGTCTCCTATCTATGCCATACTATATGCACATGCTCCAAATATGTGTATATAGTATGGGTACATGGAGAGTTTCGTTATCCATCGCCCCGTTTGGGCATCCGGACTTCATCCAGGCTTCCAAGCCCACGAATCATCATTAGTATTATCATAACTAAGTGCCATCTGATCGTTGAATCATCGAGCAACTATTATATAGAAAATATTGAAGATGATTCACGGGTTGGTGTCACACCTGCTGTAGTATTGCATTCACCTATCATGGGTTCGTTTCGTAATATATGTGTAGTATATATATGGCGTCGTTAGTGGTCATTTGAGATTAGTATAACAATTGTATATATCCTAATATATAGATTGGTTGCTTGGTTCGTTAGTGATTCGTTTTAGTAACATAGACATGATCGTTTTCAGTATTATTATGAAGTGGGTTCCATTGAATTTTTTCGTGCTGTTGCTATTGGCATCTTAAAGTCTCCTTCCCAAACTTAGCCGAACATGTGCTGGGTGCCTGGGGGCACCTTGTAGCTGGGATAGCCATTGTTCAACTGGTGCTTGGCAAAGAAGGGTGTGTAGTCCTGTGATTACACATATGCATTAGTATCGGCTTGATATAGCTCTTGCAGGCATATATCCTACCCGGTTGATGCGCCTGGGACGGCAGACGGGGCCCAACGCCAACTGGCGTCGTTCCTCGTTCTCGCGAGCAGCTGCCTCCTTGTACTCCGGTGGTGGCCACTTCAAATCTCCGCGCAATTTGCTGCCTCCTAGTATAGTGAAATCCAAGTTAAGTATAAGTTAACCCATTTAAGGAGATCTAAGGAGAACTTACCCTGATAACTGACGGCGGCAGGCTGCGAAGTGTAGACTGGCGCTGGCTGCTGGCTGACTGGAGCCTCCTTGCGCAGGGTGATGATGCCGGGACTGGTGCCCCGGTAGCTATCCTGGCCAGCGAAGGCTCCCGGATACTGCTGCTGCTGTTGCAGATCAGTCTGATCCTGCGAGTAGGGCAACTGGGGCTGCGAATAAGAATTGTATTGGGGTTGAGCAAAGGTCGCGCCACCGTTTTGCTGTGGGTAATAGGATGGCTGCTGCTGTTGCTGCTGCTGCTGTTGGTACGGTGAAGCCTGGTACGATGGCTGCTGCTGCGGCTGCGACTGCTGGTTCCACTGTGCTGGCTGATAGGGCGCCTGAGCCTGCGATTGAGGCTGATATTGCTGCTGCTGCTGTTGCTGCCACTGTGCTGCAGGTTGCTGCTGCTGCTGGCCATCGTAAGACGGAGCACCGTACTGCTGCTGCTGCTGCTGATATTCAATCGGTGGTGCAGTGGAGCATTGGTGCAGTGGTGCATTGGTGCAGTGGTGCAGTGGAGTTGGGTGGTGCCAAGATGCATGTTTGACATGGGTTTCGGTCACAGGTTATGATTTGATTTCGCAGATGGGTGGTGTTTTGTTGGTTGGGAGGTGCATACGACACATTCACATTGCATGTGGACAGACAGATAGAATATGTTGGAAATAGAGATAGACAAAAGATCATAGTTAGAGGGTGGGAGGCTGAGTTTCGAGTTATGTAATTGGTTATTGGGTAAGTTTATGCGCAGTTTACAGCTGAAAGTCGCAGAGAAAGAAGCAAATGCCATTAAAGCCATGGGTTAAGTGAGTAGTTGCCTAAGAACAGGAGTTAGTTTCGATACAGCCATGCAAAAGTGAGTGAGTACAAAGTTACCAACAATTATTTGAGATTTAAGACGACAATCTAAACTTTATCTTTATCAAATACAAAAAGTAAATTATAAGTCCTTTTCATTTAATAATATTTCTTGAAAACATTTTGTATAGACGTTTGGAAAAGGTTTGAAGGCTATCACAGTTTAGATCATTACATAAAATATTCTTTAGATATGCACCTTCTATTAACAAGTTGAAGAGTTAATAAGATGCATTTCCAGAGAATTTTGTCAACAGTAAGATTAGTTTTAAAGGTAATATTAATATCAAATCTGTTACTACCGTAATTTGTAAATTTATTTAATTAAATTAAGCAAAAGAACTCCAAAATTCGAACTATTAGAAATTATTATTATTTTCTACCAAGCAATTACATTTAAAAAGAACTACTTCGTATTTCAGATTTAGTATTGAATGTTATTTAGCTAAATGTACAAGGGGAAACATGGTTAAGGTTAAGGCTTAAAGAAAGATAAATATGTGTTATTTTAGTGAGAGAAAATAATGTTTAGTAAGTATTTCAGAACGGAGTTAAGTAAGTGTTCCAGATAGTATTTTAGTAAGTGTTTCAGAAGGGAGTTTAGTAAGTGTTCGAGATAGAAGGTGGAAGGAGAAGCGTCTACGACAGAGGGAGATCAACGGTGGCAGGTGGCAAGTGGCAAGTGGCATAGACGATCGCAGCCGCAGTGCAAGTGCAATAGGTAGCATCACTTGGCTTAGCCAAAAGTCGGGATCCTCGGACTGGATCCAAGACGGTACCTGCGGCTGCTGCTGGTAGGATCCCTGGAACGGAGGATAGGCTCCTCCGCCGGCGGTGAATTCACTGCGCTCCTTGGGCTGCGGCGCACCAATGTGTTTCCAGCCACCACCCACATTGTTCGCTGCCTGCAGCGGCTCCTGCGGATAGTTGGACTGATAGTTCTGGTACGGATTGGCGGGATAGCTGGGTTCGGATGCGGGCGCTGGAGATGGAGCCGGAACCTGGACGGGTTCCCTCGAGCGCTGCCGACTGAACTGGGCCTGTGTGTATTGCACAGGCTGCTGCTGCTCCTGCTGCGGATAACTATCTGGGTACTGGTTGGTGGAGCTGGAGTAGGCGGTGCTGGTGGGTTGTGGTGCTGGTGGGTGGTTGTAGGCATTTTGTGGTGGCTGGGTGGTGCGTGGCTGGACGTTGTTATAAATGGGACCCTGCAAGTTGTCAGTGTGGTTAGGCTGGGGAATGGGAGGGCGGAGTGCGGAGTGCGGAGTTGGGTCTCCAAATGCTATGTACATGGCGTTTTAATGCCCCACCGGATGAGATACAATTTGTGGCAGTGGCAGTCTACATACATTTATATTTACACTCGACGTACACGAAACTATCGACTATATAGTGTGTGTTCTATATACATTGGTTCATTGGTTTTAGCTGGAAAAGCGGGCATAACAATTTACCTGAGGTGGCGCGGCAGCCGCTGCTGTGCTGGGGGCGTGGGCCTGGGGATAGTAGCCTCCGGCGCCGGGAGCCGGACTCTGGGTCTGCGGCTGGGGGGTGAACTCCCGGATGATCCGCTCCTCGGAGGCCGGTGGCCAGGCCACACGCTTGTAGCCTGAATCGAAAAGAGAGAGGAAAGCGATTGAGGTAACGTTTGGATACTCGGAATTCTTGCGATGTTGATGATGATGATGATGATGCAGCTGCTAAGTGCAGCTGCCGTGCAAAAACATTCAACGAAATGCGGCCAAAACGTGGGCGTCACTATAACCTTGGATGCCGCACTGCATCCCAGTGCTAGCGAAACAATTTGAAAATGATTTAAGCCAATTAAAATTATAGCCAATGTGGAATAGCAATGTGCGAACACAAGGCGGGCGGTAAGGGGGCGGGGCCGGGGGTCGGTGGGAACGGCGGGTCCGATTCTGCAAATCATACACGGCTGTCATTGCGTCTAAATTTAGACGATGAGAACGAGTCGAAAGCTAAGAATTTGACATTACTCATGGGGTGATGAGGATGTCGTCGCTGAACGTGCAACATGTTGCTGCTGCTACCGTTGCATTGGCAACATTGTTTGCTCAAAATCGTTTGGGATCGAGCAGATATATGGTTATATACGTGCATACATATGGATGGTGTGAAAATGATGTGTGTTTACCCTCCAGATTTTTGTAGTTCTCGTTGATGATTTTCCACTGAGCGACCATGGTTATGTATATGGCTCTCTATTCGCGTATCTCTATCTATTTGGCTATCTATCTATCTATATGGCCGATCGGGCCTTTGCGTAAGAATAAAAATATTCTCGTATAGATATCAAAAATAACAAATACACTTATATATGCCAAGATGTATATGTTTGTTTTTTGCGGCTATTTTTTGACTTGTCCGCTCGCCGAAAGTCGAGAAGAGCGTTATATAATCCCGCGGTGCAATCAATTGAATTGAGTTCGATATTTGGAGAGTCTGCTTCTTAGGGGAACACCACGAATTCGAATTCGACTTTGATTTTGATTTTATGTGATTTTATGGCTTTGATTTTAAGGCTGTATATTTTGCAGATCGGAGCGCGTTTCGTTAATCCTTCGGATCGATATCGTTGAAAAATTAGAAAAAAAATATAATGATTCGGGAAACAGGCGATAGAATTTTGTTTAATTGAATTTCGATTTAGTTCGATTCGTTTCGATTCGCGTGCGTTTGCCCAATTTAATTTCTATTTTCTAGTATAGCTATTGGCTATTTCTATTTGCTAATTCGTTGATCGTTCGCGCTGCGATATGTTTGCCTTCGATGTATGCTACTAAGTGAGGAGCCAGAGAAATGCAGAGGAAATTATTGTTAGCCAGCGCGTCGAGATGTATGTAGGAACATTGGCACTCGTGTGGGTTCCAACCCACACATTCGGCGCACACTCGACTTTCGTATCTACGTACATATAGCTGTAGCTGAATCTCTATCTGAATCAGAATCTGAATCCGAATCCGCGAGATACGCGAAAGTAAAGACTTCTCCCAGAGATCTCAGAGATATTATACCTATACCATACCTATGCTATGCAGATGGGTATGGGTATTTATCCGCGAGGGTCTGCTAAGTATGCTGATCTTGATCGGGATGGATACCTCACTATACGAAAGGCTGCTGGCATTGTTTACACACCTTCGATTTTTGTGTGATTTGTGGGCCCCACCTTGAAATACTTATCATCATGCCCACTCCCTCACTCGCGGCAGAAGATCTCAAGGTGTTTGCTATCTATACATTTATATATATATATAGATAGATATAGTGGGATATATTCGCATACTTGCGGCTCTTTGCCCAGATCTATATAGGATGCCCAAGTAGGTTGGATGACTGTTTATTGTTATGGCGATTTGTTATGCCTGAGCGGCAAATCAAGTGGGCGCACCACACGTCCATCCATCTTGCGGATATAGCCTGATCCCAGCCAACTAACTATCTATCATCTATCTTGTGGCCAGAGCTGATGTATAAGTAGTTTGTGACTCAAAAGCCAGCGAGTCGTTGGCTAAATTTAAACTGCTGTCATCTTGGGCGAACTAAAATAAATCGGTTTTTAAACGTATTCACACAGGTGTACGACAAAAGTTGGCTCATTAAAATTATTAGCAAGCTTGTAACTCATATGTCTGCCATACCACCCCTAGAAATAATCCCTACACTCGCAATTATCTGATATAATTGGAAAGGTTTGCTCGTTAGCCACGCAACAAATTCGTTTTGACCGCCAAACGTCACAGATAAATACGACAAATTTTACGTTCCCAAAATCTAGTTGGCCCACAAAAAGTCATTTAATTTGTGCATGCATGACAATTAACATTGGGTACAAACGAGACTGTTGCTTACACACGTTTAAACAATACATTTTAAATATGTTGATGCTACAAAGGTTTAAGTTAGTTCAAGTTACTAACGAAATGGGCAACATGTATTGCACTAAGAATTCTTAATTCGATGAATATTTTTAATGAATATTTGGACTCAATAGAAAGTGTCTGGCAGTATACATATCTAGTTAACCAAATTATTCATTGGACCCGAATATATATCTGTGATATACGTCTGCTCATAAAGTCAGCCATATAATTCGAAAATAGACGCAAGTGATCTGTCGTCTGTGAAGCACATAAGCTGAAGAAAAATTGAATATTAAGGCAAAACCATTAGCGGTGAAATTCAAAGAGCCCGAAATATAAAAATCCTGTTTAAATACGACAGTTTAGTAACTGAATTAGAAGCAATTATTGTCCAACTCAAAACCTGAGATCTGAATCATTTGGTTTGCTATTCACCTAATCCCTAAGTGCTCAAGGTATCAAATCCACTGAGTCACTCAAAAGAACATTGTGATTATCAAACATTGTGTCATGAGTAGAAATCCCTTGAAACACACAGATTGGGACACAAAAATCCGGGGGGGATGCCACGCACCTTCAATACCCAGATATGGACGTGGTGATACATTGTCGAAGGATCGGTTAACGCCGAAATCTCGCTGCACCTCGTCCATGGAGGCCAGGGATTTGAACTTGTGCAGCTCCGCCGACTCGAGACCGAGACTGGGGAACTCGAAGGGCGAGGGCTGTGCCGCAGAACGGGGCGTGGACGGGGGCGTGGCAGCCAGCAGTGAAGAGGATGCCGACATGCTCTGCTGCAGTGGCTCCGTGGCCGTCTTCACCAGCAGTCCAATATTGTGGCCTTCCAGTTGCGGCACATGCGAGAACTTCGCCGGCAGATTAACGGGCGATGGTGTGGCTTTCGAGCGGACGGAATTGAGGCCGTAGGGAGAGCTGGAGCGCTGTGGTGCTTCTATGAGTGGAGCGGGATACTTGCGAGATGGCAGCGGACTGGGCGAGCGACTTCGCTCCCATGCTACTTCCGTTTCCGGTTTCTGCAGGGCCAACTGCTTCGGTGGCGGTGGAGGCGGTGGCGGCGATGGCGGCGGAGATTCGGTGGCTGGTGTGGTCACAATCTCCACGAAACTCCGCTGACGTTGCAGTTTCTCGGGCGGCACATTCTCCTTGGCGGACTGCATGTCCTCCCAGGAGATCTGCCGCGAGATGTACGGACTGCGTATCTCGTAGGTGGCTTTGTAGTTCTTCAAGGGTTCGTTGTGCAGATTGGCAATCCGCCATTGATCGGCCTTGCTCAGTTTTCCCCAGGTGTTTGGTGAGCAGCGCATTTCATCACAGACTGGGCAGTAGACTGAGGAATCTCCATGGCCGCAGGATAGGTCCTTTTCCTCCACTTCTGCTTCCTTCGTAAGATGTGTTTTGTTTTCACTTGCATCCAAATCTTTTCCACTCTCTTTTTTGATGGCTGGCTTGTCTTCCCGCAACTCCTTTTTGGCTGGTGACACTGCATTGGCATCCTTTTTCGCATCCTTTTCAACAGCCAGTTTGGTAAGTGGTTTTTCCTCCCCTTCAAGTACCTTTTTACCTTCCCTTAATCCTTTTTTGGCCAGCTGCTCCTCTATTGCCTTTCTCAACTCGGTTTTGGGCAGGAGCTCCTCGCTTTTCACCACCTGCTCCTCCTTCCACTCCTCGTACTCCTTTTTGGCCAACTGCTCATAGTTGGCAATTACATCCGATACGTGTCTGTACTCCATGTCCACGTCCGGCTCCGCGTCCTGTTCCGCGTCCTGCTCCGCGTCCTGTTCCTCGTCCTTGATGACTACGTGCTCCGCTTCAGAGACAGCTGGCGCTGTCCGGAGTTCTACGTGCATGAGTTTCGCGGGTTCCGGTTTTTGCTCCAGTGCCACCGCAATCTTGTGCAGATCCTCCAGAGCCCGCTCCACAATGGGCACGTTCTCAGTAAGTGATGCCTCCTCCTCCTCGGCGTCGGCATCCTCCTTAATCTCTTTGGAAAGCCTTTTGGGTAAGCCAGCTGCCCGGGTGTAAATCTGGCGGAGAATCGCCTGCAGTGGACTTTCCACGGCCAAAATGGGTGACTGGCGATGGGCGAAGATGTCCCAGGACTCGTTGGACGCCGCACTGAGGGGTCTGGCGGGCAGTGCTGGTGGTGCTGGTGGCGGCGGAGGAGGAGGTGGTGGTGGTGTCGGTATTGGGGCCGGAGTTGATACTGGTGTGGTGTGCGCACTCCTCTGCAGCGCCTGTTTGGCATTCTCCATGTAGGCATCGATCTGGAGCAGGTGCTCCGCTATGGATTGCTGGATGTGGGCATACTTTGCCTCCAATTGGGCAATTTCCACATGCGCCTCATGCTGCTTCTCCGTGGTGGTCTCCAGATTGTAGATGCGACCCTGTCTTTTGGTCTGCTTGTCCTTGGCCTGCGAATCCTGGACAGACTTGGATCGCATTACCGGCGGAGGAGGGGGAGGTGGAATCGGAGTGGTTGGCGTACTGCTCGACTGCCGCTGGAGCAACTTAATCCCGCCGGTGGCACTCACATAGGTGGGACTGGCGGGTCGCTGCTGGATGTCCTCCATCTCCTGGTGATCCTGCAGATACGAACAGGCGTCGTCGTAGATCTGCTGGGCACTCAGCTTGAGCTGCTCCGTCGATGCCTCCACGCGAATGGGCACAATGCGAGTGCTGGCCAACGGACTCAGATTCGGATTCGGATTCGAACTAAGCGGACTGATGCACCCATTTGTGGCCAAAGCCAGAGCCATCTGCTGCTGCTCCTTAACTGCCAGCTTGTCAATTACCATTCGCCCCGCTGTCTGCGCTTGATTGAGATTCACGGCAGCTGGCTGCACCGGTGTCGGTGGCAGCGGCAAGGTCTCCAAGTCCACATCTTGACCAGAATTGGGCTCATCCTCGCTGTCGCCGTCGTGGCCATACGAGATCTTCACCTCGGTGGCCAGTTTTATGCACCGCCGCTGGACTTTCGGCTTTGCGGTTCTCGGCTTGGGTGGCGGCAACTCCGGAGCACCCACTGTCCGCTTCCGGGCGCGGCCACGATCCAGGGAATAAGCCTGCCTCTTGTATCTTGGCCTATATGGACTGATTGGAGCGGGCAGAGTTGGTGTGGTGGACCTTTTGTGGGCCAACTGCTCGTAGTACTCACATCGCGGAGCCACCAAACCCAAGTCCACATCGGCTGCCTTGGTTTCGGGAGCGGAGAAGCCCTTCGATACGGGAGTTTGATGGAACACCTCCGCCAGGTGGCGTTCTTCGGTGACCTTTTGGGGTGTTTTGGAGCGCTCCTTGGAGCCACCATCTCCGTCCCGTCGTCGCTGCTCCCTCACTTCTTTGGCGGTGGGTTCGATGACCAGGGTGGGACTCTGGAACTTCTCCCGCAGAGCCTCAATACTGTGCGAGGGACTGCAGGAGATCTGATGGCTCTGTTCGGCACTGATGGACGGTTGATCCTGCTCAGCTGGAGGCCAGCTGTGATCGCGCTTGAGCAGATGGCGTTTGGTGGCCAGGCGGTTGATTTTCAGCACCGTGTCCCGGTCGATGGTGATGTCCTGCTGGTGACTGAGATAGTCTGTTTTGATCTGGTTGAGCAGCTGCTGGTGCAGCGTGTGATGCAGTGCATCCACCTCGCCTCGCTGACGCGGGCGGCTCTGCCTTTCAATGGGGTAGAAATCTTTGCGGGGCAAGTCCCCTGAATTTATTTAACTCTATCTGTAAAAAACACTAGTATTGAACGAGCACTGGGACAGGAGTTGGCTGTTTTGTTGAATGTTTTTACACTGTTTCTCTTTGGTCTCGGCAACATGAAATAAACGCGCACAGACAAAAAACCAATGACATAGTTTAGCTTACCACATTTGGCTTGTTGTTCTTCCTCTTCGACGGCGCGCAGAACGGCCGAGTTGGCCAAGTTCAGGGGCTTCGTTATTTGCTCGTCGACTTCAATCCTAAAAAATAACGTATAAGAACAATGCAATTAGTATATATCGGCGCACAACGTATAATGTATGAAGAAACATTTCAAATTTGGCGGCATGTACTGCTTGGGTGTGTGTGGTACACTGCTTGCACTGCTTGCAAGCAGTTGGCGCCAAATTTGAACTTATTTTTAAACATGCTCGCCTCGCAGGCATGAATTCCTTTGGCATTAGTTTGTTTTTTGTACATATTAATAATATGATCTAAAATATATAATATGATTTTACACTCTTAGGTATACAATATGTTGATAACTTCCACATTTCACTCTAGAGTACAAATCATGTTAAGTAACTAATGGTAAAACAAGTATTGTAAGCCAATTAAAGTTGTTGAAAATAAAGACCTTTAAGCTAGAGAACATACACAGCGCTGAAGACTTAAGTTACTGCTATTATGTATAGATTCCGCCAACCCCGCGGTGCATCCTATTACACGAGAGTTACGCTAGTCCATGGGCATAAATTAATGTCCTGACATTGAAAATAAGCAAAGCACGCTCCGGCCCACGCTGACCCAAAAAGACTAATCCAATCTGACAGGTGGAAGTGCGCCGGCGGATATAAAAATGGCTGACGGCGGCGGAAACTGCACCACATCCTATCCAGCTGCACTTCCAGCCAGACAATGATGTTCCGCTCCGTGATGCCAGTGCTCCTGCTCCTGATTCCGCTCCTGCGATCCGTAGAGTCCGCCCACACGATGCGGGCTTGTGGCCAGCCATTGATGGAATTGCTGAGTATGGCCTGTCGCAATGGATACAATTCACTATTCTCCAAGCGTGGCTCCTGTGAGTATCTGCCTGTTTTTGGGGTTTCCAAACGGCACAAACTCACTTATTTCACTTGCAGTGGGGCTGTTCGATTATGAGGACCATTTGACCGATCTGGATAGCTCCGAAGCTCACCACATGAACTCACTGTCGGGCATTCGGCGCGATTGGCGAGGCATTGTGGACGACTGCTGCCACAAACCGTGCACCTGGGACACGTTGAGGTCATACTGCAGATTATAAATTTGCTACGATACCTGGACCATCAGTATAGACATATGCGACATGTTACGTAAAAGTATTAGGTATGAATTATATGCACAGCTTTGAAACAGGCGAATAAAATAAATAAGCGCAATTCGAAACATGAATTTTTTATTGTTTCAAACTGGGAAAAAGCGGCACAATGTTTCAACATATTTTGGTTTTTATAAAATGCTTTAACCTTTAAAAGTGCACTGCATTTATTTTGCATGGCCCGTAAAACATATTATTTAAAATACACTTTGATAAATCCTATTTCAAAGATAACAATGTTTTTTTTGCCAAACAAAAATGTGCTCCTTTGAGCGGAAGGAAAAGCGAATTTTGATTTAAATCGCAGCAAGTTGGGTGGAAATTCTGCACAAACAAAACTATGCCTTCGCCTTTCGCTTGCCTGGCGATTTTCTTTAAGCTGCCGAAAAGAGTTTTCAACTTTAATTATAATTTGCTTGAAATGCCTTTTGCTTTCAACGCATCATCTTAATCTGGCCGCAATGCTTTGCCTCTCCAAACATCTCCCGAAATGGATAACAAACGGAAATATTTAGGCTAAGAAAATGTGCCTGCTGAGATAAGACCTTAAAGAATTTATGGACGACAAAGTCCAGAGATAATCGCCAAGCTTTAAGCTTTTCTGGCAATTCTAGGCGAATGACAGCTGTTCCTCATTACGCTCGACATTGACCTCCACGCTGGGACCCTTCGAAAAGGAATCACTCACATCTTTGGGCCCCAACTTTAATTAGTTGATTTATTTGAAGCATTTGTAAACATTTTGACAGCCTCATTCGCTGCAGGCCAATGTTAGCTCAAAAACATTGGTATCTCCCATTCAACTCATTGAGTTTTGATAGAGATTTGCTCAAATATTTGCCCAAATATTCACTTAGTGGCGTCGCTTAATCAACAGCTCTGATTTTAATTATCTTCTGTTCGAAATTTGATTGGTTAATTTTCCGATTTCCCTGTGATTCACCGATGGGCAGAAAGTCAAGAGATGCCTCACTACTTTTTTGGCTAGACGCCTGCCGCTTGTTTGTTGACATTGTTTTAGTTGTTCTTTTTTTCTTTTTTTTCGACTCGATTCTGTTGCATTTAATCGCTGCACTAATGCTAAACTGCGTGACTCATCGACTAGCTGACGTCTTGAATTAATTTTAATCACTCTACACGCGCAGAAATTAATTGGTATTTTCGGATGACTTAATATACGAGTATAGTACATGATCAATTAAAAATTAGTAAATTAGTAAAAATTTTTAAGTAGTTAAATGTAAAAATATTTTTGGAATCTTATCAATTAATCTATATTCTGGATTTCTAACACAAAAATTGTAATCTCCATGCGTATTTAATTCACTCAAATAACTTTTTTCACTATTTTATACTATACTATATTAGTTTATACTTCACTTCAGAATATTCTCACAATAAAAGTAACTTAAAAAGCTTAGCAATTACCAATAAAAGTGCCTTAAA
This sequence comes from Drosophila teissieri, assembly GCF_016746235.2. Taxonomy (NCBI): domain Eukaryota; kingdom Metazoa; phylum Arthropoda; class Insecta; order Diptera; family Drosophilidae; genus Drosophila; species Drosophila teissieri. The sequence goes on along the minus strand of NC_053031.1, from coordinate 9,308,820 downwards.
AAGCTTAGCAATATAATACAAATATTTAGTAGATCGAAATAATATTCGAAAATATTAGTTGTGTATTTAAGTTTTGCTGAAACACGCTAAGATCAAGTTCTTCTATTCCAAATGCTCCTTTTTCTCGTTCACACTCGACTGACGTTATATAAAAAGTATCTTTTGGGTTGCTCCCGCTACACGTACATTTTATTTTTGAAGTTTAAACTTGGGCGAAGCCTTGGCTCAGCTGTTTTCGGAAAAGTTGCTCCCTAATTCGGGAAAACACGTTACGCACACTCACGCTCGCGAAGTCGCGGGATTGAAAGTTTTCAGTTTTTAGTTTTCAGTTTTGTAGTTTTCAGTTTTTTAGTTGTCAGCTTGTAGTTTTCAGTTTTTGGGCTCTGGTAATTAAATGTTAAAGACTCCGTTGCAGTTGAACACGTTTTGTCGCACGCATAGTCACCGAATAACTGAAAGCCACTTAAAGTTTTTTGCTCACCAGAGCAGATCACCACTATATCTATCTTTCGGATCGTATCAGATCGGTGGGACGAGTGGAGGTGAGAGGAGCTGAAGTGAGGTGATGCTGAGGCCGGTTTATTCAAACAACAATGCCAGCGATATCTATGGGGAGGCACCACAGCGAGATGGTGTTATTGTTGTGGCGACAACAGCGCCAGCTACAAATGAATCTCGAGTGGGAAAAGCATCGCTGAGATACGCGTCGCCGTGTGTTGCCTATAAAGCTTTTTGGTAATTACAATTAGACGTCAAAGCATTTAATTGTAGACTGTTGTTGTTGTTGCTGTTGTTGTTTTCGCCGACATCGTGTTTTTGAGTATCTGTGTGCCACAGCAACAAATTGGCAGCAGTTGCAGTTGCAGTCGCCGTCGCTGCCTCAGTCGACGCTGCAGTCGCGCTGCAATGCACAAAGTGAGGGGCATCCCCCTCTAAATCCCCCCCTTTCACCGACGCCACTCCCCCTCACCACCCCTTGTTGGCCCACTAATTAATGTGTTTTGTGCACCTGTTTTGTGGCAGCGGGTTTTTGTATCTGTCAAAATAGAACAGCCAGCGAAGGAGGCTTTCGGTGCGGCTTCGGTTTCCAGGGCTAAGTCGAATAAATAATGGTTACAGTTTCTTCCATTATATATCTTCCCTTAGACACTTGAAGATAAAATATTTAAATCTATAAAATATCTATTTAAATGATCTTATCCTGCTTTTATCATTTCAAAGTCTAATAAACAATGCGCAGATTTGGAAGCTTGTTTAAAAAATGGTATTAAAAAGTAGTGATAATATATTGTTGGAGATTATCTTAAAAATAATTAAAAATGAGTGGCTAAATATGAAATGTGTTATTATAAACTAGATATAATGTTTATTTAAGCCTAAATAAATACTACAAAAAATATTCTTTGAAAATTACACGTTTTCATGGCCAAGTGTCAGTAAATATAATCTTCAAAATTGTTTACAGATTATACGAAGACACTGGTTTAAAGATATATAGCTACAATTAGGGGCTTGCAACGCCCTTTTTTTAAAGCCCCTCGATGGCCCCAAAAAGTGACTAGAAATTGCGCTTGGAATGTATGTATGCCGGCTAAGAGGAAAGCAAACGCAGCTACCCCATCGACCATTTTACGAGCATTTCTCCCCCAGCTGGCTGCTTTCATCTATTTTATGAAATTATGCATTTAAATGTATGATAATCATTTCGCTTGGGCAAACAAGCTCTATTTTTCTCTTTCTTTTTTTTCTTCTTTTTCTTATTTTTAATCATTTTCCCCCCCGGGTTGGTTACTTACCCCTCGCCGCCGAAGGCTTTCAGCTCGCGGTTCAAGGTGGCCTTCACGTTCTCCTGGGAATAGAGGCCCATGGGCGAGTTGAACTGCTTGTGCACCAGCTTCCGTTGTAGGGCGGCCATGTTGCAAGGATGTTTGTTTCCTCTGTGGACTGCTTCTTCCTGCGCAATCGAGTTGCTCCTTTGGCAATGTTTAACTTCGCTTGTTGCTTGTTGCCTGCCTTTTGTTTGCCTTGCAGCTTTCTACTGCTACTGCTTCGAATGTCTTTGAAAGTTTTTCGAAAATATTGTTGATAAAAAATATTTTTTAAAATCTTCCACTGGACTTAGTTTATCAGCTTATCGAGTTTTCATTTGTTGTTCTTCTTTGCTGGCGGTATGTGGGCGATGCGTAAAATAGAATCCTAAGCACTTTCCCCTACTTCAGTTGGTCTTAATGTTAATCGTTAAATGTCGGTCGTTGTTCGTTCTGTAATTGAAATGCAAAATACGACTGAGTGAGATAATAGGGTAAGCGAAAACTTCTCTTGAAAAGGAGTTGGCAATAATGTGATTAAGTTTCAATGGCGGCGCTTAATTAATTCTTAAACAAGCAGTCACAAAAGTTAATTAGTTGTGTAGTAGTGGATTTCTTTATACTTGCATAGGGACTATTACACCTTTATTAAACTATTAAATAAAACATCCTTTAATTAATCATGAAATATGCTAAAGCAAATGTGTTCAACAAATTGGCTGTCCATAATAAAAAAACACATTTACTTTGTTTTGCATAATTAATTGATGTGTTAACACTTAATTAGAAAACCTGCAATGGTAATGTGCAAATGGCCTATAAAACAATTGCCCTGTATTTAATAACGACTGAAACACTTTTATTTGCCATTTCTGCCAGCCTTGTATAACTTATCATTAAATTCCCCTATAAATATGTGAAAAAGTCTAATTATAAACACAAACTAAAAACCAGGAGACTTGTTTGTGAAACGAGCGTGAAATAATTTCAAAAATATTTCCAGCAGCACTTCAATGTCAACGATCTATATATAACACTTTAATGCCATCAAAAACTGTAGATATATATGTAAAGATTTTCTAGTTAAAAGTCGCTCAATCGCAAACGGGAATCAATTGCCATTGGCTGCAACAAAATGCATTTTGATTTTACAGCTGTTGTTAACGAATTACAATTGTGGAATTTCGTACGAAATATCGAGAATATGCAAAACGGCACGTATAGTATTTATTTTTCCAATTTCCTGAGACACTCACTCACTACTGTCACATTTAGAAATGTATCTTAAACTAATTTGAGCACCGCCTGGCTGGGCAAAACAAAAAGTATTTTATACTTTTGTGTGTGTTCGTTCAGCAGACGATTTTGTTTGTCTTGCTATTTTGTGCGTTGGCCTAAAAATAGAGCCAAAAATATTGAAATGTGCTCAATTTTTGTTGTTTTTTTTTTTGCCACACTCATATTTTCCACACACACTCGAATCAGCCACTCTCTCGATGTCTCTATTTTGAAATTGAAATTCCCGCCTTGTGTGTCACCTCAAATAAAATTAGCAGCTGGGTTGAAGAGATATACCATTATTGAGATTTGCGTCATTTCGAGAAAAAAACGTACGAAAATCTTACAAGGAAAGCGGGGTAATGGGAAATGGGCAATGGGTATATGGAAAATGCAATAAAAGATACTTGAAATCGTTGTAATGAAGTATATTTGTGTTTGCAGGCATTTTATGCAGTTTAATTGCTTCTTGTTGCTGCTGTGTTGCATGCTGTATGTTGCTACTGCTACTGCTGCCGTTGGTGGTGGTGTTGCAGCTGCCACAGCTGCTGCCCCCGTAAGCACGCCATATTCTGACTGGGCCAACGGAGGCGGACGAAGAATCGCACAAATTAATCAACATTTAATAAAATATTATGCAAATTACACACAAAAGGCAGGAAAGCAGCGCAATACGGCGAGAGAGTAAAGAGCGCCAGCAGCAACAAGAGCTTGCCACTTGATGTCCCAATTAAAGTTTAACGCAAAACTCATACAAACACACATGCACACTCAGTTACACTCAGAAATACACTCACACACACTCATACACCCACAGCGCACCCATACAGAGGCACACGAACAGGTGCGTGCTGCACTCTGTACTTAGCACACGAATTGAAAGGGAATTTGCATAAAAAATTCCTGCAAAAATAATGTTTCAAAAAAATGAACAAAATGAGCAAGGGTATGAGAAAGCATACCATGCCATACAAAAACAAAAAGAATATAACCCTGTGCCATATACAATGTGCCATATGCCTGCCCACACATTTCTGAGCAACTCTTTCAATACCCTTTCTTCTTCGAAACAAATTAACAGCCGCAGGACATGCGTACATTTAAATTAAACCAGAGTTGCAGTGTCGAGCGTTTTTCACATCATTTGTTTTACGTTTGTTGCCATCGAAAGTCAATGCATAAAAATGGAATATTAAATATTTCGCTTTAAAAATAACATTGCCCTAGCAACAGTCAATCAGCCAATATGTCACATGGCATAATGCCTTGAGCCAAATTTTTAAATAATATTTGTCTGCAATTACTCAATATGTTAGCTGTAGGCGAATATATTATATTTCAGCGTGCGATCTGCTTTCGAAATTTATGTAACTAAGCCCGAGGGACTTAGCATTTGAATTATAAAATATGAGTATTAAATGCCATTAAATCATAAAATACATAGATAATTGATACTAGTTCATTTGAGTCTTTTTCTTCAGCATATATACTATACATCTATGTGTTAAAGATGTAGGTAGTTAATGTGAAAATCCTTTAAAAATCCTCAATTAGCTAGTTAGCTGATTTTTGTTTGTCGCGCTTTTGCAGGGCAATCCATTAATTACAACAATTAAAGTGGCATTCTTCAGGTGAGAGAGAGAGAGAGAGAGTATAGACTCTTCCCCACAACCCAATTAACATCCATCCCCTGCTCATTTTTCAGTGTCTTTATTTTGGCATCGACATCATTATCATCGCTGGCATAGCCATCGGTTCGACTCCATGTGTGGCATGTGTGGGTGTGTCTGTCATTTTGAGAGTGCTATATAAACTATAATCGCAGCTAAATGTGTGCGTGCATGCTGACACACACACATACACACAAATACGTGTGCATTGGAATCAGGTGCAAATATTGTTAGATTTTCACCGAGGCGAGTCGAGGCATCTCGCAAATCTGGGTGTCGACTCATATGCACATATGTATGTAGGTGGATCTCGAGGATTTCACATCCTCTCGTCTAAATCCAGATGCCAAATCTCGAAACTGACTGAAAGCTGTTGATTTAGCCAGCCATGTTTTTGCTGATTTCATTATTAAAATAAAGCATTGTGCTGCGACTGCTCTCGAATTTGTTGAATGGCTTGAATATTTCATGCGGCCGCTACACAAACACAGAAACGACTGCAATTTGATCATCCAATATTGAACACCTGAAGAATTTTCTCACTTGTAATTGAGTGACAAAAACACATTTCAATCTAAATATTTGAGTTTAAAATCTGCAAGATTAAAGTTGATTTATTTCCCTAGTTTAAATGCTTTGCTTTGTAGCACAGAATGCATATTAAGTAAAAAATATTAAGGTGACAATTGAAATAAGAATATCTCTATAAACTAAAGATAAGTGAACAAGAAATAAAATTGTTTAATAAAGAGTAAACAATTTTTGTGTATTTTCTTGAAACTTTTAGGCTGCAATCGTAAGAAAAATGCCATAGATATTATTTATGATTTCTGGCTCATATCTTTTACCAAATAATAAATAAACATTTATTATCGTTTTGATTCGTAAATTGCTGAATATTTTAAATGGGATGAAGGGCCAAAACTGGAACATATTTTTAGCTAATTTGCTTTCGGTGCAAAACCACTTGTTTTTGGCTTAGAAGTGGGTGGTTGGGCTTCGCACTCAAGCACTCTAATGTTCGGCAAATAAACACACGCACACTGGTCGGGCTTAAGTGTAAGCACACATGCACACTGGCACACACATACGCACACTGAGGGAAAATTCGTATTTACTCGTATTTGGTTTAATGTGGGTGCTTACCGTTTGTAACAATTTGGCGCTGCTTAATCCAAAAATAACGCCATCCAATTGCTAAAGTTGGCTTTAGAGTGCTGCACGGCATTTCGGCCACTTTCCCGCCCCCTCACCCCGCTGCACTTTCTTATTGCACTTTCACCTTCCCCACCCAACCGACTGTATTATTAGTGTGTGTGTGAGTGGGTGAGTATCTGTGTGTGCGGGGTTTTGGATGTTTGAGGAGCGCGAAAGCGAAGGCGAACGCGTCCGCCGAAAAACCGGCGTTTTGTAAGCGCACCATCGGCCAACTGAAACTGAAACTGAAAATGAAACAGCAACAGAAGCGAAGCAGCGGCGAGAACGCTCAACTTTACGCAATGATCATCGTCGGCGGCGCTTTGCCTTTCCTTTGGCTTTGGTTTTGGTTTTGGCTTTTCATTTTCATTTTCATTTTTATTTGGATTTTCATTCCGCTTTTGTTGTATTCCGTTTCATCAGTCTACATTTTCACGTCTCTGGCACCGACGGAGAAGAGGAAGCAGCAGCTGCGGCGGATCGTATCTGCCGGAATGTATCTGTATCCACGGGCGAGCGAATGCGTGGACTCAGATACAATGTGGCACACTCGCAGCCGAAATATGGTGCATTGTTGTGGGATTTTAGCGTACAAAACAGGGCAATTCTGATCTTAAAGAGTATATTCTAAGTATATACTCGGTGTGCAAACAAATGTTTAGGGCGGAAAGCTAAGCCATTAAAAGCAATATACAAGTTTTACAGTTCCAAGAAATTCAGCATTTTTAATAGTGGACTTTCTATTCAAATTTCAAATAAAGAGTTTTTCATCGACGAATTGTGCATTATCGTTTAATTTATTATTATATTTACATTTATTACAATTTTTGCGATAAAATCAATAAAAGTTATACAAAAATTTAAATTAGTTGAATGAATATCAAAAATAGCCCATCAAAAGCAATTATATATATATATATGTACATTTACTTAAAATACATCAAATAATTAATGTCAAAAGAAGGTAGCCAAAACATTGCAACATTGTATATCGACTAAACATATTGATATATTTGCAGCCAGAGATCGCGAGTTCAATTAATTAAAATGATTTATTTTTCAAAAGTCGCACCGCTTACGCATTTGCACATATGGATGAGTGACTTTTATTACCTAATTAACAATGATGATGCCATTAAATTAAAATACATTGAAGCGCATTTGGCAGATATTCAAAACATCGACATCAGAATTACCACCTTGAATTCTGAATTGAAGACACAAGGGGATTACACGGATAAAAAGCTTAAAAGCTGGGCCAATGAGTATGAGAAACTGTCCAAAACACCCACAAATTTTCGTTGCTGATTCATTCGAGGAACACCTTCTTTTTCCAACCGCCACTGTAAGTTGGCCACATATTTAGACCGCTTTTTGCCCACCCGCCAGCAAGAACAACAAATAAACCGAATAGTTACAAAAAAATGTACAAAAAAAGAGGAGAGCGGCAGAAAAAATGAATTATATATGTAAAAAAATATTCGGTCGCCGTCGATGAGCGACAAGATGGAGACAGCGGCAGCGAAAGATGGATAGATACATTTGTATCTATAGCTATAGATTGTGTATGCAGGCTATATGGCTCGACTATTACAGAATTTTACTGCCACACCCCTCCCCCCCTCCACCCGCCACCAAGCGGCACGTCTCTAATATTCTATTTTTGAGTGTAGTTCTTGGTTTTTCTTTAATTTTATTTATTTGATTTTCCTTCTGGCTTTCCACGTCCTCGCCAGCGATGTCAACATTTTTACCCTCCGGATTTCTATAATTCTTTTTTTGTATTTTCGTATTTTTGGTAAGCGATTTTCCCTCCCCCCACGAAAATAGCACAAGTAAGGAGTCCATATAGAAATTGGTCGGGAATACGGGAAGAAATGCGCTTAAAATGCCATTTAATTGTTTCACTTGCAGCAAAATGGTTTTTCAGTATTTTTGTGTTTCAGTTTTCAGTTTTTGGTTTTGTGCTTTCTGGCTTTTTGGTTTTACTCGCGGTCGAAGTTGATTTCATTTTACCAGCCTTTACGGCTTCACTTTTTAATTGTGCTTTAAATGCTAATTAGCTTTTGTGTGTGCTGGATGCAAATGCAGTGCACATATATTCATATATATAATATATATGTATGTCTGCATAAAATATATATCAGTTGGGTTTCCTTTAATGCATTTTATTTAATTAATTTTTGATGGCTCATTCGCGGCGGGGAGTTTTTCATATCTTTTGCATTGTTCGCCACTATTTGCAGGTGACATATTTTCTGGCATTTATTTTTGGGTTTTCTGGTGCAGCAGTGCACATGCACACACACAAACGGACACACGCACACACGGGCACCCACAAATTACACACTGTATGCCCACACACAAAGCTGCACCTGTCGCTGATGCACTGGCGCTTCACTGGCTCTTCACTGGCGATTCACTGGCGTGCCGGACTCGCAATTTGGACTCGGAATACACGGAATACTCGGTTCTCGGAACTAGGAGCTGGCTGATGTGGTGACCACGTTCGCGACCACGGTGCGAATTATTATTGTTACTCGCCGCTCAACGAAAGTCGCTGCTACCGCTGCCCGCTGTCGACGGCAAAGTTCGCGAAAGCAGCAAAAGTTGCTCTTGCTCTAGTTGCTTTTTAATCTTATAGATATATGTGTACAATATATATTCATATTCATGGAAAATCGCCGATGATGACACCCCATCGAGTGTATCTTTGTGTGTGTGTGTGTGGGGGCACCTAAACCTCCTGCTTCTGGCCAAAAAGCAAAAGACGCCCACTCACAGCCGATTATAAATTAGCCACGGACATGGGGCTAATCACATATTCGCCTGTTCCACTCGCTGAAGCCAACAGGAAAATAAGGCAAAGAGCACTTCAAGCCAAGAAGCGATAAATATTCGGCACTAACACACAAACACATACACATACAGACTGGCAGTTGTGCTAAACCACCTAATTAACAAGAAAACAACGATTCGATATATGTAGTACATTTCTCCACCTATTCACACGCACACGCACACGATTCCAATTTTATATGCATGTTCCTCTAAATATTGAACATTTATTTTTGGGATTTTTGGAAAGCCATTGAAAACGTTTCGAATGCCCTGCAATCACACACAACGGGTTATATCGACTAGATGGACTGTTTGGTTAATTTAAGTTTCATATTTTTTCGAAGCATACTTTTGGCAGCGCCGACAAGCTGGGCTCAAATTGGATTTCTATTTGCAGTTGATTGAAGTGAAACCACAAACAATTGAAATTGCTGCACCGAGGCGAAAATCTTGTTCATATATTTGTTTTGAAAATATTGTAAGGCAGTGTTCATTTACTTAAAACGATTTAATTCAGAAAATAAACAATAATGCATGTGTAAGTCTTGTTAAACGAATTTGCTTTCTATTTGCTATCGTTTTCTCTTAAATACTTTTCTAAATAAGGCTAACTAAGCAATAATATTAATTGTTTGCTGATTCAATCAACATGAAATGCAAAGAATGAATAGTTTAATTATGATGACAATCACATGCATTTGTTTCCAGTGTGATATTCGAGCATGGTATTAGACAGGCGTCTGTTGGCACACGTTTCGATATTTGTTCGTTATCCCGCCCATTGTTTGTGCTTTGAGTATTTTTAGTTTCATCTGCTTATATTTTTGGAAATTTTGTTTTGCCATCAAGAGCAGCGGCAACTTAGCGCTGTTATACTGTTGCGTACTGCAATTTCACAAGTTCATGTGCGCTTTCGGTGCGCTCAAGCACAACAATTAGTGCATTCAGTGTGTTCTCGTCATTGCTCACCTGTGCTCCCACCTGTACCGCCCACTTCCCACCCACTTCCCCCACTTCACCCCCCTGCATCACAGTGCTTCTGCTCCTGTCAGCGAAATTTAACCCATGCACAAAAAGCTCCGCTGCAGAACACCTGACAGGCAACTAAGCTGCCTGTATTTCACGCTAGAAAGCCAGCAAAATATAATATGTTTAATGTTTGTGAATGATTAATGGCACATTAGAATTGAAATTGTTTTTGGCTACGCCAGCGGCAGCAGCAGCAACAGCGGCACAAGGAAAAGAATCTCAATCCGAATCCGTATCCGTATCCAAACCCGAATCCGTATCCGAATCCGAATCCAAAGCGCAGCGGAGCAGTGTATGTATTGCTATAATGTGCAAATATTTATAATCCCAAGGTCCCCCTCCCGCCTCCACCAACCCAACTATATGGTATGTGCTCTTGGCTGCTGCTGCTACTACCTGAGTGGAACAGGTGAGTGTTTATAATGTATCGCATATGCATGGCCAAGTGCGGCAAAGAGGCAAAAACCAGGCAGAAGATACACAGAAATCTAGTGAGCATGTGCCCATATAATGTAGTGCCCCCTACACCAAACGAAAATATATATTTAATAATATTTGCTATTTACTATAGGTTGGGTATAGAAGTATATTTCCTAATCAGAATCAGTCAGTCGTGATAGTTGGTTTTAGTCATTTTGGTGATTATCAAAACTCTTTCATCACAGCTATCTTTGAGCTTGTATAAAATGCAATTTTTACACTTCGCTACTATTTTACCCCAGATGAATAGCACTTAAGTGAAATTTAGCTGCGAATTTCAATTTATTCAAAATCCATTCCGATACTCACCAGTTTTTCATTATGAGTCATTAGGGACACACTTTTCGTTCGGTGTATTGTATATTTTGCGATACCATCTCGCCGAGTATTTGCTTAGTCGTGTGTATTATTTCGGCTGCCAAGTTCGGTGCGGCTGTTCATGTCCTTGGGGATTGGGGATGCCCCCCCAATGCGTTATGATGGAAGATGGAAAATGGTAGATGGAAGATGGAAGAGCGGCCCCCAGCCGATGCCGGCAAACCCCAATTCAAGTTAAAATCCGAACGAACTTTGCCAAATTGCAAAAGCCGCAAAACCAAAACATTTCGTCGCCTGCTGTTGAAGTTCCATCGAGTTGCCCCAAGGAGCATTGATGGTGGGAGCGTCCAGGAGCACCCCAAGAAAACCGTATACATATATAGATATAGATATAGTACCACCCCTCGGTCTACCAAAGAGTTGGCAGAATTTCTTAATAAACTTTAATGACTGCGGGTGTTCCGGCATGTGTTTGTCACTTTGGCTCCGGGTGCAAGTGCAACTTTGATGGACTCGGGTTACCTGAGGACCAGCTCCAGCTCCAGGTCCAGGTCCTCCACTTCCACCTGCGATTTTGTTGCCAACTGGGTGCTTTTCTAGCCACAACTGGCGGCTCCACGGGGTCGAAGCAACAAACTGTTTAATTTGGCAGTTGGCCGATGTGCGCTACTTGTTGTGTTATCCAAAAGCGTTTGTCTTCGCTACACTTTCCGCCACATTTGCATATTAAATTCCCAGCCAACAAGATAAATAATAAATCTGTTGTAATTACAAACATACAAACATGTCGAACAAATTGTTGGCAAAATTCATGGCATAGCTTTTCATTACACACCAAAATGTATTAAAAAAAGATGAAACATAACTGTGGCGAAGTAGTTATTGGCAAATATTTAGTTTATTGCAAAATGTACACATCAACATAAATAGGAAAAGATATATATGTATTTATATTGGACCCACAGATGAATTTATTAATGGCAACTATTATTTCGTTTTTACATTCACACATTTGCGCATTGTTTTGGTTTATTCACACAAATTAAAAGTCAATTAATATAATTGAAACATTAAATTAAGATAGTTTTAAATGTAATTTTGAATAAATGAATGACTATTTCATGGCCAGATCAACTCGTCTGGTGGTCCTTAGCAAGAATAAAAATCCTTAAAATGTTATACTCTTCAACGAATCTAGCATACCCTGCTACTTTACGAGTGATGGGTATAATAAGGGTAAAATCAATCCTTCTGCAGGTGGCAATACTTTGGCCACCACCTGCTGCCTCAAATTAAGCAATGACTTATCGGCCGAATACTTTAAACTCCCTCCGGAGGTTTGGGCCAAGTTGTGAAAACTGCTGGCCAAGCGCCGCATCCTCGATGGCCGTTTCAATTTCGCCTATAATTTACTTGACCATCACGTACCAAAGTCACGCATGTCGCTGGAAATTGGGAGGTGGGTCGTTGGTTAGTGGGTTAGTTGGTGGGTGGAGAGTGGGTGGTTGGTGGTTAGTGGGTGGGTAGAGAGTGGGTGGCTTGGCCGTGCAGCGTGCTCTTGGGGTCATTCGGTGGCCGGTCATGCATTACTTATGAATCGACTCGGGTTGCGATACAAGGTATCTTAGTTACCATTGACGGCATGTTCTCAGATACTAAATTGGACAACATTCGAATCAAATTCAAATCAGAAACGCAATCATTTGCATGCGGATTGAATTTGAAGATAGATACGCCCATCTATTATGCATATAATTGCACTTGGATATCCATCTTTCACTGCCTTATGGGGAAAAACTAAGTTCGCTACGGGAGTGCAAATAGCCAAGGGAGTGCTCCTTAAATTTTCCTCAACGACCTTTATGTGCACCTTTATGGAAGTTTTGGCAACTATGTGACTTACCCGAAACTTTGCCAAACGGCAGGGAAAATGCTTAACTTTTGCAGTTGTTTTGCGTTACGAGTTGTGAAATATTGAGGTATTAGGAAATTTAGTGAGGGAAAACTGAACAACAGTGTGCTAAGTGTATATTCGTTAAGCTTCTAAAAAACTAAATTGAGAGCTGAAAAATGTGTAACAAATTTAAGAATGCAATACCACAGCTTTTTTAAACTTTTTAATCACAATACTTGCTCCAATAATTTATGCCATACAATTTGCATGGTAATTACATGATATTTCCAACGAGTAAGTATCAACGATAAATTGTTTTCTGAAAAGTAATTTATCCCACATAAATACTGAATGATTTCCGGTGAATTTACTGCGAATTGGTAATACGGAATATCCCCGGAACACTTCCCCCCATCCATCCATATGCATGTTCCTCTGGATAGTGAGACTCCTTCGACTTGGTCAGATGCCATTGTCAGTGACTCTTTTTTATACGACTGCGCTGCGGTTTACGCCGTTTAATGGCCTTGGTCATAAAAAAAGGGAGCTGAAAGACCCTGCTTGTAACCCTCGAATTTTGCCGGAAAACCCGAACAGCATCTGCAATCGTTTTATTTAACTGCTGACTTGTTTGCGCAAATTAACACATTTATTTACAGCACAATTTGTTGCTTAAATATTTATAGAAAGCGGAGACGAAGCGCCGCCAACGGAAAACGAATTGTGCAAGGGCAGTAACATTAAAAGTTTTTCGTTTATTTCATATACAATAAGTACATCCAGATAAACATATACATATACCACATACATATACATGTCCATATACATACATATATATCCAAGTCCATACAATACACATACATATAGGCATATATATCCGCGAATACACATGCAGAGACGATTCTTTGTAATCATATCACACACACAAACGATATGGCACGCATACTGGCTCATATGCAGCATAATTGAGAGTAAATTAGCGCTATACTTGTATATAGGAATTGCTCAGCCAAGTTATCCTTCCTCCTCGTCCTCGTCCTTGCTATCTCCCTCCCTTTCTTTGTTAGCTCACCCATTCCTACATATATCCATCCATTACTATCTACTTCCGCATCGGGGCACTCAGAGAAAAAACGCCCATTTTAGGTGGCAAGTGCCACTGAAATCCTATTTGCTGCTTAAAATAAAACTAAATTTAATGCTTAATTAATGGTAAACAATACAACTAGATGTAATGGTAGAACATAAATAATGAAAATAATTTTTAGCAACAATTACCCTGTTTTCTAAACTTAGACATCTCGCAATAAAACTGACTACGAATTAGGCATAAGTAACAATTAACAAATGCAACATCACATTTTGAAAGGACCTCCATTGAGCTAAAGGGAATTTATAATATTCCCTCATAATTTCCTGCCATTTTTTTTCTGAGTGCCTGCGCATCCTGGGGTCTCGCCCCACATTGATATGGTTCCGCTTAAGCGGGAACGCTTAAATTCGCTGGATGTGGCAATTGTTGCATCCCCCTGACCACCGCCGTCCTTCTCTCCCTCCGCCTCCCCGGTGGAGGCCATAAAAAACGGCGAGCACGCCGAGCAGCCAGCTCCAGGATGTGGGCATTAGGGCGGCGGGGGCGTGTCCTTGCAGGGCCAGCTGCTCCTTCTCCAGGCACAGCCGGAACTCATCGTAGTCCAGGCGCGTGATGGCGCAGTAATGATTGAGCATACAGAGTCCGGGGCAGGCCGACCCCGAATGATATCGCACGGCGTTGGCTCGGTGGTATCTGTGGGCACACAAAAAAGGAACGGTGGGTTAAAAAACCAGTGTATAAAGAATGGCAACGAGTCCGTGGAAGGGAGCATGATGTCCCTGTTTGCTTTGGTCTGTATCGCCGGCCAGGCGGACTTTCATAAATGCTCTTAGCCGAGCTCCCATATCTCCCATTTGGATTTACATACTGCAACACCTCGTGGGCGAACGAAAGTGGTTCAGTGGTGTCCTGATTGAAGAAGTCTACCTGTGCGCCTTAAATTCTGCTCTAAAAAAGGAGCTTTACTGTAATGGAGAGCGCTTATATCCCAGATGAATATGAATTGCTCCCTGAAATGAAGTTATTGCACGTAGTGCGATCCGTGGTGACACTCTCCACATTTATTCCCACATAAGAACCCTTTTCATATCGAATTATTTGTAAATGTAAATGTTAAAGGTAAAATTAAAGTCAATTACGATATGGGTGATACCTGCAAATTCACTTTGAAATGCGCAATGAGTTTTGATAAAAAATTAAACGAGTAATGGCGAAAAAACGTTTTCAGCGCATTTTCGTTTTTAAACGGATTTATTTTATTAAAACAGCTTGCACAATAAAACTAGGCGTGTTTTTTGCAATCGCTTTTTGTGAACTGATTACTGGGCTGTAAAGGGGTATCGGATTAAGAAAAAAAACCAAAAAGGAGCTTACAGTTTTTTAAGGACCTACAAATGAAATGATTTACGAAAATAATATGATTTTTAAATGGTTTAAATTTCATACGAACTGGATAAGTCAGTCGTTAAACTTTTAAAGTTGAAATTGAGTTTTGTAGAAAAAACTGAAGCGTCCTTTTGTTTGGTTATAATTGAGTAAATTGTTTGGATATAATTGAGTAAATTAAGCGTTAAATAGAGTTTCGGAAAAAACATAAACAACATAAGCAAACATTTTCTACTGGCCAACTCATGTTTCAAGTGCTCAGTTTTAAAGTTGTGCAATCGGCTTACAGTTGGCAGTTATCAATTTACTTGTGCCAAACATTATTTGCCCTCGTATCTGTCGCCCGCGGAATCAAATCCATCTGTGAGCTCCAAGGATTACCGGTCAAATCAATCAACACGATGATAGTTCGAAAAAGCATTTCCACCAACCATTTGCATTTACCTGGTGAACCAGGAGAGGTCGGTGCCCGTGAAGCGTTCGGCGAAATTGTGCAGTGCTCCGGCGGAGATCTCCGGCAGGGCGTAGTAGTGCGTCAGGTTGTACTCCGGCTGCCAGGTGGGCTCGTTGGCCCGGTTGGCCAGTGGCAGGTCCAGCCAGAACTGCGTGTAGTCCAGCACCTGGCCGCTGCCCGTGTCGAACTTGTAGAGCCGCAGGGCGGGATTATTCGATGAGCCGATGCCCGCCTTGCGGGGCACAATCGATGGGGCAATCATCAGCCACGAAATGGGATTGCCTGGGATTGTCAGCGGACACAATTGTTAGTTGTGAGCAAAAAACGAGTAACGAGTTATCTTCACAGGCCATGTACATGCGTAATATTACTAATCTTGGCTGTGGAAATAATTGGTTGGGCTAATACTGAACCTTTGGCATCGTAGAACAGACGAAAGGTGTCCGAGTGGAGGTGGCCGAAGAACTGACCCTGGATGACCGGCGCAAAGCGACGCACCATGTCCAGGTAGCGCTGGTTGTTGCGCTCCGTGAAACTCAACTGGTTGTGCTGCGTGCCCAGATGACGTTCATCCACTCCCGGTGGCATGTGCCCCACGATGTATACCTGGGTGGGGGGGGGGCAAGAGTCAACAGATTCGGTTCATTTAGTCCACGCGGCCAGTGAAATGAAATCAATCCTTCTTCCCACAAATTAAATATTATAATTAATCAAGGGGCAGCACGCCGTTCGATTGGATTTACTGGCATGCGATAGCCTTGGCTTAAGGTCAAAAAGTCAAAAATATTGAATATTTACATATTCACACATGCATCGCATTGGCTTTAAATTAATTAAACATTAAATGCAAGCATTAAATTATCTAAAACTTTTCATTACATTAAAATTAGTTGTCAATATTAAATGCCGTATAGATTACATAAACGTGATTAGCTAGTTTGACAATATAAATTGTTATAATGTTAATAAACTAATTTAAAGTCAATTGCAAATATGTTAGAAAATACCATTAATTAAAATCACTTGATCTATTTAATATGGTATTTAAAAATCACTTGATTTTTGATAAACTTTTAATTAGTAGAAATTAGATTTATAATAAGCTGATTTAGGAATAATAATAATCTGTTGTTTTATGTTTCCTACCGAGTACTGTTTAAAATAGAATTAAGTCACATTTATTCGTACCGTTTCCTGTTTCTCTCTGGACTTGGTGAGCACCTCCTCCAGCCAGAGCCACTGCTGCTCCGCCAGCAGCTCATCCTCTGCAGAAATGGAGCTCACGGATGCCTTTGGCTCGGCAAAATACTCCGCCGGCCATCGCAAACTTAGCGATGCCCTTGGATCCGGATCGGGATCCAGTCGCATGAAATTCGTATTTAATGCCACAATGCGCAGGCGACTCTTCGTCTGCTCGATGGAGTAGTAGCCGCCCTGATCGAAGGTCACCAGCGCCTCGGAGGGCAGCCAGTGGCGCCACAGTTCGCCCAACCTGCGATAGCTGCCACTGCCGTCCTCGTGGCCCAGAACCGGAAATATGAACTGCGAGGAGAAGCTGCGTCCCAGCAGCTCCGTGATATTCCGCAGGATCTCGTGCTGCTTCTGCTCGGAGAGCGGCTGTGCGGAGTGGGAGAGGGCGTCTCCTGTCCACAGGACGAACTCCACATTGTCGCCCTGCTTGGCCTTCATGGTCTTCACCGCCGACTCAATCAGACTCCACGGACTGTCGCAGTTGTAGTGGCCATAGGGACCAGGTGGCTCCGATGCCGCACTATTGGCATTGGAGCCGGAAACCGAACGGGCCAACTCCCAGCAGCTCCTGTAGATGTCGCCCTGCGTGGAGTAGAGCGTGTCCAGGTGGAGGTCACTGATGTGCCAGAAGTAGCCTGTCAACAAGCAAGTAGAATCATGTTAGTAATGCTATATATTATGTCATTAAATAAATATCCTTTTGGTTTATAATAAATGCCATTTTGGTTTAATATATATCCCAATTCCCTGGCCAATTTTTGATGTATTTTCCCTATCTACAGCAAGGAGTAAGGATCGAGATTAGACTTTGACTTTGGCTAAGACGGGCAATTCCTGGCCCCGGGAAAGGCCATTTCCCTTCGCCGGGCATTTGCCCGCCGGCTGGTCGAGCGACAGAAATAAGAAAAACCTGGAAGTACACAGGGATCTCCTGCAGCTGACCTGGTTGACTGACCTGGCCCCTGCTTTCTACCTGGTCGGAAAACGGGAAAAGTCGAAAAGTCAATTAGCGAGTCAACATTTTGAGCACCGGCCAACTGCAGGGGTCAGTATCATTTGGCATGCCCAGCGATCGGTTTGCCAAGAGCACGAGAAGTTCGAGATAGGAGCGAATACCAGAGATATAGGAGGCATACCTCTTATGCCCGGCGAGAGCAGGGACGGCGGAGTGAAAGATCGAGCAGGATGATGAGCCTGATTAGACTGGGACTGGCGCTGCTGCTCCTGCTGGCCACCGTGTCGCACTTGCTGCAGCCGGTCCAGGGACGTCGGAAGATGTGCGGCGAGGCGCTGATCCAGGCACTGGATGTCATTTGTGTCAATGGATTCACACGCCGCGTCAGGCGGAGCACTGGTAAGTTCAGTTAGTCTACCCTGCATATTCCATTGGTGCCCGGCTAACTTCTTTTCGACCAGCCTCAAAGGATGCTAGAGTGCGTGAGCTAATCCGTAAGCTGCAGCAGCCGGACGAGGACACCGAACGGGCAACGGAAATGGGAAGAGTGACGGATAAGGACACAAATGCGGATACGGATACGGAGAAGCGTGAGCCACCGGCCGGCGGACGTGGACGCAGGTTGCGACGCCACCGGCGACGCATCGCCCACGAGTGCTGCAAGGAGGGCTGCACCTACGACGATATACTGGACTACTGTGCCTGATGACCACGATGGCCGAACGAATGCCAGGAACCAGATCCCATAGATCAAGTACCAGATGAACCCGTCATGGCTGAGATTTTGTGGCGGCAGGGCACAATACCCCAATACCCGGACCGGCAGGCATTTTGCAATTCATTTTCCTACTACACTTAACCCTTTAACTATAAACGTAATCGTATTTCCAAATATTTCATTGTAAAATTTCTAGTGGAGGCAAATAAAGTTACTCTCCAAGCAGCAGCAGAAACAAAAGAAGAGTCCCATTGCCTTTTTCCTTTTTTCATCTCCGCCTGCGGCATTCCAGCTGTGCGGGGAATCATGGGGAATCCCCGGATTATTCAAACCACCCAAAACCACCCAAAAACCACCCACACTACCGAACCACCAAACCACCCACAAGCAGCTGCCATTCAGCACCACCAGTGCGGTGCGGTGCCCTTGTTTTCCGAGAACAATAATGAAAAATATGAATTTTTAATTAGATGACGTTCTGATTTTAATAAGCAAAACAAAAGGCGGAGACAAAACGAACTGTGCTATACACTCAGATTCAGATTCGATTTCCCAGCTTCCTTCCTTTTTATCCATATTTTTTGTTATTCTCAAAGTAGCGATAAACAACTGGCAATCAGCAGCGGGATTTGCCACAGATAATACTTTATTTAACGAAGGGTTTGAAATGATAATAATGCCGGGCTTACAGGTAAAAATCTACCTGATTTTCGCGGACCACAAAGGCTCAGCTGGCTTATCATTTGCAAAAAGGGAATTGGGAAACCATAAAGTATCGAAGGTACTAAGCCAAGATAATGAGATAACGGAGGGCGACTTTATTGTTTTCCACTCAAAGGCAATTGAATAAGTTGGCACTCGTTTTTAATTGAATGAGAGTGAACACTCGTTTCGAGAAGCTGTAAAAGTGTTATTAAAATGTGATGGCCTTTGTTTTAATTACAATTTTTACTAGTTTTTCATGTCTCTTAATAGTGAATCATTGCTCGGAAATTTATTTGCATTTTATATTTTAAAATATTTAATGTAAGTCTGTAAGTGCTCCAACTTTCAGTAACTCACATTCAGTAAAGCTTTAACATGCATAGCACTATAGTTAAACCGCCGAAATTGGACTTTATGAACTTTGCAGCTAAACTTTCTGAGCCCGCCGAAATGGATGAACACCCCCATGTGCCGAAAGGGAACTCGATGCACGTCATTTTGTGTTCCAGCCATCCAGATCCGTGCGCCACTCCTTGGGCGAGAACGTAAACAAACGCCAGCTGATGTGCGTAAGAGCCCCCGGGTTCATCATCACTCTACCACTCCGCCACTTCAGACATCCCCTGCCAGCCCGAAGGGCTAAATAACAACCCACACCCGAATCAGCTCCAGAAACTAGACCAGACCAGGCCAGACCAGACCAGGGCGAACGGCGAACTATGTGCATGGTGCTAACTGACACTACGGCTAACGCATTCTGACAGTGCTCAGACGCTGGATACGACCACCAGCAGACATCCAACTCGGATCGCATCCCATTCTGCCCCATATATAACCCACTGCCGATGACTGGAAGCCGAACAGTCGAGGCCGGTCCACTTGGCAGACACATATACCACACATAATAATCCCCGGGGGATTCATATTCAAGCACCAGTGCATCCACTCATGGGCATCGAGATGAGGAGCCAAGGCAGGAGGATCCTGCTGCCCAGCATGCTGCTGCTCCTCCTCATGATCAGCGGTGTCCAGGCCACCATGAAGTTGTGCGGCCGTAAGCTGCCCGAAACTCTGTCCAAGCTCTGTGTGTATGGCTTCAATGCGATGACCAAGCGGACTTTGGGTAGGTTCATAGGAAGCTCAGTGATGTTCGGCTATTGATCTTGATCAAAAATACCCATAGATCCCGTGAACTTCAACCTAATCGATGGCTTCGAGGACCGTTCGCTGCTGGAAAGACTGCTGAGCGACAGCTCGGTGCAGATGCTCCAGACTCGACGTCTCCGGGATGGAGTCTTCGACGAGTGCTGTCTGAAGTCCTGCTCCATGGAGGAGGTGCTGCGGTATTGCGCTTCCAAGCCCAGAACGTAAACCTCTACTAAACCCAAGACGACACCTGCGATGACTGAAAGGACTGAGAGGACACAAAGGACCCGCCATGGGGAAAGCACTCACGTATTCATAGTTGTTAAGTCGTCAGCGAAGCCTACTCAATTCCAATTTGGGATTTATGATATATATGCACATGTAAGTGGGATGTATGCGCATAATTTACGATCTGGAATCAGAGACAGGCACGCGAAATGAATCGGAACACGGGATGTTATATGCATGTGGATATATGATGGTGCAGGGCCAGAAATCATCGCCTGCGTATAAATTATGAAATAAATTATGTATTCAAACTGCTGCAGATTGGCCAACTTGATTGGTAATTAAACGAGTATTACATTGATTTTTCATTGTCGCTGATTGCAGTTAATTATTTATTGAACAGCGGCCGGATTTCTGTTTGCAACTATGTTGAAAAGGAAGCTGCGATTTTTTAACGAACTCTGCCAATTGTAAAGTGTACAATTATTTCCATTAAATGTTTTAAGAGAATGAGTATAGAAAAACCTACGTTCAACTAGTCTTCTTCTGGGCCTCAAACATTTTTGTTCATATTTATATATAAAGAAAGGATATTTAAAAGATTTTGAGCCAAACATTATATTTGCATAATTTACGTTCCTTGCTTTTATTGCTGTATTATGGTCTGATTTAGTTTCTTTAAGTTATTTAAACTTTCAAAAGGGCTTTGGAAAATTTAAAAATATTTTTTGCCCATAACGTTAAATGAATAAATAATATTGTACACGAAAATAGGCTTTTAATTATATGCTTCAAGGAATGAGTCAAAAGTTTGAATTCTATGCTTCAAGGAATGAGTCAAACTTTGAATTTACGAATGAGAAGTAATTTTGGGGTCTGGGTCTCTGAAGTCTGCATGCTGAATCTCAAGCTTTCTAGCTTTTATTGTTCCTGAGATCTCGACGTTCGGACGGAAAGACAGACGGACGGACAGACGGACGGACAGACGGACATGGCCATATCCACTCGGCTATTGATTCTGATCAAAAATATATATACTTTAGACGTTCGGACGGACAGACAGACGGACGGACAGACGGACGGACAGACGGACGGACAGACGGACGGACAGACGGACGGACAGACGGACGGACAGACGGACGGACAGACGGACGGATAGACGGACGGATAGACGGACAGACTTACATGGTCATATCCACTCGGCTATTGATCCTGATCAAGAATATATATACTTTATATGGTCGGAAACGCTTCCTTCTGTCTGTTATATGCTTTTCAACGAATCTAGTATGCCCTTTTACTCTACGAGTAACGGGTGTAATAATCGTATAATGATATAATGATATAATGATAACAATAAATGTATAATTTGTTTGCCAAAGCTTAAAGCAGAATATATATTTAATCCGTTTCGATCATTCACAAAGAGTAACATGCAACAAGCTATAAAAAACATCGATTGTAGTATATATGCACATGGCTGGTTTGGAACCAGATCCAGAGGTAATGGCATCGAGCAGGTCAGTTAGGTTAGAAATGATTTTCAGCAGGCAACAGGAGGAGGCCTAATTTCTGACTATGGAGCAGTACTCCCGCAGGGCCTTCATATCACAGGACTTCTTGCAGCACCGCTCCACGATTCCTTGCCGCTGGCGAGTGCGCCTTCGGATTTCTGCCAGGGAATTGAGGACACCCCCAAGATAGTTGCCAGGATAGAGGGCGCTTCGCAGCGGTTCCGAGATCGAGTTGTCCTCCTCCTCAAACTCCTGCACGAACTGCAGGGGACTGAGTGCGTCCAGATCGTTATCGGCACCGGCTGGGAAAAATCGTGGATACAATATTGGTCTAGCAATGCCAGCAGGAGGATGTGCATCCTGGTAAGAACTTACGCATGGCGCGCTTGTGTGGAATCACGGGATTGTACTCCTCGCACACCATACTCAGCACCTCGTTGAGCTTCTCACTGCAGAGGGTTCCTTGGGCCAACTTCACTGTGGAGCTGGCCAGCAAAATCACAGCCACCATCGAGATGAAGGACACGGGCTTGCACATGGTTATGGGTTTACTGCTTAGGTTGCTTTACGATCGAAAGGATTAACTTGGGTCGAGCTGGGTCGAAAGCTAACTGATGATGTTTGGCCCAAAGTAACTGGCTTATATACTGCTCCTAAGCAACCTAAACTGGATCTGGGTCTGGGTCGTGGTCGTGGTCGGGGTCGGGGTCTGGATCCACACACACATGTTATCCTTACAAGTCAGGTTGTCAAATTGTGTTAGGATGCGATGAGTGCATTTCGGAGTTTTCTCCTCCCTCGAACGCCTGGCTAAACTCATTCAATGTCAAAGCTGACTTATGCAAATGGCTATTGGGAAATTGTGGGTGGTCTTGTTTTTGGCGAGAAGTAGGGAAGTAGGGCTTTGTGGGCGTTGTGCTGTCAGCCAATTAAACAATTTATGTATAAACAGCCGGGCCGTGCTAAGCCCTGCATTTATGAATACCAAATGAGTCCTTGGTCTTAAAACTCCCTCGCCTTCAGCCCCGTTTCCATCTTCCATTCCCATACCCTGTACTTACCAATCCGCGCCTGGGCGAACGGCAGGCCGGAGTAGGCCATCAAGAACCAGAGCCAGCTGATTGGAGCTAGCAGCATCCTGGCAACGATTTACGCCTCCTTGGAACTTTTCCTTTGACTGTCTCGTCTTTGGCGCTCACACAAATTTGGTTGTCTTTTTGCACTGTCTACCTTTATTCATTAGTCAAAGTTGGTGCTGCATAAATAAGTGATTACGAATTGGATTACGAATGCTCTTGGGGAACGGGTTTACATATACGAGTATGTGGGCGTATGTGGGAAGTGCCATGTTCAAGTGTACGTATGTGTATGCATGCTGGGTAATGAGTGGCTGGTGGTGGGCCAAGTGTCCTATTTCGCTAGACAGTAGGTGGCTAGCTCCTCGTAGCTACAGGACTTGACACAGCACTCGTCGTAGACGCCACCGGTCAGGTGTCTCCTGTGGCGACGCGTCTTGATCAGCACCTCGGATCCGTACAGATGGGTCAGCAGCGGACTGAAGGAGTAGCCAGCCCCGTCCAGCGTTTGCCACATGCCATCATCCTCCATCTCCACCTCCATCTCCATGTTGGCATCATTGTTGTTGGAGAGAAGGCTTTCACGTTTCCTTGGCAGCGTATTAAAACCATGTGGACACACCACATCCATGGCATCGGACAGCGCGGGACCGCAGAGCTTGTGGTTCCCGGGGGGCAGCAACTGGTGACCACCGCCACCCGGCGTGGCCAATGCCACCGAGGCGGTGAGTATGGCTGCGATTAGCAGCGGCTGCAGCCGAAGGCCATGAGCAACTGCACCCTTGTTCTGGCTAAACATCTTGGATCTGTTGTGGATGCTCTGGGCTGCAACTGGTATTTATACCACCAAATCGGAAGTGGTAAGCGCATGCAGTTCAATGGCCTCTTTTGCAGTCTAGCATTGCAGTGGCACAGCAAACTCCCCACGGGCATGGCAACTTGGGCCTTTGACCACCCATGTTTTGGCTAAGGTTTCCCCTAAAAATGCAAACTCTATTTCCAGCTCTTCTCTACCAATTTCAATGGAAAAGTAATGCACTGAACCAAGTATTGTATTTCCTAGGAAATGTTCGCATAGTTTGTACAATCCACCGTCTTAACTCAATTAATAAATTGTTAAGAAACTCCTTACTTCATTTTGGGAGTAAATTAATATACATAGTATACTTTTGAATTGCTGCTGAAGCTCCATTAGAAGAGCTACCCCCATGGGACTTGCTTTCAGGTGTGAATAGATGCATGCAGCTTCTTCTGCAATTATTCTCAGTGTAATCACCGCCAAAATTCCGCCCACTGCACAAGCATAACCCGTTCGCCCAACCTGTTACATTGCCGCTAAGAGGCTCTGACTGCTGTCGATTGCGATTACGATTACGACCAGTTATCTGGAGGGTTGCTGCATGGGGCATGTGGCATGAGGCATGGAGCTTGGGGCATGTGGCATGGGGCATGTAGCACGGGGAATGGGGAATGTGAGCCGATGGCTGACAGAGTGGCAGCCTCATTAGCATGTCGTGAACAGGAGGAAAGTATGCTTCGATGAAGCTCCTCCGGCGGCAGGCAGTGTGCGAAATCGCTTCGATCACCAACATCGCCATCTACATCGCCATGGCCACTCGATTGTCGAGTTGCACGCACGGCGATGCCAACAGTTGGTTGCCAGCGCTGCACTCGAAACACACGCTTCTTCCCACCGACCGCAGAGTGCCGGAAAAGCAAAAAAGACACAAAAAAGCGAAGAAATAAAAGAAGAGAAAATTGAAGAAAATTCGCGATTGAAATCGGAAAAATCGAAACGAACTAAAAAAGTCGGAATAAATCAGGGAAACATGGTGCTCGACATTAAGATGTGCCGATTTGATAATGTGCCCTGGGGCTTTCGCCTGGTGGGCGGGGCGGACTACGACTATCCGCTGACTGTGGTTAAGGTTAGGCCCGATTCGGAAAAGGAACGAAATCTATATGCTGTTACCCCCATCCCCCTCGCGCGTCAACTCTTTCACCTGGCGACTGGTCATACAAATACCTGTGTGTGGTTTGGAAAATGGTACTCTCCATATGGTTAATGAACCTTTGGATTAACTCGATGCGTTCGAATCAGTTTTTTTTGTTCGAATTACGTAACGCGATGCGTGTGTGTCCATTGGGATTTGCTGCATTGGCAAATTAGTTAATTAAAGTAATTCCTCTCGCTGCTTTTGTTTATCTAATCGACAGGCCAATGCATTTCCCGCTAATGAGCCGCATAATGGCAGCGGCAATAAACTTATTCAAATTTTAATTGTGTTTCGCTGGCAGTTGGGCCTTTGTTTGTGCATAAATTGCATTTGGCAATTCGCATTTTGTAACATTGTGTTGACAATCGCAGCCAACAACAATAACACAAACAACATGGGCGTAAATCCAACACAAATGCGATTTTTAATTGGCAAACTGCTAAACGCATAAAACAAATGACCAAAATGCGAGGGGCGCTAAAAAATCCCCATACTTTCAAAATTAATAAATCAATTTAGGCCGCAGAGTCAAGGAAAGAGGTCATAAATTGTTTTTGACTTTTTGCATTTTACATAAACAAATTATTTTAAATTCCGATCAATTTATAATATGCTGCGCTATTTGCATTGTGCCTCAGGATATATATAAATGATATAGAAATGCTGAACATTAGGAAGTTTATTGTAAATGAATTATTAAGCTCACAAAATCGCAGATGGGAAAAAGCATCATTTTTTATTCTAATGAAATAAACACATTTTTCCTTTGGCATTTCCTCTTTTAAATGTGCCTGCCTTCGTGTAGGCGACCTAAAAAGCACATCCTTTGACTTGAGTTCATATTACGTTATGGAATGCTCCAACACACCTTCACATATTGGCTCTGCAAACACTAAACAATCCCCGGTAATCTTTTGAAAAACCTCTGTTTACTCTGCCACTCTTCGCCATGCCGCTTGCCACATACAGTCTGGTACATAGATGTATAGCCCAGCTAAGCCCTAAGCCTGTGTTCTATAAATATTCGCAACCTCCGACGATGTCGAGTGCTTTTTGCCCTGCGTCTTTACCGCTGGAAATTGACTCCTCCATAAGTGAAATGCAAGTGGCCCCTGGGAGAGAAAGGAAACACCCTCAACTTGGTTGGGTGAAATGGTGGAGTACCCCCAATCCTTCTCCTCCTCCGCCTTCTTCTCCCCTTGCCAACCACTTTTTTTGCAGTATTTGCATTACTAAGTCCTCTTGGCAGTCGGTGTCGTGACTTTCTGGTTATGAGCCCTGCTTTCTCCTCACAACGGAAACGAAAACAATGGCGTTTATTTGCCCACGAAGTGTTACAAAACTGCCTGAATTATACAATAAAATGCTGTGGAGCGCGCTAAGTTATTGTGCATTTTAAAGGCGAAACATAATTCACTCATAACTCTTAGTTTGATGAATCTCACTTAGTATAGCGGGGAATTTTGAAAGTCGAAGTGGCAAAACCATTTGAAATGAATACCTACAATTTATGTGCTCAATTTGCGCCAATTTGTCTGTACTTTATTACCCACAACAGCCATAAAGCTTATATTGTATTTAGTTGTTATTGTTCTAACAACTTTTTCACTTTGATTTATGGTTGCGAAAATAAATGTTGGCAAATGCAAATTTTTAAAACGATATTCTCTTACACGGTCATTTGGAAACATTTCCGGAATATAAATAAAATGAACTATAAATTGTATTACACAATTGAAATGATTAGTCCAGTGGGTTTTTCATTCTATAAATTACATTTTGTAATTAGAGAAAACTTTTGTGAACTTATGTTGACCTAAAAAGTAACATTAAATATACATTTTATTGAACCCTTTTGCAAATGCAGCAACTTCTGTAAAACAGATCTAAGAAGCTGTTTATATATTACTGGCTTAGTATTATATTATTATTTTTTAAGTATTTTGTAATGCTTGGAATTAGCTATCCTTGCAAATTACTCTCCTCTTGAGCAGTCTGTAAATTATAACTTTGTGTATGTGGGAAAGCTTCATTTAGCACGAGCATTTCCATCCGGCGAAACAATGCAGTATTTGAGTGGTTAGACATGGGTAATTCCACTTGACTCGCTTAACTGAAGTGTCGTTAATGAGCTGCCACTTCTTCTCGAGCACCCCTCGTTGTGAGCCCCCCATCCCCCATTCCCCGATCCCTGTAACCCCCCTCTTCTTGGGCATTGTCTTCGGTTCTCTGGGGCTGTGCGTGATTGTGTGATTGTATGATTGTGTGTTGTTCGGGGGTCTGGGTCTGCTGGTCTTTGTTTTGTTGACATTTGGCGCGCGTTTTATTTTTATTCACTTAGCACGCGACGTCGCCGTTGTCGGCTAATAGAAATTCGCCCATTATCGCATTGCATCCCATTTTATCTCGGCTATCTTGGCTATCTTGGCCTCGTACCCATTCTATCGCCACATCCACATCCGCATCTGAATCGAGCGGTATCTAGGCATACGCATCTAGAACTTAACATGTCCACATGCTCTCCAACGATAGGTGACCGAGGGCAGCATTGCTGACGAGGCTGGACTCCGCGTCGAGGACATCATTGTGCGCATCAATGACACGGCTGCCACGCCCCTTACCCACGACGAGTCCCACCGCCTCATCATGAACAGCGGGAGCGTCTTCTACTTCGGCGTCTACCGGTGAGCTACCCTCTCCTTCTATTCCACAGCAGTCCCTTTCATTTCATTATTTTCCCGCTCATGGTCGTGGTCCTCGTCCCCGTTTTCGTCCTTGTCCGGTTCCTTCACCACTGCCCTTTGTAGCCCATCCGCCGAGGACCATTTATCACAGCTGAGCGGGCTAACATCCCAAGAACGTTTCCTTATACCCTTGCTGAAGGTAACTACTTGTTCTTGAAATTTACAAAGCACAAACGTCCTCGAGCGGGGAATGGAAAACATAATGACAAATTTTCATGATTCAAGAACAGAATTTACTGAGTAAGACGATATGTAGCTTAACAAAATGCCATAGAAATTCTCAATAATCAAAATGTAAAATCTCTTTAAAGTAGATACCAAAGAAACCAAGAAAAGTGAGATTCAAAACCCCATTAGTTTATAAATGTACCCTACCATTTCTTAAATAATTTTGTATTCCAACTTTTCCTAGTTATGAATAATTAATCTTAGAGTGTCCCTGAAACTAATGCTCCATCGCAGGTACTGCACCTTACGGAATTAATTCTTATGTTCATAATTTCTGCTCACTTTTGGGCCACGAATTCACTTGCAGGGAGAACGAGGAGGACGCCTACGAGTGCCTGAAGAAGTTTCCCACGAGCGAGGGTTCGTTGACCAAGTCACCAATGCCAACCATTTCACCATCGCCGACTCCATCGCTGTCCCAGTGGACGGAAACCACAAATGCTCGAACTCCGGAACCGGAGCCATTCGTCCCGCCACCCCGGGAAATCGCCGCTACGACTGTTGCGGCTCCTGCTGTGGAAGTGGACGTGGATGTCCTGGCGGAATGTCGCCCAGCCGTGTCGGAAGTGCATTCGGAAGAGAATCGCGGGGCTGTGAATGTGCATGATGCACCAGCCCGGGCAGCAGAAGAAGCCCTTCCCGTCGAGAGTCTCTACTTGCCGGATTTGCCCGATCGCCCGTGCTCGGCGCTGTCCGAAAGGCAGGAAATTAAGCTGGTGGAGGAGGAAATTGCAGCCGTGCTGTCCGGCGAGTCGGAGGTGCTCAAGGAGCACAATGTCCTCGGGTGCGTACCATACAACTTAAGCCCATTTCTTCCGCCAGCTCCCTCTAGAATACTTCCCTATTTACTGGCATGCTGTGTATAGGGACGAGTTCGTTTAACCACTTTCATATGATAGCGTCAATTTCTATAGGATCTTCCCAAAGCCGGGCGTCTGCATGTCCAGCGATGTGCTGCGCTCCCTCAACGAGGAGGTGACCAAGACCAAGCTGGAGAAGGACAAGGAGAACCGCCAGTGGTCCACCTTCCTGCAGCGACCCAATCGTCCCGTTCCCAAGAGCAAGCAATCCCTGGAGGCGGAACGCCGGGCGGCCAATGCCTACAAGGTGACGATTGTCAAGTCGGCGCCGCGGGAAAAGTCGCCAATGGTGAGTGGTTGAATACACATGGAGAAAAACTGCACTAAAGTCGAGAATATTAATCCAAAGATGCTTTGTTTTGGGGTCATCAAACAAGAGCTCCGTTTAAGATCTTGTAAATCTACTTAAATTCTGAGGAGTATTTAAAGCTTTGTAAGAGTTCCTTAATTTGAAATCCTTGCTTCTTTGGAAGTATTTTCTCTGACTGCATTATTTGCCGTTCGGATCAAAAGTTAATTTGTGTTTACGTGTGACAGCCGGAAGCTAAGCCGCCGCCAAAGGAAGCCACGCCACCCAAGGAAGAGGAGCCAAAGGAAGAGCAACCAGTGCCGGAGGAGGTGGTGGAGCCCGAAGCGGAGCCCGAAAAGGATGACGAACCACTGCCCACGGATAGTGAGGTGCCGAATCTGGAGCAGCTGCCCGAGAGCGAATTGCCGGACGAGCAGCCGGAGAAGTCCGATGCACCCAAGGAGATATGCGAAGCGGAAGTGGTTGTCCAAACAGAGTCGGGCTCACCCGACGGCACCGAAGCTGCCGAGGATGCAGCAGCAGGAGCTACCCCACCGGCGGAACCCAGTGCTCCGCTGCCTGTTAAAAGCGAGGAGGAATTGGCCCTGGAGCGCCAGTTGGCAGATGTGCAGCGACAACTGGCCGCCCTCTCGTCACTGCCCTCCACCATTCAGTCCACCCTGGATGCGGTGACCAAGCAGCTGGCCGAATTGCTGCCCGCCTTTAAGCTGCAGCAGCAGGAGAAGCAGTTGCCGCAAATCGATGGCAACCCGGCCAACGGGGAGCAGGACGAGGAAGGGGTGACCGCCATCAACACCGCAGGCGAAACAGAGGATGCAGGTGCAAAAAACTATGCCCTGGTCGACAGTAATTAAATTTTTCTAATGCCGCACTTTTGCGTATATCCTTTGCACCGAATTCCCCCTTTCTCACTCTCCCTCCCCTCCCATCCTACCCACTTTACCGAATGTCCTGCAGGCAAGGACATATCCATATCTGGCAGTGACAACCCACCGGTGGGGCCATGTGAGAGTAATGAGGATAGATGCGATGCCAATGACCGGGAAGTGGCGGAAATATCGCGCTCCACTGACGACAATCGCCTGGCCAAGGACAAGAAAAAGGATCTGGATCCGGAGCAGGAGCAGGAACCTCTGTCCGAGGAGCAGAGCTTCAAGAAGCAGAAGGTAAGTACGAAACACACACACAACTGGCCTTGGGAGCCATGGCCACGGCGAAATAAATTCCCTGGCAGGGCAGTTGATGTAATTAGGCTGTCATGAGTTGGGTCTAGCTGCTTCTAATGTCCTTGGATGTCCGTCCGTCCGTCCGTTTGTCCGTCCGTTTACCCTACCTGCAACTTGGTCCCGTGCAAAACTATTTAGAGCAAGGCTTAGGCCGCCTGCTTTATGGGAAATGCTCCATTGTCTGAGTGATGGGGCAGAAAATAAGTATTCCACCAGCTCGTCTATGGTGGGATTATTCGACTCGGAGATGATTAGCTAAAGGATTTGCTATACCTTGATTATGTATTAATACATGCTGATGGAATTTATATTGGCAAAGTTATACGAAGGGCTAAAAAGCGTTAGCTAATGAGATGCTAATTTGAAAATATTATTACTTGTTGATGGAATTTAGATTGGGAAAGTTGAAGAAGCTCACGAGCAACAGGAAACCATAATTACATTACTATAAAGTAAAACGGAAGTAAGCTTCCTTCGGACTTCGAAGGATTTATGAAACTTTTCTTTAAACTCGTTTATTTATTTATGCTAAAAATAACTTTAAATAAAACCAAGTTTATGATCTGCAAACAAGAATATTTAAGATTTAGAGAGTGCCTTCGTTCAGAATGTTTTCCTTCATTAGTTAGCTGTCTTTGAGGTTGGAGTGATCCAAAATATGCTTAACTTTCTGATTTATTTCTATTGAGATAGCAGCTTAAGTTGGTATAAAGCCATCCTCTCAGTCCGATAAAAAGAGGAAGGACTTTCTGCAAGGCATCAAACTATTCGGTTGAGTTCCGAAGTCAGTTTTTATCCCCGGAATGCTTTGAGCTATATTATCCAGCTGCTGCGGGCAGCTGGACCTTCTCCACTGGGAGCCTGGCTTCTGTGGAGCTGGTTCCCCCATTCCCCGAGTCCCGTGTCCCGCGTCCGTGTCCACAAATCAAATTAACTAAAATGCCATTTGGTTTTTGTCTTTTTCTACTTGCAGCATAATGTGCGCTTCCAAACGTAGTTAGTTAGCTTTAATCGAGTTTAAATTTTGATAAATTGCCAACAGCAAGTTATTTGTAGCGTTGTGCCCAAGATGATTCTCTCACTCGAGTTTGAAAAATAAAGCCCTTTGCAGCGGCAGGGGAAAAATGCAGAAACCAAAAGACAATTAGTAGGCACCAAGTGGAAAGCCCTTCAACAATGTTTCGTCTCTTTTTCTCCTCCCCATCTACAACTATCATCGTCCTGTTCTTTTGTTTTTTTTTTTTTGTTTTTTGCTACTGAAAACACCGTGGGTGTGTGCACTTTTCCGCCCGTCTGTTTGGTTTTGCTAGAGACACGATGTCATTGAGGAGCTCGAGGAGCATTTGGTGCGCAAAAACAATCCCCGGCGGTCGAAGCGGGCCTTTGGGCCACTGGTCCCATCCTCGGAGCGTCCGTTGGTCCTTCCCGGCGGACGGCGCTGGTACCGTCCCAAGGATGCCTACAACGACGAGTTCATTGCCGAGACCCTGAGCGCCCAGGCGGAGCTCATCACGGGCAGCACTCTCGGGTGGGTAGCGCCTCATCCCAATCCTCCCAGTCCTCCCATCTCCACAACAGCCCACCACCCACTATGCATATACCACCCTACTTATTGCGGCTAGTTGGCCATGTTTGACCATGTTTGCCGTGGTCAGGCTCTGCCTCTGACGTCGTCGCCTCACATCTCATCCCATCTCATATCATCGCTCTGTCCGCAGAGCAAACACTCGCACCGAGAAAAACTACACCAAGCACATTGTGTCCATCTTCCGCTTGGGATTTTCTTTCAGTTTTTCCCTTCTGAAATATTCATGTCTCTGCTAATTTAAGGAATAGAAATTCTGACATTTTCTGTGGCCAAGGTAAACTATGACCGTTAACTTTTTGGCAATTGTAATAAGACTGTTGTTTTTAGTTCTATGCAATTTTTATCCAGCTGCTGGTTGCCAAGTAACAATCTTTGAAATTGAGCAAAAAATTTGATTTTAAATTGTCCGGAGAAAACCATATTTCAGTTAAATTTCCATATTTAAAAGGAACTTTAACAGAAACTAAACAAGTAATTATCTGCTGAAGCACACAAAAATGTAGCTCCAAAGCTTTTAAATATCTTTTGAAACTGACAGTTCCCACACATGATGGATATATTTTTGGTGATGGTTTTTCCCAGTGCCCCCGCATTCACCTCACTTCACCCATAACCCCAGCTCCAGCCGAGGCATTCATTTTCTTCACTTCTTCACTCTTCCATGGCATGGCCACTCGCTTCAACTCTTTACATCGTTCCATGCACCATAAATTTGCGCATTAGCAGCTGTCCATACGAGAGTCCGTTGCTGGGCTACGATTCCAGGTAGTGTTTCATTTGGACCAGCCGTGATGAAGAAGTGCTCCGGATGCCATGTACTGGGAACGAGTGGTATATACTCGTATGGTACATGCGTGGCACCTAGCACTCCTCATTATGATTATCGTTGGCATTATCGTTAGCATTATGAGACCCATTGTGCCCGTTGGCAGTTTCAACCCGACTTTCATCCTGATTCGCATTCGCATTCGCATCCCCATCTGTCCATTCGTCCTGTGTGTCTTGTCACAAGGCCTGCAGTTGATTTGACTTTCCTTCTGCGTTCCGGTTGAGTTCTTTATGCATGCCGCCTTTGCTCTTGCACTTGGATATCTTTTCTCCTTGCTCTCTGCCTTTTGATTTTCATTGTAGATTGCATTTTGGAATCGTTTGTTCAATGGCGAGCATATAACACGCCAGCGCTTCAGGTAAGTTTTCTTCATCCCAATCCCCATCCCAATCCCCATCCCAAGTCCCTTTCCCATCCGCATTCCAATCCTGAATCCCCATCCGAATCCATCGCAATTCCACGGATTCTACGAACTTTTCCCGCTTCCCTCACTTCTCGACTCTTTAATGAGGCTAACAACTTCTCTTTTGCTTTTGCTGTGCTGTGCTGTGCTGTGCTGTGTGTATTTGCCCGCCCTTGTCTTGTACTTAACCAATGGGGGAAAAACGGACTGCTCCGGATGCACCAGGGAGCTGCAGGGTCTCGGCCTGACCATGCAAAAGTAAGTTGTCACATTGGACGTTTTCTTATGTTCTCCGGTTCATTGCATGCATATGTACGCTGCTTTTTCGTCCCGGGAGCACTGCATTCCATTCCGTATCCATACCCCCAATCCATACCCCCTTGAAGTGGCGCACCACTCTTGCAATTCCAATTTAACGGCGGCTCCTTGGCCATTCGCAGGGTCAACTTCATGAAGTACCAGAAGCCGGAGCGCAAAATCGATCTGAATCGCAGCGAGGTGTACAAGTATCTCAATCCGCATCTGGACAGGGCGCCCGTGCGTGGCATCGAGGTGCGTGCTCCTCTGGTGGCCGCCGAGTCCGACATTCGCCAGTCACTGCAATCGTAGGAATGATGCAGCACCTCCTCCACCCCGAATGTTCAACAACAGGGCCACTCCCCGAATCTCAAGTCAATCCCATAGGTACACAGAGCAAAAACGATATGCCATTCACATTTCTGATGGGATTGGATGAGAAAGTCCTTGTATTTGGCAGAGAGGCGTTTGGACAGCTTTCAGTTTTGATAAATGGTAAAAAATGTATTCAGTTGGTCAACTGACAAGCATCAAAATCTTTAACAAGAGAGAATATTGATTGCGTTTTTAAAATATTTATCCAGTTATTAACAAGAGTTTGAACATGTTTTTGGATATCATACGAGTCATATAATTATAAATCGGTAGTAATGTGTATCTTGACATGACCAATTCCTTTTTGAACTTGCTCAAGCCAAGATATTTTTGCCACAAATTACCAGCCAATCAATTACCTCTAAGGAAATCGTATGAAAAATAAATGAGATAAGTGCAAGTGCGCTATAAATATGTCACCTACTAAATTAGACTTCTGAAACTGAACTAAAAGACCTTTTATCTTGATGTTGATAAACGCCTTTCTGCTGACTTTCAAAATGCTCAATTAACAACATATCCTCATATCCTAGAATAGAGAAATATATTGTCTGTTAAAATACATATAAAACCATATATTAAGAAAGCTTCAGCTCGTTTTGGAGAGGTTATTGATCCGCCGATTGAAGATTGAAATGATGGCAATATGGCAAGTTGTTTCTTGATTTGATGTGCCCACTGAACTCCAAGGATGGGTATGTTTGTACGCAAAATTGGCTTGCTCCGATGCATTCGATTATCGCTTAAGAAGCTCAACGGGCATAACCATCAATATGCCAACAGAAGTCCAGTGCGCTGGCATTGTCGAGCGGGGTCTCCTAATGCGATATTACATAATTTGTGTGCAACAAGGCGTATGTGCAATGTGTCGTGCATTTCTGCATTTCTGTGGCATATCCTCAGGCGCCTGGCTGTTGCAATTTTCTTTAGCACAAACACACGGCTCGCGATGCCTTTCTGTGTGTGTGTGTGTGTGTGTGTGTGTGGTTGTGTATATGTGTGTGCTCTAATGGTAATGTGCATGTGTATGGGTATGTGAATGTTTTTCTCGGTGCTTTGTGGGTGACAAGCTCTTCGAATTTGCATTTATTATGGCAAATGAATTGGGTGGCAACAAAAAAGTGGCAAATGACATGGCAAAATGGCAAACTGGCAGTAGCAGCAGCAGCAGAAGCAGCAGCAGCAGCAACAGAACCAGCAAAACCACAATAAACCCGTATTTAGTTACGGCACCAACACTCGCGCACCACAACCAAATCAAAATTGTTGTCACGTTATGATGGAAACCGGGACGAGCGGATGCGGATACGAATACGGATGTGGATATGGATATGTATGCGATGCGTACATTTCACTTTCCCCGTGATGAGACACTTTTCATCTTTTTCTGCCCGAAGTCGGAGCAATAAAAACGCGCCAACTTAATGCTGATTCACACGGAGTACGGCGATTCGTCAAAGGCGCGTAAATTGGCGAACATCTACAGATTGCGGAGTCGCTAGCCGAGGAGTGTGTGGCTCATGGACGCTCGTCTTCAACTGTCGTTAGCGACTTGGTGTTATCATTGCATTGGCCCACCATCTGCGCTTTGAGTCGAGTTCGGAATTTCTTTTGGGACAGCTTTTCCAGTGGCACACAGCTTTTTGAGCGCTTTCCCCCGCCGTCATTTGAGTCCTTTTCAAGCTTTGAGCGGCAAATTCCCCCATGTGCCGAGGTCCATCTGCCGTGGGGTATTTCGCAATGGATTGAGGCAGGGCAGGATGGGGCAGGACCCCTTAGGTCGCGAAAGGTGAAAATGCCGGAATGTCGGAAATAAAATTAAGATTTGTTCAACTTGTTGGCTAAAAGTTTGACTCGGCTAATTTGTATGCTTAATTGCCAAGCGCCATTTACACTAAGCTACGCGTAACGCTTTGATGTTGATAATTCGATTGGAGTGGCTTAAAAGGGTTTAGTTTTCCTTATAATTGGATATCATTCCGAATTCTCCCATCCTTAATAGCTCTTCAAAAATAAATTAAAAGCAGGAAGTAAAGAAGGGAGGGTTAACTAACTAATATATGTACTATATATCTCCGAAAACGAGATTCATATATTATAGATTCCTAATATTTTCATAGAATCCCATATCGCACACCCCCTCTTTCCTTTATAGATTAAAACAACTCTTTGGGATTTTCATATTTTATTTGAATTTGAATAAACAATACTAGACAACAACTACTTAGAAATAAGTACAAGTTCATACATACAAGTTACATAAAAATAGTTTGGGTTTGGCCTCAGCTCAACGCTGCTCCGAACAAATAATCATTGAATCGAACCATATAGTATATGCGGGTGTATATAACATAGTCATGTATAAGTACAATGTGTTTGTGTGTGTTGGATTTTTGTGTTTTTTAGTTTTTCAATAACCTGACTACAAGTACATAGAAGGCAAAGTTACAGCGGCCACTTCAAGCGCAAAGCATTTACTTTAAAAGAAAGCTTCGGTTGAAGTGCTTAAAACGATTTTGTTATAAACAATTGTTCGTTCGATCTTAAGGGGGAGGTTTTTGTGTGTGTTTGACACTAATTATCACTACGCCAGTTGAAGTTAAATAGTTTACGGGTTTTCTCTTAGTTTTCCACGCTGGGATTGCTTCGATTTGATAGGTCTAAGCCAAGTTTATAATAGTTTTGTGTATATGCAAATGCAATTATTGCTAATAATACATGCGAGTCTCCAACGGAGTTCATAATTTGTTCCTCTCGTTGGTTTCTTTTGCGTGTGATGCAATCATTGTGTGACGCTCCTTTCCGTGGGAAGGATATTTTTGTCTAATTCTGACAAGTCAGAGGTAACGATTTGAACATTTGATAAACCAGCAACCAATTTTGTTGGCCTCAAAAATATGATTTTTGTTCTCTGCTCCACCAAGTCATTCTGGCTAATAATCTAATTTGTCTCTTGATTTCAGTTGCAAGTTAGGTACACGATTCCGCCTTCTTCTGCAGCTTCAACCGCTTTCAATCACAAAGTGCAGACCCCGCAAATATATATTATACAAATATGTATAATGCTATATATGCTCTGGGTTATTCAGGTGTGTGTGTAGATTTGTGTGTGGCTTGTCTCTAAATACTAATTGCAGGTAGTTCGTTAACGCTTTCACACCACACAAATATATCGCATTTGTATTTGTATTGTTTTAGTTTTGTTTTTCCTTGCTTTGCTCTTTCATTTGCTATTGTGATTTTGTTTTTGGGCCAGCGTAAAACTTGGCTTGGCTTTAATACTTTCAATCTAACACTAATTAAGTTCCCAACAATCCAATCCTATGCTGGTATGTTGGTTTGTTCATAGAAATCGGGCTCGTCGTCGTCGTTCTTCTTCATCTCGCTGCCATCCAACTGAAAGAGTGCGAAACCATTAATTAAAATGTTCTTCAAATTGGATTTGAAATATATTACCGCTTCAATTTCCTCTGGTTTATAGAGTTTTGTCAAATTTTGCCGTATGGGCACCATCATAATCAGGAAGAAGGGGAAAGCCAGCGAGAATTGAGACGACTTCACAGACCAGAGGAGTACCAGGCACAGCACCTGGATGGTGGTAAATAGATGCAGCTTCCAAGGACGCAATCGCTTCACATATGGTGTGGGTGGATAGTGCTTCACCGGCATGAAATACAGTCTTATTCTGTGGCACAAAAAATGGTTATTATATATATTAATATTGAAATTTATATGCCTTGCTTACCGTTCGAACAACTGCACTCCGCTCATGGAGGCCACTCCCATGTACAAGAAGACTCCAAAGAGCACGGCCATGGGAATCAGCCGAAGGAGCGGAGCCATCAGCACCGACAGACCAATCATCAGGCATACAAAGAATCCGGACAGGCGCTGCTCCTTAACATCAACGATCCTGGGCGATTCACCAGGAGCATGCGTGCTGTTCAACAAAATAGGGAATTAATTCTAAATGGCTCTGCTAATAATGGACGCCCATCTGAACTTACCGTGACATAATGGTGACGGAGGACACGTGAGTCACGGATCTCACAGTGGCGGCACAATGCCAGGGCATTCCAAATATGCCACAGGCGCAGTTGAGCAGGCAAAGCAGCACAATATCCCAGTGGAGGCCAGAACCCTTCTTTAAGCCACGATCAGGTTTATCCACAATAAGCTCGGAGATCTGCGACTCCATAAAGATGAGGATATAAACGAGCAGGGCAGGTATCACACAAGCGAATGGTATCCACGTGGAGGAGGTATCGAAGCCGATGTACCAGCCACGCTTGGAGGGATCGCTGGGCGACAGACCCTCCGGAACCACCAGTTTCTCCGTGTACACAGCCGGCACCAGGTAGTCCACCAGCACGAATATGGCAATGGAAATTGGTACACCGAAATCGCCGATGGCACGACGAGCATTACGACCCAAGAAGTGGGAATTACGGAAGAGCTTCAGGTAGTAGGCAACCACGAAAGTGGCCAATGTCAAGATGGTGCAGAATAAAGCGGTATTCGGCTGATTTTTGGGCAATGGTGGCGGACCAATGGGCATGGCTGTCGTGGATATGTTCATCACCATCTGCGTAATATTCGCTGTAACACTCGCCGTCGCATTGAGTAGGCTTCCATTGGTGGCATGTTCGTGGGCGACCAACGTGGGCGGAGGGAGATTGTAGTCAGAAAGCAGGGGATTTTCCTTGTAGATCGAAATCAGTTTCATGAATGTTTCCACAATATAGATGAGCGTGATCAGGGCCGAGAATATCTCCTGAGTGAATCTCGTTAGGAGACGCACATACACGCTGCCCTCGAAGGCGGATACAGTCAGGGCTATTATAATCAGCCATACTCCAACGTAAACCCTTAAGGACAAGAAATCAAACTCATGTTGCGTACAGAACACCATGAGGGCTTCGTCGAAGAGCAGCAGTGGTCCGGTGGTTCCGATGATCACGAGTGGTTGGCAGGACAGACAA
Organism: Drosophila teissieri; assembly: GCF_016746235.2. NCBI lineage: Eukaryota > Metazoa > Arthropoda > Insecta > Diptera > Drosophilidae > Drosophila > Drosophila teissieri. The sequence goes on along the minus strand of NC_053031.1, from coordinate 9,269,940 downwards.
TGGAAGACAATGCCCACCAGGGAGCACGAGATCAGCGTCTCCGAGATACCAATCCAGCTGTTTGTCTTAGCGGAAACAAGACCTCCAAATGTGATAGCCGTTGAGAGGCAGGCGAAATACATAAAGATGGTGGCAGCCAGGGTTTCGGTGTTCAGGCCATCGAGTATATCACTCTTGTACATGGGCATTCTGCGTTTCAGATCGTTCCTCAAACCACCCCAAAGACGTCCAGTTTTCTCTAGGGGACTAGGTTTCTTCTTCTTTCGGCCATTGTCATCATCGGAGTCGCCATCACCACCACCATCTCCTCCGCCAATTGTAAATCCAATGGCTCCCAGGGTTTGCTTCTCCAGCAATGCCTTCTCCTCATCCTTGCCAATCTTAATCATCTCACTGTCTCGCTTCACCTGCAGCGCCTTGATCTTTCGCGTGCGAATCCAATCCTTCTTGGCCTTCAACTCTTCGAAGGGCAAGAGATCGTGGCGATCCCAATTACCGGGCGGCAGGACGATGGAATCGTCCAGGAACTCATTGATGGCCGATAGCAGATCCTTGCGATCATCAGCTTTGTAGGCAATGGAGTGGAAGTGCTCGTTAGCCATCAGCGTGGAGATGGAACGACCCACTTCATGGTAGTCCAAATCGAAGTTGCGAGGTCCCAAAAGCACAAACATGAATCTCACTGGGACAGGAACCTCGGTCAACGTGGGCATCAGAACACCCTCCGACAGACGGACAAAGGCAATGGTGGGCTGCTCCAGGAACTCGACAGCACCAACCTTTTGGGATTAAAGTAATTGTATGATTAGTAAATAAAGAAAAGGTTTTAAAACAAAGACTAGGTTTTACCAGCACTGTGGTGGCTTCAGCACCCGCTGGAATCCTCTTGAGGATGGTGTCATTTTGCAGCTTCTTGAGATCCTCCTGTGACGAGGAGTACATATCGTCCTTCATGTCGATCTTAAGCTCATTGCTGCGCTTGCTGCCTCCAATTTCGGCGGCCGGCATTATCTTGATCTTCTTGTCATCCGTGCCTCCAGACAAATTCTGTGGAACATTCGATTTCAATTTAAGTAAGGTATAATCTTAAGAATGATTTACTAACTGGGGAACATTAAGCAAGCTTCACATGCAAAGCTGGTGCCAAAACACTGGACACAAGGTATACATCAAAGTCGTGCAACTGAACAAAATCGGAATATAAAGTAGAAAGTAGAATAGAGTGCGGTCTAGGGCAGCAGTAGAGTCTAGAGTAGCGAATGGAGGGGATCTAAGGTACTTGAACAACACAGTCACAATCACAATTGAGAACTTGCCAATCGTGGAGGTGGAGAGCACACATAAAAACAGTGGTTCTAAAGGGGGAGAAGGGCTACGGAACTGGGCTAAAACGTGGTGGGGCTAAAAAGAAACATCGCGAGTTCTATAAGCGCAGTTCGGCTGCTTTCGACTCCATTTAAGCCAGGGAATGAAGCCATTTTAAAATATTTGTTACCAATACCTTAGTCTTAGGGGTACAGATAACATATTGTTTAAACTCATTTTAATCCGAATAGAAACACGCAATTATTATAAGAGAAACTGTTTGAATGATGCTACAAAAAATATACGTTAATTTGTTAAGTAATACTTTAATCAGTCATCTGATTTATCATAACCCCCACTACTTTTTGGTTTCATTCCCTGGCTCGGGGAGCGGAGTTCGAAAGGAGGGGAGTCTTAGGGGGTTCTAGTTCATTACACCCAGGTAGGACATCGTGGAGTGGCGCCGGTGATCAATGGCTGCCGCTGCAGCGGTGGCTGTGGCCACGTTGAGCATCGCCGCGTTGGGCGGAGCGCTGGAGGTGACGCAGATGCTCCTCCTGGCCTTGGCCAGGTTGCGAGGTGGTGGCTGCGCCTGCTGGAACGGCTGGTGCGAGGAGTCCGCACCCATCCATAGAAACTATTGTTTTTTTTCGAGTGCACGAGGTTTTTGTGTTTGATTTGGTTTTTGTGGCGAAAGAAATCAATTAACGCACAAGAAAGATAGAAATTGAAGAGATACACAAAAGTTTTGGACAAAGCGGCGTTTCATAAGTTATCTGTACGATCATGTCTATATACAATTTAGCTGTTCATTACCGATTTGGGTATAAGTTGCTGTTGTTGTTGATGTTGTCGTTAATATTATTGTTGATGTTGGTGTACGATACGAGTTGTGAGTCATGAGATGGCAGAAATAGACAAGAAGATAATGACCACGATCATGGGAATTAACAAACTTTTGTCACAATTGTCACTGAAAGCCAATTATTTATAGCGTACAGGCATGATGTCAATAGTTAAATGGTTGGATAATACGATATTGGAATGACAAGAAGGCATCGGAGGTGTTAGCGAACCATTTGGATGATTGGATATTGGCGAGGGGATGATCTCACCTGCAGGCTGGTGTAGCTGTTGTACTTCCTCTTGGTGAAGGGCAGCACACCCTGGTGTTCGTTGACATGGCGATGGCGCAGGAGCAGCGAACGCATCACCGACGGCTTGTCGTTTATGTCAATCAAGTCCTCGATCACCATCTAAAGGGTTGATGTTTGAATAGATTAATTAAATCAGAATATATTTGGATGAAAAATAACTCACCTGTTCTACCACGCGGTAGGCCACGGCAGGCAGGTCCTTCTCGTTGAGATCGAGCAGGACAACGCCCGTTTCCAGGCAGCGACGCAAATTGAGCAGCGAGTGGAAGGAGAGGGAGGCAACATGGGGCTTGCCCCAGCGATCGGAGCCCTCCTCCACGTCCTCCTCATATTTGATCCAGCGAGCCGTCTCCTTCCATTCGCGATCCTCGCCCACGCCCGTGAGCTCATCCAATTGCACAAAGATCTATTTGCCAGGGATATTTGTATCAATTAAAAATGTAATATGGCATACGGATTGTACTTGTACTTACCTCATGAGGACTGTGGTCCACTTCGGGCTTCTTGTTGGTGAAGGGGGAAATCGTTATTTGGGGCAATTCGCGCAACTTGATGGATGAGTGATGGATCTTATGGCGGCGCAGGGCACGCGGGTCGTCCGAACGATGTGATCTCAGCTCGTTGAGATCAGCCTCCTATAAGTGGGAACAAAAACAAGAGATTAGATCTAGAACTTGGGGTTTCATTTAGGATCTGTTTATTTGGGGCTAAGGGCACGGCCAAGGATAAGATGGTCAACCTGTTTAGCCGGCATTTGGCCATTTGTCTACAGGTGCATCCGTATGTTTTTGGTGAGTTAGCAATGAGAGTTGGAGAGATACAATAGCTGGTTTAGTTAGATGATCTCAACTACGGTTAGTGGGGTTTGGGGTTCTAGGTGGGAATCGTTTACTGGACTGAGTGTTCAGTGTGTCCCTACCTCCAATGCCGTGTCCTCAGGCTGCACAGAGATGCGACGCGCACCTGCATCACCGTTTTCCTCGAGCTTGTTTTTGGATTCCACGCTGTCCTGATGTGAGAATTTACGATGTCTATAATACTGATGGCGGCTGCAAGTATATTTTCAATTTGAATTGTAAATTGTACATTACATCTTAGAAGGTTTTCTTATATTGCGTATACGTATTGTTGTCTCATAAGGCAGACATTACTAATACGCAGTGTTGTCCGTGAGTTTCATTCAACTCTATTACAAAGTGAATACACTTTGACCATATTTACCTTCTTCTGCGTTTACGTTCGTGCGATTGATCCGTGGGCTGTTCATCATAGCTCAAACTGGGCGGTGTGATGACAATCTTCTTTTTGCCACCAAACTGGACGTGCTTCTCGTCCACCGAGTTGTCCGAGTGGTCGCCGTGTCCGGCTCTCTCCGAGACTAGCGGGAAGTCCTCGGGGATGTCATCGTAGTTTTGTGCATTGTTCAAAGGCTCCGTTTGGCTCTCGTACTCCGAGTCCTCCTCGATGTTCAGATCGTTTGTGCGAACTGCAAAAACATATAATTAAGTATAAGCTGGTTTTAAACCAAACCCAGTGGGCACCTACTGCTATTCTTTTTGCGGGATCCAATGGGCAGTTGGGAGTTGTCCTGAAAGGTGTTCACATCGAACTTGTCCTTGCGCGCACTGTTGCCGGCAAAGACCTTGTCCATTTCCGAGTCCAGCAGCACCTCGTCGGGATCCTCATTGCCGGACTGTAAAATAACAAAACATATATATACATATACCAATTGTAGTTACTCAATTGCTTTCATGCGTTTGGTCACGTTGTGCATGAGTCAAGTCGTCGCAAATACTTTTCAATTAAGAATCTATAGGGGAAAACAAAGTCAGACAAGTCATGTGACTCGCAGCATTATTGTCCCTCGTCACGAGTCTTTCGTCATGTTGACGATCGGCGGAAAAGTGGAAAACACTTTGGGGGGCAAGAACAATTGCGGAGCAAACGTCGCTCTGCGCACATTAATCATCTGTCATCAAGTGCGATCGCACGCATTTGAGGGCCTTTAAGAGCCAAACATTCCAACATAATAACCCGTGCATTTGGGCATGAGAATCAAACTGGATTCACTGGGCGTCGTTCTTAATTGGTTTTAATCGATCTCAATTGATTCCCATAGTGACGAAGGCATTGATTGCGCACTTCTCTCAATCATCATCATTAGCATCAATATCAACATCAGCTGGCAAAGCAAAAATATGTATTTTTCATCGCCCGATTATTGCCAATTGTTTTGTGGCTATCAAATTACAAATATAAGAAAAATCTGAAATTGTTCATTGAAAATCACTGAAGAGGTTGCTGGCCATTCAATTTCACCTCTTCCGACTTTTCTGAGAAATTGTGACTTGCCTTGTGATTTCAACACAAATGTTGCTGTTAAGAACCACGTTTGGGGAGAAAACATTATGAGTATTAGCTTATACTTCCCATTTTACCATTACAAAAACAGACCCATAAATTATATTTACCATTTGCACACCAAATTTCCATGCAACTAGTCAACATCTCCAGCTCTTATGACTCCTCTTTGGGAGCTTAAGGTGCCCGAGTGTTTTCCTAGTCTTGTTTACTAAGTCAACATGGAAATTATCGAATGCTTAGATGTACATAGGTACATAAATGCAAATGGAATTAACTAAATGCGATTGCGACCCCCGAGCGGACGAAGGACTACCGATTGGCAGTTGGGTCAGGTTTGCAACTGTTGAATATTTGATGGCAACTTTAATACACTGGGCGAGCGTATCCTTGACAATTACATTCTACATTCACTTCCTGATAAGCCGTGGGGCAGATAAGGGCGGAAACAAAAGGTAAACAGAGTTTCAGTTTGTGTTTATAAATAGACTCGAATTTAATAACGCTGAGAGCCTGCACGTGGGAACGCCAATGTGTCCACCGACTGGCAGCCGCAGGAAAGGAAGACCAACGACCAACGACCAAGTGTCTGTGGGTTGGTTTCTGTGGGTTGGTTTCTGTGGGTTGGTTTATGTGGGCTGATAGTGGGTGTGAGTGGGAGTGAGTGGGTGGCGTTTGCATGTGATAAGCTGGAGCGTAACACGCCGTGTTACGTTAATTAATCGATAAACACTAAGTTGTCCCATAATGGCTTTCATACTAATGCTGCCTGTGCCCGATCATTATGAAGTTGTTGGCATTGCTGATTTACAGATACGAACAGGCGGCAGGCAGCCAGGCAGTCAGGCAGTAAAAGTATTTTGTCATTCAGCTATTAGCTTGATGCCCATCATAATGTGGCTACAAGCCGCAGCTACATAAGCCCCCAAAAAACCGCCCACAAGCAAAAGTGTAAACCACCCACTTGCCACCCATCGTTCAGGTAACAGAACGTCGCACTTTGTGCAGCATGTCAGCGGCGCTTATCACAAATAATCGATGGATGGTATGTTCTGGCCTCAACCCCGTCGACATGCCACGCCCACCGCTAACCGCCCACCGCCCACTGCCCCGCCTCCCAGTCGTCTGAGCTGTCAATTCACGTTGTTGTTTGTTTAGCGTTCCGAGTGGAGCTAAATGAGTATGCACGGGTCATACTCCTATCCCAAATGCACACAGTAGCTGGCCAAAGAAATAGGAGCCCCATGAGATCATCCGCAGTGGATATTTCGGTGGGGAAAATGACTGAAACATAATATTATATTTGTACGACTCCAAAGTTAATGTTATGTAATCAGCAGCAGTTGCTACAAAATGCGCGCTATGCTCATTTGGCTAAATAACTGATAGCTGATACCTGATAATTGTAGTTAAATTCCTAAAATAGGTGCATTTAAATGAATATAAAGCATGAAACTATAATGAGATTTAATTTAAAGTTCAGCAAATCAAGCTTTTCATATCAAATTACATATGTGCACATGAATTCCTTCCACCTCCTGACTTCCACAGCATTTTACTTTCAATTTGCATAACACATCCTGAGCTCCACAAGCATATGCGTTCTGCGCTGACATTTACTTCTCATTTTGCTCTATTTTGTTCTATTTTAGAGAAAAGCCCCCCTCGAGAACTCGGTGCACCTAGTCGCTTGACAAGCGTTGTGAGCAGACACAGTCACAGTCACAGTCGCAGTCGCAGTCACAGTCACCGGAATGCCGTCACTTCGTGCGTGTAAGCAGTTTAGAGACCGCAGCCACCCCCAACTTCGAGTTGGGGGCCAAGAATAAGTTGAGCCGAGTTCGCGGAGTGTTTCTGATGTGATTTGACATCTGCGAGGCGGCAAGCGAGCGGCAGCACGTGACTTACAAGTCATAAGCAAGTTGAGTGCTCGTGGCCTAAACAACTTTTTGTCCAACTTGCCAAATTGAATCAAATTGCGGCTAAAGCGAAACTTGTTAAGATTTTGCCAGTTGCGAGCTGTGAGCTGTGAGCTGCAAGTTGCCAACTGTTGTTGTTATCGTCATCGTCGGTGAGGTGAATAAGTTTTTACACTTGGCCCGCACAGCAGATTAAAAGTTGGTCCGCTGGCGTATATCGCGTAAACTTTGTATTTATTGGAAAACTGTTTGAGCTGCCAAAAGAAAGTCGAATGGGGAACTGGAAATTGCCAAAGTTTATATAAGCCTCAAAAATAAGACACAAAAATGCTGTCTAAAATACGTAAAGAAATTGATCTCATGAGATTAGGTATTTTAAAATAATAGTTGAAATAATATTGGACAAACCTAATAACTTTTAAATATTTAAATTTATGGCCTGCTCAATAGCCGAGTTTAAACATTAAATTCCGAAATGGTCATGTTTTCGTCTCTTCAGCTTTATCGTTAATAATTTTTTGACTTTTTTATGGTGGTAGTCCAACATTTGGCCATAACTAACATGCTCATAAAAAAGCGTGCAAATGTTGGGAAAACGGTAACCGTTTAACTTTGCATTTAACTTCTGACTTTGAGTTGGATATATTTATGCATGTATACACAAAAGTTTTTATTTGTTTGCAGCTGTCGAGTTATTTTTTGTGTCCATGGCCTCTGCATAATTTCGTTGATTTTCGGTGGCCCGTTTTTCCTACGCACTAAGGTTATTTTTTTCCATTTCCATTTCATATTTTTTGTTGTTTGTTTGCACAAATTAACGATGCTTCTATATTTCGCTTTTGTCTGACAGCCTGTTCGCAATAGTGTGTGTGTTTGTGTGTAAAGTGTATTTGTGTGCGAAGTGTATTTGTGTGTATCTGTGTTAATTTAATGTGAATTCCGCAGCGGAAATGCTCCCACAAGCGCAAGAGCAACGGAGAAAAGTGGAAAAGCGTAAAAGTGGGTACAGGACGCCGGCGGGTCAAGGGTCAGGGGGCGGAGGGCGGGTGGCGGGGCGCGGCGAGACGTACACGTGCGAAAGGTTAAACTGGTCAAAGGCACTGGCGTTAAAGCGTCGTATACGTAATCTGTTGATGGGAAATCATGCTGACAATGCTGCTCACCCACTAAACGTTTATATATTCACACACTATAGCTTCGCACAATAGAAAAGTGTTGCATACTTCAAGGTCAGTGGATGGCATTCCATGTGTGTGTGAGTGCGTGTGTGTGTGTGTGCGTTGCTATTGTGTGTGGGAGAGCTGTTGGCAATAAATAGCCGAAGCCTACTCTATTTAGTATCCTGCGGCCGAAAATGAATAGAACATTTTCCAGGAAATGTGCTGAATTTTATGGGAATTTTGTGGTGTGAGAAGTGGTTCAAACTGTACCGGAAATGCTCCGGAAATTGGAAGGGGTTTTATGGGAATTTCTTTTGATAAGGAAAATTATTGAAAAGGAACGTTTTCTGAGCATGGAAAGTAACAGTTATGTATTACTGAATCCATTAAATGTTCAACACTAAAAACTTTGTAATTATTTAAAAGGCTTCCCCACGAACTACAACCTGTGACACTAAGAGGCTTATATAACTTTCAATAAACGAAACTTGTACAAAACTTAAATTAAAGCCCACCCAAGTTGGCTGCCTTAAGGAAAAGTTCGGTGAAAACCTTTTGTTTAACCACACAGGTGTGATGCAGAATAAATAATGCATGAACTGCTAAATAATTCTCAACATTTGTATAATGCCGACAAATTGGAAACACGAAACCGCAAAATCCCCTTCAAGCAGTCAATCATTCAGCAATCCGGCAAACCGAAATGAAACTCGGTTATTATTGGTAATTTTTAAGATGCCACACACGAAAAAAAAACAAAAAACACCTTGAAATGTATATGTTTGGGTATTTGGGTATGTAAAGCCATATTTGTAACCGCAAATGTGTAACACACACGTGTGTGCAGGGAGGTTGACTCCTGTCGCTTGGGTAACATTTTCCGTAACATTTCTGTGTGCTTTTCACTGCCGCTGAGCCGTTTTATTGCCCCAAAAAGTATGCAACACCCAAAACGAATTTCCTCCGGAATTCATAGTCGTATATATGTGTGTGTGTATGTGTATATATGCAAAGGATCTTTGAGTTTGGTTGCCTGTGGCACCCTAAAAGGCCAACTCACTTGTTGGGCCCATCTGCCAACTTTTCGAGTAATAATTTCACCAAAAAAATAAAAAGGACAGGACCCGTAAGTGAAAAGGCTTTTCCCATTTTCTGTGCGAAATGGTATATATGAAAGCGAAATGTGTGTCTGCTTGGGCTCTTTTGAAACCAATTTCAAGGTTGTGTGCTCTTGAAAAGTTTGTGTGTGTGCGTTTTTGATTAACATTATAGATCAAACAAGCTAGGCTAGTTAGTTATTCGCATTACCTTGAGGGCTCCTATTTTGCTTGCAAAACTTTCGATCACGTTTGCTAGTTTGGTAATTGGGTTGTTTTTCTTCCTCTCACGCAAAAACCTTTTTGCCTGTTGCACTTTGACCCGCGAGTTATGCGGAGAATATATATATATGTATATATCTGTTTTTAAGGCCAAATATGGGCCAGTTCCGTTGTCTGGGAAGGCTGCCCAGCAAATGAGGAGCCATGCTGCTTGTGGCTGCTGCCTGCTGCCTGCTGCTGCTGTTACCTGATTTCTGGCCCAGTGCGCAGGCGTTGGCCAAAAGCGCGCGTATAACGGTAGAACAGGCCGCTCAGCTGGCAGCGCTGCAGCGTTTCGGCCACGCTCAGCTGATTCTCAGGGACGCCACGGCAGGAGGGCTTTACTATGTGCCACCACCACCCCCCATCCACCCACTATCCACCAGGATACGCTGCTGCCGCCGCCTCTGCTGCTGCTTCTGACGTAAATCGGAATGCAGTTTTCGAAGCAGAAAGCTTCGCAGCAGGCCAAAAGCTTTGGCAGCTCAGCATTTTTTTGCCCCCACCCACACACTGGTGCATAATTAATGGCAAAGCTTTTGCGCTCGCAGGACCTCCCGATGATGGTCAAGGCCGCTCAAGGCCAACACTTGGTGTTTTGTGTATGGCCCACAAAGATGGGGCGTTTGAGTGTTTATGTGTGTGGGTGTGCAAAAAAGCTCTGCTTTCTTTTTTCGCCATGCACAAAAATCTATTCACTTGATGGCACTTTGAACAGCACGCCAGTACATTAGGGCTCATTAGCTAGCCACCCATATATGTATGTATGAAGGCGTGTGTGTGTGAGTGTGTGTTTTGGGTAATTACCGATAACAGGCGAGTTGTAATGGCTAATTGAGTCACAGGCCTCTACAGTGCAGCTCAAGATGAGAGTTCATCCTTGGGCAACCTGAATTATGTAAGGCCATTAACATTAAATGGATTGCGATGGATGACAGCAGCAATAATTGATTGATTGTTGCCATACGTAATAAATATTTAATAGGCAACGATAGGGGGGTATATCCTTTGATAGTATCAGCAAATTTGATTAATGCTGAAAGTAATGTGGGCTATAAATCAATCGTTACACTAGCTTGCTAAATTATGAGCCAAATTTATGATGTACACAAATTACCAGCAGCAGATATTCTGCTTTTATGCACATTTAAGGTTACTAATAACCATTTGTAATTACTGATGTTTAAGAATATACATTTCAAGAAGGTTCTATGTGTTTGAAGGTGCATATTACTATAAAGAAACTGCATTCTAGATCATTCCATTTCGAATGTTGCATCTAAATCATGGCATACTTTGTGGTGCAATTAAGTTAATTGAGGTTGCTGCTCCCACGGCTACTGCAACTCGATGCTTTCACCTGGCCAGGTGTCAATGAATTGATTGCGACTACAATTCCGCCGTAGTCGTACTATTACTTTTCATTGTCAATGTCATAGAGTGAGTGCCAAAGCTACGGCCTTCACCGCGAATATCGATTTCCCGTTCTGTGTTGGTGAGTGTAAATAGGTGATGTGTGCGCTTCATTTGAATGCGAGTGAGTGTGTCTGGCTAGCTTCCCGTTACCGTTATTGCCAACTGTCAGTTGCCAATTGCTAGTTGCCAGTTGCACAATTAAAATGCGTTTACTTCGACGCTTTTAGCGTTTAGCCTTTAAGCTGACAACTTGTTGTCGCCCTCCAGCCACACACACCACACACTGCGTATACGTAATGTTGAATGCTGGCAAAAAGGCGAGCACAAAAGCGGCACTTTAACATGAATGAATGCATGATTAGGCACACTGATCTACTCCCAGCACTCGAACACACGAGCACACGAAACTGAAATCGAAATTGAAATTGAAAATGAAACCGACATCGATTTGCTGGAAACTGGTTCCAAAATTGTGTCACTTGGTAGCTGGCGGGCATTTTTGCCGGTGTGGCCCAAAAACAACGGACACACTCCGGAAATGTGTAGAAAAGTAAACAACTGCGAAACAACAGAGACCACAGCAAAAAAATCAATAACAATTACTTGACATTACCGTGTGGGCTAGCGATTGAATTATTTACAAATTCGCATTAGCAAAAAATAAAAAAAAAGTACAGTACATTTTAAAAGTGATTTATTTAATGGAAAACTACCAACGGCAGTACACTTGTATAATCAATTTTTCGTATATATACGTATTCTTTCAACACACTAAGCGAATAGTTTGTGGAGAACCTTGACGGGGTAAAAGTTTTATCGGGATCATCATCATCAGGCGGAGAATGAGCTCACTCCCACATTTGCCTAATTAATTTCCCAGCCCAAAAGCAATGCATTAGGTGGAAGTATCTACAGTTAATCTATCGATACATAGGAAATGCAACTAAGATCTGGTGAAAGTAATTGCCTTTCTTTCAAGGCAATATTAATTTTGCACACACTATGTTGATCCGAGATCAGCTGAGGTTTTATTATACAATATATTTATAATATTACTCACCTTCTTTTTGGTATTAAAGCCCAGGAAGGATAGTTTGCGGACATTATTCTCCCTGCCGCTGGCCGAACTGAAGCTCATCTTGAGTGTTGCTTTTTAAAGTTTTGGTTTAATTTGGATCCAATCCCAGGATATAGGGGTTCTTAAAGGCGCTTATTTGATGATCAGGCAATGCAATGGCATCGGGGTGATGGTGAGCTTGGTAATTTGCTGCGGCCACTGTGGATGCTCCAAGAATCTCGGCATTCGGGGCAGCGAATTCAACGCCCTGAAAGTAAAAACAACAAATTAATAAATAAATTAAGAAAAGAAGAAAAGTCAAAAAGTCGAACAAACAGAGGCGAGTGGATGGAACGCAGTTTCATTAATAAACAACTTCGACTGTTGCTGGTATTGTGGGTTTTTTGTCACTGCTAAGGAGGCCAATTGAACGAAAAATATAAGTACCGAGCGCAATAAAAACCATTCGACGCGACTCAATTAAAGTTAAATGGCAGCCACACGCACGGCAAAGGGGCAAAAGGCGGCTGAGGGGGCTGCGGGGGGCGGGTCGGTGAAGCACGCGACTTTCGTTGACGGCTCTTGATCAATTTGCGTTATTTGAGCACTCAATTATTATTCGGGAACTCGAGGGGCAATGAATGTGGCAATCGACGCCCCAAGGCGGTGTTCTTTGACGATCCGAACGCTCAGTTAACGATCTGCATCTCCGTTTTCAGTGAAACAGCAGTGCACAGAAAGAAAATCTATCAATCTTGCTATATACCAACGAACACTTTCACCATTTTGGCTAACCACAAACTTAATACAAGTACAAATGTTCTGTTTGCTCTACTTTCGCGAAGAAAATACTTTTCTTGTTTCGGTGTCTCGGTGGTTTCATATCAAAATTATGATAATTAAATCAGTTCCGTGCCTATCAACACATTCTATTTATTATAACAGAATTGCCATTTTTAAACATCATTCCTTGTGTCACATGCCTAAATTTAACTCAATTGTGTGCGATATGATTAATCGCCGTCTTATCGAATTAAACTAGCAATAAGTGAAGTGAGCAAAAAAATACTTCGAAAAATTGTCACAGTTTTATGGCTGGTTTTTCGAAAGAACTACGTTATAGTCTACAAGCCATTAAATTGTTAAACAGTAAACATAGTCAGTTAGCTTTCTTGGTTCTTAAATTTCCTTTGCCTCTCTGAAATACATAATTGATTTGTTATTTAATTCATTAAAACAACTCTGCCAATTCCTAATCCCAAATACTTCTCTCGTGTGTTATTTATTATTATGTTTCTATTAGCAATCACCGATCTAGTTAATCGTAAAACACACTGTCATCTGACTGAAATGCAAACCATAATTTACGTCAATAATGGGCGCCGCCTGTTCGTAAAGATAGCAGCCCCTTCGATTTGGGGCGTGGCAAGCGTTGAACCTAAAACGGCAATCAACCGAAACAAACACAAACACAATTGAGCCCTAGAGTTGCTGTCCGGTGTTAAATGTTACGTGTCCGCAGGTCCTTAATAATGCAGTAGGTAACTAAGTAGGTAGGCACCTGTTTGGTGTTGGGTATCTGCGGCAGTACAGGCGGACTGGCAGGATAAGTGGACTGGCAGGACAACAGGAGAATGGCCAACTACTGAACGCGAGGAATACGAGTTACACAAATTCAATTAGGCACCGGCACCGGATGGCTATTGGCTGGCCATTGGTTTGCACGACGGATGCAATCGCGAACAGCTGGCCACTGGGGCGTATACGCGATATTCAGGACACTCGAAACCGACGAGGCTTGCTCCGTGGCGTACGAATGCCGTGTGAACCTGTTGCGGCTGCGAATGCGCTGATTTATGTGAGCTTCTTTCTGCCGCCAAGAACGCTTGAAAAGTGAGCCGCCGCCAACCGAAGTAGCAACGAACTGCGAAAAACGCCCTCAACGCTCCACTGTTTGCGTGTATTGGTATGGTGTTTGTAACTGTATATGTATCTGTATCTGTGTCTATGTCGGTATCTGTATCTGTGAGTGAGGAGCAGCGCTTCGTTCCGTATCGTATATCGCGTAGACAATCCAACATGAGTCTCGTGCTTAACTTAGCCCGTCCTATTAACCGTTTTTTGTCTGCCAACCCACAAATTTTCACTTCGTCGCGTTGATTATGTAAGAAAATGTGACTGGTTTTGGTGTTCCATGTGTGCCTTGTGCCTTGGATATTCCGCCTTGTTTGCCATATGTTCCTTGATAAAAACTGATGTGTCTCCCTCGGTCTGACCATGGATTAACGTTAAGTTGCTGTGCAAACAAAAGTTTGGCTTTTGGCAACCTTGATATTGCCTCGCGTCTGCTGGGTGCTGAAAACTGGGTGGCATGTTACGGTAAACGCTATTAACTAATAAAAGGATTTCAAAGTTGATCAATGGCTGAATTCGTGCGGAAGCTCTTCCAAGGTTGCTGTATAAATATTTGAACACCCATTCCATCATTTCGCCGCCTTCTTGGGTATTCTTGATAAATCCCTAAATTGCTTCGTTTATTATTGGCATTTATACTTGCTATCTGAACTTTTTGAAGCTTCAACTTCGGCAGTTTAGTTGTAGTTTTAACGTTGTTTTGCACGGTCTTTGTTTAAATTTTGACTAACTAATTATTTATTAGTTAAATAAGTCCTAACCCCAAACGACTTTACGAAATAGGTAACATGTTAACCAATTTATTAGATGCAATATTTTCACCATTATATATAAAGCCGACACTTAAGAAACTATTATGAACGGTATGTAAATATATAAATGTCTGAAGTATTATTCCAGAAGAAGTAGTACAACCTGATAAGGTTATACAAAACCCAAAAATAGCCAGAGTTTAAGATCAATCTAGACCTATTTTTGTTTCGACCAACTCAGCTGACTGGTATCTGTTTTTTCTAGAGCGATTGATCGCGGATCGCGTGATTCTAACCGAATTCGATACGATAAAGTGCACGTAGCCGAGGGAAAACAAATAAATTTACACATTTTATGGCCCGCACAAGGAAAGCAGACGGATGGATGGCAGTCAGTTGCATGTTATCAAAATTAGAGGCAACTTATAACTTAACTTATAAATCTATAAGACACTTGAGGCGAACAGAATGGTCGGAACGCCGCTGGTCGCTGTTCGCTGGTAACCATAAAATCCAAAGGTGTTACAATTTAAAACCCCAAAAAGTTCCGTGGCCCAAAAGGGAGGGAGTGGAGTGGAGTGGAGCAGTGAAAATTAACGTGGTGATCAATTTTATGGGTTCATTAGCGTGCGCTGGCGAAATGACGCCAAACGATCGATCGTACGACGGTCTGACTTAATTTTGATTTAAATTATTTGTTTGTATATACGTATAACGTATAACGCATAACGCATACGTTAGCGGGTATCAAAAAAGAACCGCCTACACCTTTAACACTCTTATCTGGCCACTGGGGCTAGCCATTCATTTCGATTTCGATTCCCGATTCCAGATACAGATCGCAGCGCAGCCAGTTTACTTAAGCAATTGACAGTAATGTATGGGATTTGCCGCACGGCAGCCACATAAATTATCAAATTGTCTATTATGTGTCGTGTTCCGAAATTGATTTGATTTAACCCCAAAGACACGTCAATTAGCCGCCTGCCGATAGGATGATATATGGCCACCGAGGGCTTTAAATAGCCAAGTTGCTTATGTAATCAGCCGAAACAAGTCTGCGCCTTATCAGTCGAGTCTCGTGCGACGTCTCCTTATCAAATGGCGGTTTCTTTCACACCCTTTGCCACCAAATCCATCCAGTTTCAACCGGTTTCTGGCAGTCAGCTGCAGTTGCGCGAATCCTGCTTCTCTGCCGCTAAATGCCACAGAACTTTGCATTCACGTGCTGCCCGAACAAGTTGCAAACCGGTTTTGCTTTTTGGTTTTTTTTAGTTTTTTTGTCGGTCGACCAAATTGCAACAGTCAGCGGTGCAAAAGGCAGCTGCAACTGGAATTGCAACTGCAGCTGACATTGAACTTGAAAGCACTCAAGCGCCTCGAACTCACTCCCATATCTCAACTCTACCGGAAAGTGGGATTTTGGTTTTATTGTTTCCACAACAGCGAAACGCTGGCGTTTCGAACCCACTCGAACATATAAATGTCAGTTTAAAAGGCACTCGAGATATACCATATATACTATAATACCCGGTTACCTGCAATGTCGAAATGTCGTTAGCGATGCCGGCAATTAAACAGAAGTGTGCCCTTATAATATTTTTGAATATATGAGTGCACAAAATTTATATTTGATAATTGGAAACGCATTGTTTAAGTGCCGCCATAAATCATGTGCGATCATAAATACTTGTTTTCAACGATCCACAGACTGATTACCAAGCCCTCCAGGTGCGATTCATTACTATAAACTATACTTAAATCACACAAATGGCTAGTTCAAGTGCACTTATTGGAATAGGTTAGTAATCGCACAATTGCAGTTTACAATTGAATTGAAAGGCGTGAATAATGATTCAGAGTTCTGCTCAAAAGCGTAATACTATCAAGTGCTGTTTGTTACAGTAGCTAAACTAGCAAATAATTGCGGTTATCGCACATGGCTCAAAGTGGATTACTACACAAAGCATTTACATGGCTATTAACAGAAAAATAGCACACTAAATTTAATGAGCATTTATTAATGCATAAGTAAGCGTTTCAAACATGGCACAGAGCTCATATTAAATAGTTTTCATAATTTTTACTTCAAAGTTAACATTTTTTGGGGAAATACATATATGTGGACTACACTTTTATCAAGTACCGTGCAACTTTCCACTTGGGTGACAATATTGACCATATTGTCGCGGCCTTGAAGGATTTATGATCGGCAGTTTGTTCGTCTGTTCAAAGGTTCAAAGCACTTCAAATCAATTGCATGCGAAACACGACACTCGACTCGAATCGAAATGAAAACATTTGGCAACGCTCCATCGCACACACAAAACCTAAGGCTGACATTCAATTCCAATTCCAACTGCAAATATAGAACCGAACCGCATTTCAATTAGGCCATTGCAGTTGTAGTTTAACTAGTGACTAAACGCTCTTCGCACTGCAAAAAGACGCAAAGATCGATGACCGTTGTGGCGGTTTTTACGACGAACTTTATGTTTGTAAACCAATTAACTACTTTTTCCTGCCGTTTACTTATATTTCCTCTGCCGATAAGCAATTCTCGTCAGCTGTTTTAAAAATACGATCTGTTTTTTCTAGAGTGTGCATATGGTTTTCCTCAGAATTTGCGTTTCTTAGCCGCAACGAACGAAGTCGGCAGAGTATTTATTTTCTTTTGTTTTGTAAATCACACTCCGAGAATGCCCATATCAATATCCAGACATGGGCGTAGCAAACGGGGATCTAGTATCTTTATCATATCCGGAACGAAACGCTGCGCTTATGACTGATTGACCAACTGTCGGCGACTTTGCTTTCATGACTCATGCGCATTTTTCAGCGTGGCGAAATGGGATGCCTTATCTTGAGGGAGTTTTCGTACGATAATGACTACTTTGGAGCTCCAACTGAATGTTCCGTAACAATTCGGAGTTCAAACTGAATGTTGCGTAACAATTGACTAGCGTGTATCTTTAAGTTTAAGCAGGTGTGGCTGTTTCATTAATTAACTTTACTAAGCAAAACAATCAAAATATACAAGATTAAGAAACTTCTGAACATTAATATTAATTTTGAATTTTAAGTTTGCTTGCATCTGTTTGTTATTATACAAAAGTGATACTAAACTATATGAATTTCCAACTTAATAAACATGAAGAGTGATATGTTTACTGGATATCACCCGTACCCCTTTTTGTGTACGCCCCTGTTTTTACCGGGTAGCGGGTACCGGGATACCGGGTACTTTCTCAATATCAGCTTCTGATATTAAATACTTCAATTTGCTGGCCCCTGTAAACATTCCGTGTATCGTTCGCAGAAACAATAAATACAACTCTCGAAACACGCAAAATTACAACAGCAGATTCGCCACAAGTTGTGTAAACAAAAGTGCAGAGCAACAATTATAGCCACTGCAGAAGGGGCAATAACAATAAAACCCAACTTTAAGCGTCATGATACATTTTGGTTAAATATCAGCCAAGAACACCAAAAACTAGAAAATGCAGAAACAGCAAAAAAAACAACAAAAAAAAAAAAGAAAATAACCACCCAAGTTGAGATAAACAAATTCTAGTTAACATTGTGTGTTTATCGTGTGCGGGTCGCGACTGCAGCATAGAACTTGAACAAAGGGGGTTGGACCGGGGGGAAAGCCAAATTATTGAGCCATTACTCACCAGCTGAAACCCCATGGTCGGAACAGGGCAAGGGGAGAGGGGGGGCGTTTAGAGCGGGATGGTGCCTAGCACAAATATCTTTCAACACGGCGACAAAATAGGAACAGCATCGAAGTTGGACACTCATTGGGTTTTCTGCGGCACTGTTAAAAGTCCTTATCAGTACGATATTCAACGATAACTTGGAATATCAAAACAAATTCAGACGATCAAACTTCAAATATAGGACAATACATAGGGGTCATTACTTGCTTTTATTTCTGCACAAGAATCTAGAAATTTCTTATAGAAAAGTCTATGAAACAGAATTGCAATATTATTATACAAGAAGTTTCTACCAAAAGTTATTAGGTTCATGTATGAGAATTGAGAATCTCGAGATATTTCTTATAACTATGAATAACTATGAATCATTAAAGTGATTTAGCAATCAAATGCGATTGTAAATAGACCATTTAAAATAGTTTTAACAAGTTTTTAGAAATTATCTGCGGACTTAGTATCATTAGGGTGTGGTACTTTACTTTCCTTATCGAATAGTTGCCAAACATTTAAGTTGGTCGACCGCTGTCCCCGTTTTTCGCAGTGCAGGCGAGAAAGTGCAACAGCGATTCACGTGCTGCGCAAAATGGATGGGCGGAGTGCCGAGAGGGGGCGGGGTCCAAAAAGGCGTCCAACGGGGGACTTGGAGCACACTCAGTGCTGATAGCAGGAATTCCCCCCGAAAAGTGGAGTTTTCGGTGCTTTCCGCCCCTGTTGTTGCTCTTGTTGTTTGTGGAAATTTGCATAAAAAGCAGACAAACTTAGCATAAAGCGCCGCGGGGAATGGAAGACAAACAGTGGGTATTGGAGGTGGAGAAAGGGGGAAACGAAAAGAAAGGGGGGTGGCGGGAAGGGGAAACGAGAACGTAGCACTACGTGCCCGGTACAACTGAAACAGTGTTAGCTTGTCGAACAAAACCAAGCAAAACAAAAACAAAAAAAAAGAGAAAAAAAAGAAGGCAAAAATCAAGAATACAAAGAAAAACGTACTACACCGCCCCTGGTTAGAGATAGAGATCCAAAATAGAACCAGTTTCAAAGAACAAAGTTTCGCAGTCACATGCTGCAGTTGCTCTCGGGACCTGACTTGATTTATTTCCTCTGGCTGCTCAATAATTTGACCGTCAGCAATTGAGGAATTGAGAAACCTGGCCGAAAAGTTTTTGGCCAAACAAAACAGCCGGCGTGCAAATGGCATTTAAACAATATTTAGTTCCCGTAATTCCGTAATTGTTTTCGGCGTCGAGTAAATTTCGCATTTTCTTTGACACTTTTCCAACTGCGAAAAAGCCCAGTAAATGTTTATTCCTACACATCGAAAATTCGGATACAGAATTTGACATTTATATAAGATCCTAGATATCACATAACTTGAGTTCCCTGCTTGAGTAATTTATTTTTAAAAATGTCAAAGCTAAATACTATATGGATTTCTTGTTTTTGTAGCGACGTTTTAAAGTACCAGAATTAGATTAAATTGTTATACTACAAGTTTTTTGTAAATAAACAACAAAAAAAAATTCCTAATAATTTCCGATTTTAACCTTTTTTATTTTATATACTGGCATTTTAAAAAATAACCTTTAGTAGATTACAATTTTTTTCGGTGTGTGGGAAATGCGACAGAAAGTCAAAATATCCACAATTCAAAGATCTTTCGCACGAAAATAGCCGCAGACAGAAGAGCAAAAACAACGATAACGTCAGACCAAAGTGAATTTTATAATTGACACGTACTTTAGGTATTCTTTTACTTTTTACTACTGATTTTTTTTTTACCTTTTACTCGGCCACGGGCGCCAACAACAACAACAAATGCGAGCACTGATGACGTCGCTGCTTGGCGAAATTCGAAAATTTTCCACTGTGCCTCAGACACAGCTCGTTGATTGGCATAAAGGGTTTTTCTTCAACCTTGATCTTGCGGAGTCAACTTCCTGCTTTTATGTTTTGCCTCTTTTTTTTAATTTTAAAGATTTATTTTTTTTGTTTTAATTTTACGCGGCGCTGACAACAAACCAATTGAACGGAGGAAGACAGAGCGAGAGCGCGATATATTTTGGGGGCGAAACACACACACAAACACACACACGCGTGCTGGCTGGAGAGGAAGAAAGAAGACCGGGAGCGAACGCGTCGATAAAAACAACAGACGATAAAGCAGAGGGCAATGACGAAACACGCAAAAATTGGCAGGAAAGGGCAACAATAACAACGGCGCTTCTTTGTCGTAGTTGTTGTTGTTATTGTTGCGTGCGCGCACGGTGGTGGTGGAACCTTTGTATAGTTTTCTATACTTTTTACTCTGTATTTTCTTATATGTATTTCGCGTACGTTTTACGACTTTCTGTGTTTCGTCGCAAACTTGAACTTGGCGGCGAGCTCTAAAAATATTATCCGCCTTTTATCCGCAGTTTCTGTGTTTCCGTGCGAGCAGCAGCACGTTTCCGAACGTAATGATTTACAGTTCCTGCCGCAGCACGTTTTTAACCGGAGCGATCGACGGCGAATTTGGCGGCGAAGAGAAGAGCGTTTTCAATTTGCCTCTCTTAAATCGATTGCGAAGAGAAGCAAAACATATGAATTTATATTTTTATATAAACAAATGTTTAATTATTTGCAATGTAGCATGAAATAACAAAGTTAAGCTGATAAATGCATAATTTATACTTTTTTGTTGTTATTACGATTAATATTAATTAATATTAAGTAAGAATATGAGTTATCATCTTTATTTTATGCAATTATTTGGTTAAAAATGTTTTAATTGTGGTTCATTGTTTCTGTTTCAGTTTGTTTTGAGTACCAAATGTAAATTTCAAATGTAACAAAAGTGTTAATAAATTGTTTGTACGCAGGATGCACTACTTAACCCTTCACAGGGACACGTTTCGGACCCCCGCCGATGGGGATTGGTTGCGTTATCTATTAATATCACTGCGTTTAATTTGTTATCTAAAAATAAATAGCACTGCCTGGAAATGACAATATTGGCTCAGCAATTCACGCAATGCAAATTAGCCGACTGCGACGCTCTAATTGACTGATTTGCATTTGAAATGAGAGGCGACAATCGAAATCGATCGGTTTGCGTTTTTGTTTTTTAGTTGTTGGTTTGTGGTTTCTGGATTTTGTTAGGAACTGTGTGACACTTGTTGAGTGCCAAACGGCGGGCCATAATTTTTTACCAACGTCTACATGTCGAATCATTTTGATTGCGGGCTTATACTTGAATATTTATGACGTACAATTGAGCCAAATAATGATTAAAATCCGCCAGCATATGGGTGTTAACTTTGGGGGCGAGCTAGCAGCAATGATAAGGCCCAAAAACACAAAGCTTTCCAGCGAGCGAAAAAGAGTAATTTTTCGACTTTCCAATGGGGCTTTTCCGATAGCTACCTACATACGTCAGAGTTCAATTAGCTGTGAAAATATTAATTTTATATTGATTGTCACAATTCACAAGCACTCGCTAATTGATCCGCAATGTGGTGCGAAATTTTGGTCATTTCAACAAATTAATTGTGGTCTATTTGACGGCTATATCATTTCGATCGAGTGGCGATAGGAAAATTTATGGCCAAGCCGTCAAGTCGCAGGGCTTTGGTATATAAGACTTATAAATTAAATGTCAAGATTGGCCGCACTTCACCCTTTCACGCAATTCGCACGATTAAAAGTCCATTAGTTGATAAGCGAAAAATTACTCATACGCATGGCACGCGATATGCCCACCTGGCCTAGCTAAGGGTTAAGCCCAGCCTGAAAGCAGACCACGATAATTGCGAGACCAAGTGGGCGCCTAAAAGTAGGCAACGCCGAACGATAACAAGCGTTTTAGCCTTGCAAGCGGAAATAGGTAAACAATGGAAAACTCACTCAAGCATTGAGCGCATTTTCAGCGCAGGCGTCGCTGCCGTGGTGAAAAGCTCCATTTCCCTCGAGTTGTCCCAAAACTGTTGCTATCAGCTGCGGTTTCTCTTGTTGTTGCCGTTGTTGTTGCCTTGCTGGACGTTGGACTGCATCTTCATTTTATCATTTGATTTACCCTGCTAAACTTCAACAATGCTCACTTCCGTCGCCCAAAGGCGAACTAGCAGAATGTTCACCTGCAAGCCCTGCCGTTTCTGTTTGTATTTGAGTTATGCGGAGCGTGGGGCGAGGGGCGTGGGAGGGGGGCAGGTGGAGCTGGAAAATGCCCAAGGGTTTATGGGAAACTATCTTTTTTCAATTTCCCCGCTCAACGACTGCCCGCTCCTTCACTCTTCCACTCCTCCTGCGAATACTGCCCACATAAAGCGGAAATGGAAGTTTTGTAAATGTTTTCTTTTGTATTTCTTTGCAGTTACCCATATGCCCGCTGTCGTGCACTGCGAGAAAATCATTGAGTTCCAATGGATGGCGTAAATCGAAGCTAAGCATGTTGATACTTACATTTCAATCAATGTGTATGTTTGCTCACATAGATTCCGAATACTTGGATGTACATTAATAAAATTACCTACACGATATAATATTTATGAAGTATACTTTGCCAAAATGCTACAAATAACCTGAGATTGTGATATTTTCTCCGCCTGCAGGCACCACAAACACAAACGCAACACGGCGCCTTTGAAAGATGAGCGAAAATGGATCTAGTAGTAATAGGAGAGTGTGGTGAACGGTGAATCGGGGAGGGGGCAGTGAATGGTGGGGTGGTGCCTCGGTGGGTGATGGGGCGGTGGGCGGTGGGTGGTGGTGGGGCGTAGAAAGTTGACTGGAGAGGTGGTGTGTGAAGAACCACATGGCCGGCAACTCGTGCACTTTAGTTTTTGGCTTGCAAGTGTTGTTCCTATTTTTTTATGACACTTGACGCTCAGCCAAGCCATTCGGTGGGTGGTTCGTTGGATCCTCTTCTGCTCAGTGGGTGGTGCACTGTGCTGTTCTGGTTGTTATGGGTGGTGGTGGTGGTGGTGGTGGTGGTGCTGAACTCCTGAGCTGCCTGAGCTGCTGGTTGGCAACGGTCTCCGTCATTGTTCGGTTTCCTTTGCACCTTTTGCCTGCCAGGGGGCTTCATTCGGTTTGCCTTTTCCTGCATTGATAAGAAAGTGCTTTTTAATAGCCCTACACAGTCGGGTATTTGTACACAAAGGAAAGGGTGTATGGAATGCGGTGTCAAAGGGCGGATTTGATTGAATTTGGTTGAATTTGATTGAACTCGATTGTGCATATGAAATGGCGCTGGAGTTGCATTGTCCACGTCTTCAATTTTGCCATTAAAGAGAGCAAGGGATTTTGCTTAGAAGGCAATACAATTGAAGCATATTTCGAAGCTTACTTATGTGGCTTTATGACTGAGAACTTCGTTTGCTGGCACTGTAAAGTGAGGCACAACCCGTACGCAATTGAGACGCATAAACAATGGTCTGTGAATCACAATTCATTCACTTGTTTCTCTCACTACCACCACAATTTGTGGAGCTGAAAGCCCAGCTGTTTGGTAGAAGAGCGAGCTTTTCCAGCGCCACGATCGCAGCTTTGTAGATTTGGATTCTTGGCCACTCGGGTCTCGAGTCTTGTGCGTAGTCCGCAGTCAGTCGCTTTCGACGCCTTCGCCGCTTGTGGCTATTAATAAGAACAGCAAATATGACGCGACTCTCATGACTGGCAGTGTAGTGTTATGAGCAAAAAAAAAAGGGAAAAACTAGTCGCAAATTTCAAGGTCGCGCTGTGAAGTAACAAAGAAAAGCAACAGGTGGAACTTGACTAATACTCGTCGTTGTGCTAAACTCTCAAATGAAGTGCCCCGAAAACTACAAAGTGCTCTCGAGAATTTCAATTTAATTACGAGCCCCAAAACACATACATACATACATACTCGTGTGTGCACAGCGATAAGATAAGGCAAAGGTGGGTCCGCGGGTGAAAAATGGTAATTTTGCATGCCGAGACAAATCTGTGGCTGAAACTGACACCCCAACTGACATCGGTACAATAGTACACTGGGGAAAAGGGGTACCCACTCAAATTATTCACTATTTCAATCAAAATATTGCTACATAAGTATAATTGCTATTTGTGCGGTAAATTCTAATTATAAGCATTGACCCACTAATGCAGAGATAAAAGATTCCGATCCATGGAAATTCCTCATCGATGACCCATTAGTGAGCACCTTTTTTTGAGCTCTGCAGTTACCATTCACTTGACGCGCTTACTTTCGCTTCCCTCCGAATGCCATGCATATTAGATATCTGGTACACACTTGGGGCACCACAAATCCAATCCACACATGCTTCTTGTTGGCCTGGCCCACGGGCTTGGGACTGGGCCTAAAGTCAATGAGCGTGGCATAATTGTTTAAACAAGAACAACCGACGGAGTGCTGCCGGGCATACAAATCGATTGCCATGGCAAATATCAAGCATACGCACCGTAAACCCATCGTATACCCAAAGTACACCCATCATACACCCACTACGCGTGCTTCTTGCTAATGCCGAAATGTGTGCAAAACGAATATAATGTATAATTAAAACTAATTTGATGACACTCTCGTCTCTCGGGCGAAAGACGAACTCAACCAGGCCCAAAATGGAGAGGGTTTTAGGAGTTGGTAGAGGGGGGATTCCTGCCAATTGCGTAATTATTGTGTGCACAACACATATGGCTCGTTACACTGACGATGAGTTGTTGTGCTGTGTGCGTCGTCTTCGCCGGCCTGTGTTTATATAAAAGAATTTTTTTAAGTACGCAAATTGACAAACAAACGCAGGCGAAGACGACGACAGCGGCAATGGCAACAATTTGCAATTACCGGGCCTCGAATTAAAGCCCATTTTAAGCCAAAACCAACGAAATGAAATCCAATGAAACTGCACGCTCTGCTGATGGCTTTAAACGGGAGCGAGAGGCCGTAGAGAGGCCGTAGCTATAAGCCATGTTAATAAAGACTAAGTAATAATTAAGTGGCAGGCATTATGGTTGCCTTGGAAATGGGCCGAAATGCACAAAGTGCTTGAAATGGCCAAAATGCCCTGCTGCCAGACTGCCAGACTGCATTTATGACCCGGTCACTTAATCACTGCATGCAAATAAGCCCAAGGAGAACTTGCTTCGCCAGCCCATCTCCGCCCAAAAACACTCTTCATAATCCCACCCAAAACTATCTACCCACTGCCACCCACGACCTTGCCGCATCACTTAAAGGCTTAAACCTTTGGCCTCTCACATTCAGTTCACGTATCGCTTGACTTCGAAACTCTTTGCCCGCCTGCAGGCCACTCACTACTCACTACTACTAACTAGTCACTGCATCTTCCAACTTGCTCGGATAATTTTCGGTGAATATCAAACAAAGTCGAGTGAATAGTCGGTAGCCAATGTCCGGTAATCAGGCCGAAATCCAAAGGCATAAAACCATATGCATATGAAATAGGAGCCAAACTAATAATTAGCATACTGACAGGCAATTTTCGAATGTGCAGGGAATTTAATTAATTTAAACGCAAGGCCTGCCAGCGATTTAGCGATTTACGCCTAAGAAAGATTCTGCACTAATATTTAATGATCTGTGACTGATTAGACTTCGGCATTCCATTTATACTACTTCACATTTTATGCTTCATTATGATAATTTAATTACAGATGCAATAAAATAAAGGGAAATAATAAACATTTCGATGTGAAACAGTTACATATTTCAATTTTACCGAACCTAAAACCTAAAAATTTCAAATTAAGTCAAACTTTGAATATGAAATTGTTTCTGTTGTGAACATTATTTGATGCCATCGGGAATAGAAAACAGTTTATTGTAAAAATACATTGGCATTTCCATCTATTTTTCTCATAGCAACCCATTGAGGGAAAAACTGATTGCATCAATCCAACGAATTCGAGCCCATTGAGAATACTAGAATAATTGAGCGCCCCCTTGATTCTTTGTCATTAGTCCTTTGAGGCTCAGGATTCAGGACCAATCAATGTCAATTTCGCTCCGATGTCACCAGGTACAGGCACCGGCACCGGCACTTGCACCGGCACAGGCACAGTGGTTCAATAAATGTGCCCGGTGATTTCACTCATCTATGCAAAACAATCTTTTGCATGCAATTCATGCCGCCAAAGCCAGTCAGCCACCCAACCAACCAGCCAGCTTCATTCAGCCGCTTTTGAAAGGCCAAAACCAGGCTAAAAAGTGCGGATCTGGAGCGTGGGAGGGTGCAAAGGGGTGCTGATGTCGAGCTGTAATTCATTCATATGCATTCACTATATGGCACTCATCAACATTCGGTATTCGGTTCACACAAGCTGGGGAATATGGGCTTCCGTTTGGGGGCCAAAAACGCCCACATCCCGATGCTGACTGTTGCCTAGCGCCCAGTTCTCCAATTTTTCGAATCAGACGCTCCTGCTGCATTGCGCATACGCCGCGTGTGCCGCACTGGGCTTTTTTTTTTGGAAAATTTCCAAAAGGGGGGGGTCCCTTTCCCATTAATGTGCTTATTTCCCCACTTGCCGAACTATGGAATCCGCTTCCTTGGCAAGTTTGGCATCGCTTCCTTAGCTCCAACTCCTGTTGCATCGCTCGCTGCGAAAATAATATTAAAATTTATGATGACAAACTTTCAACGCCAGCTGCAAAGATTTGCAAAGCCAGAAAAAAAAATATGAAAATGAAAATGAAAATAACAAAACGATACCGACAGGCGATAGCATAAAAAATAGCCGAGCTTCTAGGATGCCAAAAAAATGCGACGACCAAACATACATTTTTTATTAATACATATCCATATATGTACATATATATATGAATATATAGATAGATGTATGTATATAGATGTATGCAGGCATGCATATATTTTCTACGTTTCACAATTCATGGGCGAGTATCGGTTTATATCGAGGCAAGCGGACGCTTTCCATATTCGCCCAGCTTTGAGCTTACTTTTTCCATTTCCCAGTGTCATTTTTGAAAAATTGATTTATGGCCAATAGTGTATGGGGAGCGGGAGCGGGTCAAAAGCGGGTGGATGGGGGATGGGTTTTCGCAAAAAACCTATCAAGTGTCTACTGCCGCTATCTGCTTGGCCCACCGCTGCTCGTTGGCCATGTTTGCTTTGCTTTCGGCCATACATTTTTCCGCTGAAGGCTAAAGGCTTTTGAGCCATCGACAGCCGCAGCCAAAGTTGCTCAATAACCAAGCGTATAGATCAGTTTTTAACAATCCACTGTCCCCTGATATTGCTTTAAGTCGTTTTCACTGCATGGTTTTTTGTTTTTTCAGTTTTGTTCTGTGACTCGGTCGATAAATGGCTGAATGCAGAGCGGAAACCGTGGTAGGCTAATCCTTTTTTCGGTTATTGTATAAAATACAAACCAAAAGTTTTTGATGAGCAAAGACGCAGAAACCTTTTTAAACATATAAACTGCTTGACAGTTTTCCAGCAAGTGTTATTATATTTAAATCTACTTTATCAAGACACAAAACACACTTTTTGGCACTATTCAAAAGAATTGTTTGTGCGTACACACTTTAAGCCATATCTTTAAGCCCACTTTTCGGCATACATTTTTGGGCTGAACTACGCTCCTGTTTTCCAATGAAATGTCTGCCAGTAGACAAAATGAGCCGTCAATTAAAACGTTTCCCCCCACAAAAACTGGCGAAAACAACTGTGGGTGGTCGGTCGCTCTCAAAAAAAAAAAAAAAGGGTTGAATGAAAATTGCTCATTTTTGCGCATTTCAAATGGAAATTATTTCGCCTTTCGCTGTTTGGATGAAAATGTTCTGGCTGGATTTTGCCTTCAATGCCGCAGACAGTTATGGTGTTTTACTGTAGTGCGTTGTAATTAAGCGTTGACTTGTTCAATTACCAAAATGCAATTGCTTTCGGCGGCAGAAAAGCCGCAAATGTCCGCGTGAATTGCCAGAAGTTTTCCGGAGACCAGGAGGCCAACAGAGCGACAGGACGACAGGACCACAGGACGAACTATCTGAACGGATCTGGCACCTGTAGCGACTTGTATCCGCGTCAATTTGCATTAATGGCGTGGAAAGGGGGCGGTGGCGGGGGCGGTCCGACAGGGGGGGCGTGGCTTGGCGGTTCGAAATGGCTGGTGCACAGAGAGCGTTGCATGCAAAAATAAGTTGGCCTTCTTCTCGTTGTTTGCCGCTGTCAGCGTTCCACAAGAAAAGAGAGAAGCAAGTTTTTGTTTGCATTAAAATTGTCAGCGGTGGCAACTTTGGCGAGGTTTCGTTTTAATCATGGCACAAAACTTTGGCCCCGTCATCCCAACTAACTGGATAGAAGCTCCTTCCCTTTGCTCCTCCCTTTTCTCCATATTACCAACGCATGTGGTGGCATACCATTCCCAGTACTTACACACTTGCACAAATTGGGCTTAAAGGAGCCGCAAACAAAGGACATTTGGCGAATGTAAATGGTTTAATTCCTTCACTGTCCTTTGGCGGAAAATGTTAAGCAGCAACTGCAGCATAATAATAATAATTAAATGGGAGATGAGGTAGAAAGAGCTAAATATAATATATATGCTTTGTTAGTTGATCTCTTCCTTTATTTGAAGTTTTTCCATTATAAATTAAATGCTGTACATTTTTTACGACCCTTTCTCTAGTTTATAGTTTAAAAACCAACTATAAAATGTATTTTTTTTACCCCAATCCCCACCAAGGAGTTGGTAGTCCCCATTCTGGTGGTGCACCCATTCCACTCGACATTTTTTCGTTGCCGCGCTGCACAATTAAAATGCATGGACCATTGCGAAGCGAAGTGTTGTAAGCGAGCAGCTGTTGCATGCCACATCGATTCGAAATGGGCAATGGTTATGCTTATGCATGAGCCACGCCTGCTGCGGGGGCGGAGGAGGAGAAGGAGGAGGAGGAGGGCAACCAATGGCACATCCGCAGGATATCCTTGCGACCCCAGATGGGAAAGGACAACGAACACCCATCTTGGGCATTACTTGAGGTCTCACACTGCCGTCTATTTGGCGAACACAATCGGAGTTATTTATGCGCATAATTACCTGCGCGGCAGCCATTTGCATATGCGTCCAATATCGGGGATCTTGTCGGGATTTATCCCTCGCGCATACAAAATGTTGCATTAGGGCCAAAACCAACACCAAAACCAAAACCGAAACAGTTACAACGCGTACAGCAGCACCTGATTTTCCTTTTGCATTTCCTTTGGCGCTACCTTTGCCTTTGCCTTTGCCGTTGGCTTATTAAATGGAAGAGTAACAAGTGAAAACTCGCGCAAAACAAACTGCAAAATTGCCTCATTAGGTGAAAAGGCAGCAAATAAAAGTTGGCAGTTAGCACAAAAGAGCCACGTTGCTTTCAGTGGGCGGTGGATGGGTGCTGGCTGCTGGGGGGCGTGGCACTGAAAATTTATGCAGCACAAAGCCGTGGCAAATGTAAGTAAGCCAAACGACATAAGCAGGCATAAGCACAGCTGGATCGAGTAAAAATGATGTAGAACACGGCAGATGGAATACCCTTCTAAATGGAGAGTTAATAGTTATACTTTATCTAATTTGGCTAACTTCAAGTTTACTAAAGTTAAAGCAGCAATAGTAAAGTTCTACGTATTATAGGGATCTAAAGTTCTGTTTAAGCAAGCACTAATCTTAAATTATTCGATTGCTTGACTAAGCCAATTACGCATTCAACGTCCAGAAAAGCATGGCACTTTATGTATATCCTGGGACACGTGACGATGATGATTGTTTGGGTCATGGATTCTTTTTTGAAAGAACCACCTTTACGAGCAATCCATAAAACTGAAGTCCATTGGCACGTGAAAGATATACATATTTACCTACCGAATAAGCCCTGTCACTCAAGTGGCATTGGCAAAAATGCATTTCCCGCTTAAATTCATTATGGAACAAATGGTGTTATCGATGTTGGTGGCGAAGCCGGCGACCTAGTGGATATGGCTCGATCCGGCGCGAAGGACCAAGCGGCACAAAGGGCAGCCCCATTGAGTGCACCGACGCGTCGACGGCTCCCGGTGGGTGTAAATTTTGTTATGCGGCAAATACGCCATAAAGCTACGGAGCACTGGCTCCAGGATGAGGACCACCAGGATAAACATGAGGCAGAGGATTCGCAGTGATGTTAACCCGGGAAGAGGGGGTCTTCAGGTCTTCAGTTTTCCCCAAAGGCTGCCTGCATTTGCGTGAATACGTATGTATGTATGCCTTTCCCCTCTGTTAGCCGTCCCTCTGTTTCAACCCCCCCAATTCGCACAGTGCATTCGGTGGCATGAAAGAAGTTTGGGTCCGTATCCGGATCCTGGGGTCGGTCCGCTCCTGCTCGTCCGTGTTCCGTGTTCCGAGTTCCGTGCTCCGTGCATGTGCGGCGGCACTCTAATAAAATTTAATAAAAAACGTGCAGCGCGGCATAATGCAATGGCAATGGACTGGCCCAAGGGGCTTGGTGTTCGGCGCTCCGGTTTGTTATTGGGTTTGTGGTGTGGGGAAGGGGGGAAGGGGGGGGGGGCGCAGTTTGGGAGGGGTGTTTGGTGGTTTGGCGGTACAGGTGTATCATTACCAGCACGCCAACCGCAAGTCAGACAAGCGCACAGCATATCAATATGCCGAGCGGGGTGGATCTTATGACCCACCCACTCATTTGAATCTTCTCATGAGCTCATTGCTACGTGGAAAAAAGCCAAGTCTTCTATTTTAGTTTCTTGCTGTCTTAACTAGGAAAATACGCTATATATATATTCCAAGCTATTAATTAGTTAATTTGCATTAATTTAAATGACTCTAGAGTCATTGGAAATACAAATTGTAGTCAGACTTTGTACCTTTATTCAAAAATGTACATATTTTTCATATTTTACTTAAACTCTCACATCGGATGCTTCAAAACCACAAAGGTTTTCTATTGATTTGATTGTCATTTTACTTGAATCCTTGACCCATTTTAACAAGACCAATTGTCTTACATTATTCAAATGCCAGTTTGATAAGCAAATGACAGAAGTTATTACGAATTGAGAAGACCCAAATCGCTGACGCATTTTTGGTAATATTTTGTTCTTACTTTTTCTTTGCAGTTGAAGGAGGAGAAGGAGGACATTCGTGTAGCAGAAGGAGCACAAGACCACGGAGGATGCCATGGGCAAGTGTGTTTCCCGGCAGTCGGCTCCGCTCCACGAACTTGAATCCCCAGACGCACAGCAGCATCATCAATCTGTATTGACAATCGCAGTGTCCCACGAAGATTTGGCCCAGGCACACGAAATCTGGCAACGGCTGACAGGGAGTAATGAATACATTGCAGCCGGGCCACCCTCCCAGCTGCTGGAGGAGGAACCCTTTTATTACACTATCAGCCGTCGAAGGCAGCCGGAGCAGCAACTGGCGAGGCAGCTGGAGCTGGAGCAGGAGCAGGAGCAGGCCGTGTTGCACATCGAGTCCCTTTACAATGATGCCGCCATTGCCCCAGCGGAACCGGTGACATCAGCCAGCGAACCGGAGTACTCCACTTGCCAGGAATTCCTGCTGCACGAACTGCTGCAGGTCATCGAGGAGCATGCATCCTCCACATCCACATCCAACTCCACATCCAGCTCCACAACCAACTACATCCTGAATCAGGCCAGAATCAGGCCAGAACCTCAATTACCCGTGGAGAACAACGGCTGGCTGGCGGCGGTGGTGAGTAATATTGATAAATGTTTACAACTCACTTGAGCCTTCGGGCGCAGCGCCATCAATAAGTTGCATGTTCTGGGCGGCAAAGTTGAGTGTGGCGAAAATGTGTGATGCCACCGATTGTGGGTCAACAATCTATTCTTCTGCCAGACTATTGTCAGTCTGGATAGTCATTGTTTCTGGAAGAAAGTGCAATGGAAATGATGTGGGATGTGCTAATATAAACATAAGAAAATCAAAAGCCTTTATATAGTACAAAATATTCTAAAATATGGAGAAACTATGGCTTCTGCTTAATTTATAACTTTAACTACCTATTTTCTGTCAAAACATCCTGTCACTGCAGGACATGTAACAAACTCAATTATATAGAGTCAGTACATTACATAAAACTGAATGTAATGAGCAAATTTAGCCTAACCACCCAAGGCCTTGATTCACTTTCTCGAAACACTTGCCACCGCCCTACCCTTCGCATTTTTGGCTTACATATTCATATTCCTTTTCTCCCAAGGCTTATTACAAGGTAATTTTACATAAACAAGCTAGCAGGTGAGAGGTGAGGATGTGGCTGTCAGGAATGGCCCCCTCGCCACATATCATCTTTCATACTTAAGCGAAGCACTTTATCCCTTCGTTCCCATCAGCAGTTGACCTTAACCAAATTTTATTCTACTTGGCTAATGTCTCTGGGGGCGGATTACACGTGCATTTTACATGATTCACTAAATTTACATACAAAAGTAAGGAAAATCAAGCCTACCCACCGCTTTGTTTTTAACATCTGTTTGGGACTTATGTTACATAAGAGGAAAAGATATGCTTAAATTTATGATATTTACTCCAAAGAGTTAAGAAGATGCATAATCTTTGATTTATCCTATCTTAGTAATAAAAGTAATAAAAAGTATTAGGTATTTATAATTCTAATACATACAACAACACGCATACTAACTGTAGCTTCAAAAACTCAAAGAACTCAAATTTCGAGCTTGAAGAAATCATAAATTTTTATAATAAATTTCGAACGGATTTCGTAATTCCTTTCTTAGTGTAATAACTTGGTTATAACTTACATTACATTATCTACATTTGCGAGTAAAAAACGGTTTAGTTCCCAACTAAGCACCGTGTCCGGCGCTAGGTGGCGCGATAGTAAGCCACCCCCGATTTTCGACCATTATCTCCGAACAGCCACTTGTTTTTCCTCATTCTGCGCATGAGCAAACACTGGGAAACTCTCGTAGTCTCTCTGTCTATTTTCCACACTCTCCCCCTGTGGTCAAGCTGAAAAGAGCATAACGACCAGACCCACCACAAGAACGTAGGGAAACCCAAGTGCTACGTGAGAATTTTCAGCTCGCCATTCAATTTTCCGTTTGCCGTGCTTTCGCAAGTGAAAAATCGTCGCCACTCTGCCGCAGCTGAAAAAAACTCAAGCAAAACTATTAAAAATAACACCAAAACTAACAACAAAATCAGGAAGACAATTGCAAATCGAATCGTGGCATATTAGTGCGAAAAACGTTTGCATAACGTGAGGCGTTGAAAAGTGCGAGCAATCTGCGAAAGATTTTTCCAGCAATCCGTGTGGATTTTCAAGGACCCCCGTGTGGGTGTACCACTGGCAGGCACTCGCTGTGTATCTGTGTATTTGTGTGTGCTGCTCAAGTGCAATTATAAATGGCGTAATTTGTGCGCCGTGTGGCGGCCGTGTGTCATGAGCATTGCCGAACTGGTGCATCCTAGAGTGGACCTTCTCCGTACCAGGATCAAGACGACTCCCCGGGGGCGCAGCACACGGACGGAGGCTCGCCGGAAAAGCGAGTTCCTTCGCCGACAAAACGCAACATGGATGAATGCGACAACCCCGTCGTCGTCGTATCACTAGGAAAACTCGCATCGCAGCAGCTGAACGAGGGGGTCGCCGAGCCGAGCGCGGAAAATTCGGATCAGCAGCAGGAGCAGCACAATTGTGACTACAAAGAGCCGAGCATCGATGATAAGGAAGCGCTCCTAGAGCAGGACCTTCACAAATCATCAGTCGAGGAGGACGCAGCCAACGACGCGGAAGTCGAGGCAGTCATCATGGTACCGCAAAATATTCATTATTGGAGTGAATTCGTTTGTTTTATAGAAAAATTGTGCATAGATATGGCTTACAGAACAACAATCACATCGCAGAAATATTTCACAGATATAAAGTATCTCCTTAAAGTTCGTTCATGTTTTCGTACTACTTCGTTCAAAGTCATGCTCCTACAATTGTTCAATTAAATGTGTTCTAAGATACTCGTAGTTGTACATATTCCATTATACAAAAATACAAAAATAAGACTTAGATCCTACTTCAATGGCATAAAAAATGATTGCGTATGCAACCGAGCTTACCATAAATACCACAACCTTATAAAACTGGAACATCCCACACAAATTCTAGTATTCCTAGAAGGCAACCATACAAACACATCTCGTATATAGGCTACCATATTGATAGTTATCATGATTCCATGAAAAGTATCTCGCAGATAGTTATTGTTCGTAGAGGCGAGTGACTCATGTAGTTAGCTAATAGCTGTGTATCCTTTTGTGTGTTGTCTCTTGTCGGGGAAGTCCTCGAGGCTCCTTTGTTTCCACGCGCCTCTCATCTGTGCTGACCCGAATTGCAAATGTGTTTCGCTTTCATCCTAATCGCTTTTCCTAACCGCTTTCCCTCCACTATTTTCCCATTTTCACAGGGACAGGCGGAGAGCAAGAAGCAGGGCAGCAAGTCGGGTCGCCGCCAGCACAATGGCAACGGAAATGGGAATGGCAATCCCACGGAGGCGATGGAACAGAATCAGACGGTGCACACCAAAGGCACCGCCATGTCCTTCGGTTTCCGCAAGAAGCTCAATGGGACGCCCAAGAAGTTCAAGAAACTCCTGGAAGGCGGCGACAAAAGCGCAACTCGCACCGCCGACACAAAGGATGACAACGGAAATGCAGGTGGGTGGATATGCACAGTTTTCTTGGCAATAATAATTGCAAGGTTCACTAACCAGGTGGTTGAAAACACCACCCCTATTTCATAAAGGAGCATTTGCTTTCTTTAATTGGGGTAGTGCAAAAGCGAAGGCCTTGTTAAATGGCAAAAAAAAGAGCGACCAAGCATTATGGCTTTTTAATTTGGCGACAATTTGGCCAATTTAACAATGAGTTTACATGCCAACAATTCATCGGAATTGTCTCCTATCCTCTCATCCTCCTCCTCCTTCTCTTCTCCCACAGCTGTGCCCGTTCACTTCGAGAAAGTAGGCGCCGCCGCTGTCCAGAAAGCTGGCACCTTGGCGACAGGTGCGGCCGGCGGACGTTTCGGTTATCGTGGGGCGGTGCCACGCCCCTCCTCTGCGGGCTTTACGGCGCCCAGCGAGGACTCCGAATCGGAATCGATGGCCAATGCACAGAACAACATCAACAACAACAACAACAATAATAACAATAACGGACGTGGAGCGGAAAATGGTCCGGTGCTGGTGAGCAATTGTGAGTATCTACCTGCTGGTTGCAAAAATAAACAAGAAACTATCAGATACCGACTATCAGATACCTCAGCTAGTAGAAGTGCGATCGAGAATGTTATACATATCAATAGAAATTGGCAAAAAAAAAAAAAATTAAAAAGAAAAGTAGAGAGATTACTATAGTAAAGTTCCTCGACTATTGGATACCCGTTACTTTTACTCTACGAGCAACGGGTATAAATATAAATTTTCCCACTTTGCCTCCAAGCATATAATCATATAATCACGAAACGAAACTCCCTTCGATTTTCCCGCAGTGAAACGCCGCTCCAAGAGCGCACATGCCGGACGATCCGGAGATGGGGAGCCCAAAATAGCCCAGCCCAAGACGCTGACGTTCAACCTGAATCAGAACACCACCATCGAGTACCAGCGGCGTCAGTTCTTCGGCGAGATCGCGGATGAAACGTCGGGTTCAGGATCCGGATCGGGTACGGGTACGGGATCGAGAGCCATGCAGCCGAGATATAACTACAACAATCTGGCCAGCATGCATGCCAATGTCATGTGAGTAACCAAAGTCGATTAGGATTGAATATATGTATGTTAGTTGCAACAATTAAATGTTTCTAAAAAGTAAAGTCAACTGTAACTTTGTTCTAAATATTAACATTAAACACCAGTTTATATTAAACTCCACTTGTAAACTTTTTCAGAGTTCGCCCCACACCGCGACCCACTCCAGCCAGCTACGCCAAGTTCACCCTGCAGACAGTGAGCCTGCCCAGGCCGGAGTACCCGGTGGCCATCAGCTTGACAGCCACCACACCGACCACGCCCAGCAGCAGTGTGCAGTCACCCGTGCCCGCCCATTCGACAGGTGCCAGGGCCAAGGACATATCCACCAGTTCCAGGCAACATCCCCTGACCTCGGTGCATGTGCAACCGCAGTCGCGTCATCTGGACCAGAAGAGCGTGAAGCAGCTGACGAATAACTCAACGCGACGGGGATTCTCCGGCAGCAGGGAGATTAGCGCAGATTCTGGGATAGCCAGCATGGACATGGCGTTGGACAGCAGTTCGGGCAGCTCGGTGGGTTCCAAGAGGAGTCGAAGCAGGCCCAGGAACCTGAAGATGGTGATGAGTGGACGGCACACGTTCGAGGTGCGCGATGCCGATGATCCGCCGTCCAGTGAGTCCAACTCCTTTGTGGAACCGCTGGCACTACCCAAGTTACCCACTGATGGCAGTCAGAGTATTCCTCTGCCATTACTGGGCTTGGTGCGATCCAATACGGTGTTGAGTCGGGAGACTTACGAGCGGCGTCAGGCGGAGACTCCGGGATCCCAGGATCAGCAGGATGCGGATTCGGAAAAACCCAAGACAAGCGGCTCCGATGAGAGCGAGAGTGTGGATGAGGAGAAGCTCTACTTGGACTCGTCCACCTCCGAAAAGAGTGCCAAACATCAGAGCCAATCCTCAGTGGCCTCCACTTGGCGTCACCAGGCGGGTGAATCTCTGGCCGCCCAGGATTGCAGCAGCATGAGCATGAGCATCAGTAGTGACACCCAGGCTCCGGAAAATCCGCGTGATAATGACAAGGAGGAGGACATGTCCTTGGGTCTGGATGAGATCAGTATGATCCACACTGACATGCAGTTTAGCACAATCTGTAAGTGTTTCGTTTGCATCTTGGCTTTATTTTTGAATAACCTCCAATCCTCACCAGCTTCAATAACGGAAACTCCGCCCAAAGTGGGCCAGGAGTCCCTGCTCAATCTCCACCTGGTGGACAATCGGGAGGCAGGCACCTCGCGTCCCCGCTCCTTCAACAATGCTCTCAATGAATCCAAGTTTGCCGAGCTGGCCTTGGCCAGTAGCAGTTGCCTCCTGTTGGATGATGAAACTTCGCCCACGGACAGTTTGGTCAGCAGCACCGAGGACTCCGAGGAGGCGGGTGGCAAGTTGCAGAAGCACAAGCTCAACGAGGAGCGTCAGCAGAAGGACATCGATGACATCGACCTAGATGATATTTCGCCGGTTCTCGAACTGGACCTGGATCCGCCAGGTGGGCGAAGTCCCATTTCACCCGGCACTCCCACTCATGCATCCCACTCCCTTTCTCTGGGCTCGGATTGCGGAAATCTCATAGATGATGAGATCGCCGATCAGCCGGCTCTGCTGTGCAACAGTGAAGCCCACGAGGTGGCCACCGATACGCCCACCTTGATGGAAACCCTTACCCACACCCAAACAGGATCCCTGAGATCCTTGAAGAGTCAGTCGAAGGCTCGTACCGCTCTGCAGCAGGCCATCGAGTTGAGTTTGAGGACACCGGCAGCGGTGCGCAAGGCAGTTATGGATCGAGCCGAATCCTTGGACACTCTATCGCCCTGCGAGTCCATTTGCTCCGATGACCTGATGATGGACTTCGACATGAACAGCAGTGTGGACTCCATCGATCACATGGCCAATTCCACGGGTCGCAGTCGCAGTGGCTCGGATCTTCACAAGATTGGTGGTGGTCAGGACATGGATCCCATGCAGGCGGAGACCGAGGCGGAACTTCTATCTGAGTTGGAGCGCAGGGGCAGTGATGTGATGAAGGAGCTCAATACTTTGCTGCGCGGCAGGAGGCAGCGCGGTGGACCAAGGGAGAGGATTAGGTGAGTTTTATCTTTAGTTTAATTTATAGAAATGGTATATATTAGATATAGGCCACTCGCGTCACTCGATTAGCCAAGAAGTAATCGAACTTCAAGTGATGAACTCCCAGAAATGGGTCAAAAGGGTCATAAGATCATATCATATAATAATGACCTCTTGTGAACTACAAATTGACCTGAAAGTTCGGTTTAACGCTCTCAGAAACTAATCATCCTGCCTCCCTGAATGTATCTTGTATCTGATAAAAGCATTTTAGTATTTTGGAATAATTTCCATTCCCCCACCCATTCGAAGCTAATTGAATTGGCTGCATGGGGTCAGAAATGCGCTGGCGGTAACGCTTTGAATTGCCTTTGATTTGGTTTTATTAGCTTTTCAGTTGGCAGGCGGCCAGCGAATGTTGGAATATTATTAAGTGCATTTTCCCGGCACTTTTCCCCACTCGCCCACCGGCCTGCAACCCAATTTCACTCGAGGAGCTGCAAATCAATCAGCAGCCTCTCCCCGTTTATAGCGCAGGTTTCCTCTCTCTTTTTTTTGGCTGCCCGACAAATTTCAGCCGGCCGGTAAGTGATTACTCAAGTTAGCCCTAGAAAGGCAGCAATTGATTACTAACTTGGGGGTAATACATAATTTAACATAAAGTATAAATAAATCTTCAAAATAGTTTAATATTTTGGATATCATTTATTTGTTTTATATTCTTTAATATCCACTAAGCAAATTGACAAACTGAAGAGATGTTTTTCTTTTTATTCTACAGAGTTTAGCATAATTTCTTTTTCCTACCCAAAATACTATATCAGTGCCATTAAATCACCTGCTCCAACCTAGAGTTAAAGTGACTTACCAGTACCAAGCACATTCAGAAATATTCAACCATTGATTTAGCCACCAAAACAAACAGCCAGCGAATCCCACGTGTTTGCCTCTTTGTTTACTCGTTTCTGTTTGCCAAAAGGGCGCTCTGGGGTTAATCAAATGCAATTTACTTTGGCCAGCTCACAGCTTTGGCATGGCACGCCCTTTTCCCCCCACCATCCATGTATTTTAAGGGTAAATGGAAATCGAAATGGAAATTGAAATTAGCCCAAAATTAGACAGACATCAGTGATGTTCAGTGGGAAAGGACAGGTTGGCACTCACAGGTTCGCCCTTATGTTTGCCGAAGTTGCCAAAGGTTACGCTGCTCCATTGGTGCATTGGTGCCATCCATCCACTCAACGTTCCCGTTGTCGGACCCAATTGCCGTGTTTTTTAGCGCCGGCTACCAGAAAGAGAAGGGGCTATCCATTGGGGCATGTTTATGGCCCAAAATGCTGCAGCCAGCGACTGCAGCAACTACAACTCCTCGTGGGCCTTGTGCATTCTGGGCGAAGCCAAAGCCAAAGACGCGACCAAACGGCAACGGCACTTGGCATTTCCAATTGTCTATGCCTGCCCCCATCACCACCTTCCCATTTCACTGCACTCGAAAAAATATTACATTTATGAGCAATATGAAGATCGATTCGGTATTCTTTTAGGCCTATCATTCATAGTACTAGGAGTTGCAATACAGACAAGGCAATATTACTTTTTATATGAAGCATTAACTAGTTAAACTTATGCAAAACCTTTTCCATATCAGCCACAACTTTTTGCTTCATATGTATCAGTATTTCAATAATCACAAATGATTGCTGATGTCAATGTCTAAGATTGAATAGAAAGCTAAAAGAATCAGCTATTTTAAGTTCAAACAGCGATTGCTAACTTGTTGTTCTCCGTGTGGCCTTCCCGTCTCCATCTATGGGAGCTCCAGACTGTGTCTTGGCTTTCTGGCCAAATCGTGGTCGTAGTTAAGATAACATTTTGACTTTGGCCGGAGACTTGATGGCGAGTGCCGCATTCTTTTTGTCATGGCAACGAACCAGCGCAACAGTCGCAACAGCAACACCAGCAACAGCAACAACAACCGGCAACGGCACGACATCCACATCGATGGAGTCGTTTACTGGCTCTAACCAAAAGTTGGGAAAAACTTTATTGCTAGGAAAAATCAATTGTCTGCCTAAAAGACTAAATATGTGTGTGTATAGAGTATGTGAACCTGTTTCGCAGCCAAGAGCCAACAGCCAAATAACTGCAAAACGCCGCTGGCCATGGCTAAATGTGTTGTTGCGGTTTAACCTGTCACTCGATGCATCCAATAGATGCGCCTGCGTCGGGACATTGGCTTTCCTTTTACTTCAGTCGCCAGCCGACATTAGAAGGCCAATTTCGAGGTAGCCAGCTGCAGATACTTGCAGATACTGGCAGATAAAACCACCAGTCACATGCAAAACCGCACTTGTGGATTAACCTTGAGACTGGCTTACCCGCTTGGCCGGCGAATGAGTCATTACCTCCATCGCTGCCCCTCGCCTTTCCCACATCCAAAAGTGCTGAATAAGCCCACTCAATCTCAGTTATTATTGCCTCTCAGTTAACCCGCTCACGCGGATGCAACAAGAGCCCCATTGTGATCCCCAATCTACAGATTCCGGGCGCATAAATATTATGGCTGCTGATGTTGCTGTTGCTGTGACTCTGCCTTCCTTTCTTTGTCCATTTTTCATTCAGTTAACCTCGTCTAACGGCTGTGCCACACACTCTAAGAACGTTAACAAAAGCGGCCCATACCCATACCCACACGGCCAACTCTTTCGGCCCACCAGCAACATTCTTACCACTGCTCGCCGTACATGTTGCTCGCGCAGGCGGCGATGTTGCTGGTGTTGCCCGCTGATGTTGCTGGTGCTGTTGTTGCTGGCGGGAACGGTGGGAAAACGGAACATTGGTAACAACAGCCACCAATTACAGTGGGGCTTGTAACAGAAATGTTATTGATTATTAGAGGTAGTAGGAAGTTGTGATTAATTTATTGATTTATGAATCCCTATCATAGTAAACAAATTAAAATACCACGGAATTACGAGCTATTAGGCAAGAGATAAACTAAAGTGCCTCAGTTAAAGCAACATTACAATTCAATTATTATAGAGAACGATCCAATTATGGCTAATATTTATAAGTTCCATTTTTATTAGGATCCCAAATAACTTTAAAAATGATATTTCACTCGTAGAGGTTAATAGTCCAATTTTTATTGGATCTTATCCTAAGCCCGAAATATATTATGTTACTTAATACTTAAGATCAGGAAACTCTTATTTGAGGCGTTTTTCTATAACCCCTTGAGTTATTTTCCTTTTACGGAACTCCAGTACTTTTGCTGCCATGAAACCTTTCTGTCGCCCACTGTCGCGTTCCATTGCCATGCAATACCACTCCATTGCCACTCGAGCGGTGGCTCCAGCTCCAACTTCGATTTCGGCTCCAGTATTAAACAAGATCTCAAAGCGTGCGGTTCGGTGCGGTTTCTGAGTACTGTGCGGCCAGCTGTGCGGAATAATAAATTATATTCGTAATCCAATATCATTCCATCAGCAATATCGGTTTGAAGAGCGCTGCCAATAAAGGCAATTGTAAATGGGTAAATTGTGCAAGAGCCGTTGTTCGAAAAGCGCGTGGGAGTTATTGCGTAGACCCACTTAATTGCGTTGTTAATAACCGAAACAAAACCAAAAACAAAAAAAGCTAAGCTATTATAACCAAAAGCAAGAGCCAGTGACCGCAGGCAGTCGTCGCCTCCAGTGATACGCACTGTTGCCTCTTCCATGCCACAGATCCACATACTGCCTACCCATCCACAGCCTCAGATTCGGATACAGATACAGATTCAGCTTCAGATACAAAACCAGATACAGATACATATAGGCGGTCCAACGCCGACGCCAGCGAAAAACAACCAGCATTCATAACAAAAGACACGCCGCGGGCACAAGTGTCAATGAAACGAGCGTTTTGCCTGGGATACTTTTGGCATTTGGCCTAGACCCGCAGATTCGAGTGAG
Source organism: Drosophila teissieri (assembly GCF_016746235.2). Taxonomy (NCBI): domain Eukaryota; kingdom Metazoa; phylum Arthropoda; class Insecta; order Diptera; family Drosophilidae; genus Drosophila; species Drosophila teissieri. The sequence goes on along the minus strand of NC_053031.1, from coordinate 9,228,025 downwards.
TAGAACAGAGTACGGTGGAGCTCCCCTATCATGACCTTATCAAGACCTTACCTAGTCATAAATAAGTTGGTCCTAAGTACCACCTATGTTCTATTGATGGTATTACTATTATTATCTATCGTTCTATTTTTAAGGTAACAATATCAATAAGTAGAGAGTATGCTGGTTTCAGTTACAGAATTTCAACTGTCGCTGAGAACTGTAGTGCAGTGCGGCATTACGAATCTGGCAGGGCTAACAAAGGCAGACAGAAGCTACCGAAAGCCCAGAAACCTTAGCCAAGTGGTAGCCAAAGTGGGTGATGATTTCCGCTCTTAGCTTTGCGTAATTCGATATGCAACCAGGGGCAAAAAAAAAAAGAAAGAGGGGTAAAACAAAAAGTCGAGGGAAGGGGTAGGCCCAACACAATGGGCTAAAAAGTGTGTCACATGCAAATGCAGGCAGCGTTTGGAAAATCTTTTGGAATTTGATGCCATAAACGTAACAATTACAGATATCAGGCACATAAAGAAAAAAAAAGAGAGGGCAAACTGCGGGGTTTCGGGGCTCGAGGTGGCCCCTTTTATGGCTTTCCAGCCACTTCAAGTTCAGTTGCATTTGCGACGCGTTCAGGTTTTGGTTACGGATACGAGTACGGGTTCCCATCTCCAGCTCCAGCTCCATCTCCATGGCATCGCATCACATCGCCATCGCCATCGCCATGCATAATTCAACAGAATGTTTGCCACACAAACTACGGACATACCAAGCCATCGAGTGCAAATACAGATACAGATAACTGCTGCTGCCTCTGCTGCTGCTTCAGCCTTATATTCAGCCTTCCTATCTACCTGTCTGCCTCGAAAGTGCTCCCCAACTCCAAATTCCCCAGTCCCAAACACACACTCTGCCCATATCCCCATCTTAACCATCGTTGATCATCATACCCGGCTCACACACTGAGAAAAAGAGAACTATAATTTTTCTGCAAAGAAGAACAATGTGTATCTGCAAGATAATGCATTCAATTTCATAGCTTGAAAGATAGTTCATTTTTAAGAAAAAAGATGCTGGATCTAAAAGTTTCATATACTTCAAATATCATTAGCCAAAAATATTGGCATTAGAATCAATTTAATCTGTAGTAATGACCTTTATAAGCAGGAATGTTGGAGCTTAGCTTTGGAATCCAGACAAGCTGTCCATTTCGAACCCATTAACTGATCTCGAACGTTAATCTCCTGACCAAGATCTAGTATTTCTCTGCGTGGAGGAACGAGGAGGAACAGAGAACCCTGCGCATGGGCAGATACACACCGGATTCTCATCAGAGGCGGTCGTGTGAGAATGTTGGTTATTTCTTTATTTTTTATGGCCATTACCATTACTTGCGTGGCTTGCAGCTCGCGCCCCCCTCCCACTTCGGGCCTCTAATGAAGCTGCCTTTCCATTTCCACTTCCCCTTCCTATGTGTGAGTACGTACATAAGGATGGGTACCATACCATATCATACCATTCCATACAACATCTATCTATGTGCAGCTCCAAAAGGTCTGCGGCTCTATGACAAATGACGTTTTGCCGCACAAATTGATAAGTACCGTTGTGCTGGAAGTGAAGTTCGAGTAGTGAATGTCAACGCCTCAGCTCCGTGGATCGCTGTATGACTATGATTATGATTATGGTTACTTGTCATTGTTGGATGTCGACTGTTAACTGTTGCAGCCAGCCAAGTTAGCCAAGTGAGCCAAGTTAGCCAAGTTAGCGACAGTTGCCGTTGGCAGTGGCTCGTGTGCAGCCACAAATGAGCCACATTTGTACTAAATGTGTAGAAAGGTAGCAGAAAAGCAGGTGCGTAGCCATGGGGCTATTTTCAGGGGTTCACTGCTCCGTTTTGTGGCAGACCTTATTGCCAGAAATGAGAATTATGTGCTCAAATGTTCATCACGTAATGTTATTAAGTCGTAGACGAAATGCTATCAAGATCTTATTTCCCAATTTCGGGGTAAGCGGGTTACACATATAGTTAAGAGGTATTGGAGGTAGTAAATGCCATATAATTATCTCACATTTTACAACTTTGTGCTGTAAATGTTAACCCAATTGATGTATTTACCAACCGCACTACCTGTGATTAGATATGTTCGTATTGGCAATATCCCCCTATGAATCACATAATTAATGGTCTATATATTGTTAGAGACTCCCTCTTCTCTGCTTCCCTGGCAATACTTCCTTATATGGACACACATATAACTCCATTTGCTGCACTTGTTGCAATGACAGGCATTTTGTCGTCTGACAATCGCTTTGTTTTGTTTTTTTTTTTGGTTTGGAGTTCGAAATATCCGGCAGTGCCGCCTGTGGAGTTTCGCTGTAATGGAATTGAGTTGTGCAAAGTACTCGCATTGTTTTGATTTCGGTGGATCTCTTCAGACCTCATTTCTGCATTCATATTCGTATTCATATTCATAGTACAAAAACCGCATAAAGTTGGCGTGCGAAACTCACAAAACATGTGGAATTTAGCCAGCTTTGGCGTTTGTGTGTGGGATTTTGGAAAGTGTATTTTGTGTTTTATGATTTGCACATAATGTACACATTAATTGCTTTTTGTTTGGAAACACACGAGTGAACTTTTGGCTTCGGCTAGGCTGTTTTGCAAATTTACCGAAACTGTTTATTAGCTTACAACAGCTATTGGCTTTAAAAGTGGGATTTATTAACTTAGACTAATTGAGTTTAGTCAATGATCAATTGTTACTAAACGGTAATTTAATTAATAGTTAATCTTTGCATTAAATAAATTTGATAAATTGGTATCAGCTTGTTCAATCTTTCTTGCCGGATGCAATCGAAACCATCGCAGCGGGGAATTTGGTTTTAATTAAAATGAAAAAGTGCTGAGAACCTTTATGGAAATGCCGACAAGCCCAATAGAAAATAGAAGGGGATTCCGGAACAATAAAAGATGAACTCGTACTTTCATCGCCGCTCCAGATGAGCTGAAAATTGTTCACAGTCCATTTCGTGCGATTCGCGATCATCATCTTAATGCGGCCATAAACAAAGTTCGCGGATTCAAAATATTCAAATTGCGCCGTGCCAGTTCCCTGAGAGCCAATTACACTTGGATCTTTGGCTAGCTACGTGAACTCGAATAATTGAGGAAAGTCTCACAAATTCCGTGGTATGCTCGTATTAATTTCACTGTCGTAATGCAGCCCACCAACTGAATATATCGTTTTAATTGCTGGTATTAAGGCGAATCCATTAGCCATTAACCTTCGCATACAAGCGTGAATAATCGAATGAGCTAACTAATTTTGAATGATTTTTCCCTTTTGTTTGGCTTTCTGTTACCGTTTTCAACAGTTTGTTTAAATTATGCCGTGAAATTTGAAGTTTGAAACTGCGCATGTGTAAGAGCTGCCCCCTTTTCCCCCCATTCCCCCTTTTTCTCCTGCATTTTTTGGGTGTCTGCAACACGCAACAGTTGACTTTCACCAGCTGAAAGGCAGCCAGAGAAGCATCTGTGGATTTATTTCCAGCATTCATGTCGTGCAGGTTACCTCGCCACCTGACCCCTCCCCATCCATCCCCCCAACCATCCCCCCCGCGCCCACCAAGCCATCTTAATGGCCAATTGACAACCCCCGGGCCGAGCATTACTCTTGGCCAGGCCCTAATCAATGGCATTTCACTTTCATTGCGAGCGCGTTAATTGAAGCTGGCTAAATAATGGCAAAACTCACCCCCCAGACAGAGGTTACACTTGCCAACAAAGTTCAAGCACTTAGAAGCAATCTGAGTCAGTTACCATCTGCACTATTTGCATTTAACTAGCATAGTGGTCTCCAAATTAGTTTGAAACAGTCAATTATAGAAAGAGGCACACAAATACCCCGTATCTCAGTATTTAAAAAGTTTATATATCAAACTATATCCCGCTTTTGGCCAGTGTACGGGGTCTGCTCTACAAAGTCTCCACACAGCTGTTGGTGGTCTGCGCATGTCGCGATTGTGTCATTCCCGCAGAGCAACAACACGGTGGCCATAGAATCGCAGGCAGGAACCCAAAGATATTCGATTTGTCAGCTTGGACGGGACGGGATGTCGGAGGCGGACCAGTCCGCCAGCAAGTGCTCGCCCAGTGGAGTGCGAAGAGTGCGCACGGATCTGAAGACGTCGGAGAACCGATTCCTGGGCAGCCAGCAGCGGACCAGCTCACCCATGGCCATCAAGCAGCGGCACCTCCACTACCACTATGCCACCTTCATGGCCAGCAGTGCGCCGCAGGCCCACGAAACATATTACAGGCATATCACTTGGATACTACTACTACCTATTAACTACTATGATATGGGATTTTTTTTTCAATTGATTAATAATTAAAATGTTATTTTCTGTTGCAGCGCCCAACTGCCTGCGCGCGCCACCAGATTGCTGAACCGCTCCCGTCTGCAGGACCAGCAGCTCGCCGGCAACGATTCGGACAACAGCCTGAGGTCCTCCCACAGCGGCGGAGCTTCGGCAGCGGCGGCGGCGGCCAGGAAGCGAAGCACGGCCAACTCCAGGACCTCGTCGGGATCCACGGCCAGTCTGCCCCGTCAGCGGCACCTGCAGCAGCAGCACCTGGGCTTGGGTGGCGCAGCAGGAGGTGGAGGTGGAGGTGGTGGAGCCACTGCATCCGGAACATCCACCCAGCGGTGCGGGGGAGAGCTGCACAGCTCGTCGGACGATCTGATGTTGTATGACAAGTCCTTCCGCAATGCCATGATCCAGGATGTGCTGCAGTTCAAGAAGCAGCTGCTTCGACTGCGGCGAATACTCCAGGAGGTAATGATGAGTGAATAAGCAAATGGGGAGAAATGGGGTAAAATAATGCCAGTGTTCAGAGTAAGCATGAGTTTATGAGTTGCTTTTCAAAATATTTTTTTAAACCTTTTAAACATCTCTTCAGTAGGTTTATGTTTAGATATATATGATAGATATTTAGATATTTATGTAGATATATATAACCTCCTTAAGTTATTATACAGAAACTACTTTTTTGGGTACGTTCATAAATTTTCCTTTAAATTACACTTTTCCATGGCACACCCATCACTTTCATCATCCACACTCACCATTCACTTGCACTCCCAGGCCCAAAAGGAGCCAGATTTTGATTTTGAGCGGGTACGTCGCTGACTCCATTTGGTTGTGCCCAAGGCAATCTCTGTGGGAGTCTGTGGAGTAGTGATGAGTGGAAAGTAACCTACTGGTTTTCATTGCCTCTCCCCAGACGGAAACGCTCAATCCCTTCGAGAACGACAACGTCCAGCTGTTCGCCGCCTGCGGATTGGACAGCAAGCAGCTGAATGACATCGATCTGGCCAGCCTGACCTCGTCCACGACGGAGGATCCGCTCCAGGAGCTATCGGATCTACGTAGACAGGTGGTTTACCTTCAGGTATTTGCACGTTTTTTGCATTTCGTTTGCTCGTTAAGCCGGGAGAAAACCAAAACTGGGTCTCACAAATCGATTCGATTCCATATCGATTCGATTCGAAGCAGGACAAGAATTTTCTATCGCATTTTTACTATCTCGCTGTTGTTCTTTAATGTTTATTAGATACATGGCAACTTACTCCATGTAGCATGTAATATATCCAATGATGCGTATACTATACCCATGCTTATTGTACATCTATCTTTAAATACAACATATTATATATACGTTTTATATAAATACAGTCATAGTTTCGTGTTGATATTGCACTTTGACTTGACACAGAACACAGATCATGCAAAAACCCTATAAATGAAACAGATATCTCTTCTTAGCATCAAAGGAGCAGATAAAAGTCTTTAAAATAAGTCTAAAATGTTTTAAAGACTTAAGCTGCACCTTTGAATGGAAAAAATCCATATTTACACTCCAAAATATACATTGTTTCTAGCTGTTTAGTTCAAGTATATGCTTTGATTGAGAAAAACCAATTGGCTTCTGAGTAAAGCGAAAACAGAAGCTCGTATATAAAATAATCAAAGCATGACAGTCTTAAAAAGCAAAAACTAAGCCAAGATAGCATTTTGCCAACCTGCATATATACATACATATCTAGATATGATTTTCACACTCTCTGGCTTAGATATATAACCACTAGTGACCTTTCATGGCTCGCTCCACAAGAGTGAACTGACATTTACTGATCTCTGCTCTTACCTCCTTACCCTCTACTCTGCTGTCCAATCCCCGTGCTCCTCCAGGGTCAAGTGGACGATCGTGATCGCACCATTCGCCTGCAGCGAGATCTTATCGAGCAACTGGAGGCCGAGAAGAGGCAGAAGTCGGCGGCGAATGGACCTGCCTCTGGCGGGGATCAGGGCAAGGAGCTCATCAGCATGGCCACCCAAACGGAGCGGGTAAGTCCATCTATATAAATACATATATGTATATCTCTCTGATCATATGTGTTTGCACAACATTGACTAACCGAAAGCTATCGTCAATTGCAATTACAATTACAATAACTGTTTCAATTTCAATTTCAATCTCAATTCCGATTCCACTTTCACAGACACGACCACTTGCCATTGGTGCGGAGGGTTTGTCCAGGTAGGCAAACTTTCATGTTTGTTTCAATTTCAATTTCGGCCACATATACATTATTTACTTGTTTTCCTATTATTTCCTATTATTTTGTTACTGCATTTTGTTGTGTTTCGGTCATTTTGTGTAATACTTGTAATTTTTTGGGGGCTTTTCATCAACCGCAGCTGCGCGGCCGCCAAACTAACAAAACTAATACAAAACGCTGCCGCCTCTTGCTGCTCGTTAGTGAGGCAAATGCACTGGGAAAAAAGTGGTTTACATTTGCTTAAATAAATATAGGAAAATAATATTTAACAAGCTTTAATACCTATCCATCAGTTTGGCTTAAATTCCAAGCTTATTGGAATAAATATAAGAAATATAAACTACAAATTTTGAACGACCAAAGCAAAAGATACATCTTTTATTTGATTTCCAAAAAAATGACTTTTTCTTTTAATAAATTAATAAATTTGTAATTACATTTTTTTTACTACTTTGGTAGGAGCTCAACTTAATTTAGTTTGATTTTTGGCGTGCAGTTGCCGCTGGTCAGTTGGTGTTGCAAGTTGCTAGTAGCTGGTTGCAACTTACTGGTGGAATCGGTTTCGGCGGGCTTCACGCTCCGCTGGCATGCAAATCAGTTGGCCACTTTTTGCGGCTCTTGACGTTAATGGCAGCAAATTGCAATTGGAGCAGTCTAATTAGGGCCGATTCTGCAGTAGCTGCAGCTGAAAGCTGCAAATCTGCAGATCTGCAACATCGACTGTGGCAGCAACAGCAGCAACAGGAATTACCATTTTTCAAATCTAACTAACAATAGCGCAGATCTCGCCCCGTTTAACCCATCTGAAAATTTCTTTCTTCCCCACTCGCAATGCTCCCATGGAATTTACATGCACATACACTCAAACAAATAACTCTTTCTACACTAACCGAACGCTATTTAGACTACAATTTGGGGAGCAACAGGTACTATTTTGTGATTTCATCCTAGCCATCATTGTGCTCTGTGCCATCAATCTTATATGTATACTACACCTAAGCTACAACTGTATAGACAATTGTAATTCGTGCACTTGAGAAACTAACCCAATGCCCAATAGCATTTACTAACTACCATCAACTGATACCTAACTAAGCTTTAAACTATCTAAGATATTCGAGTTACTAAGCTAAGCTTTAAGAACGTTACCAATTTATCACTGAAAATTTAACACTGTTTGTGAAACGTTTTAATTGCATGCGGCAATTAAATAGAGTCCCAAGGTAATGCAAACTAAAAATTAACCCACAACACGTCGAGAAGATGGGATGGGTCAAAAGAAATATATACATACAACCTCGATGATTCAGATGAGTCATGAATCATAAGCATTCTTAGCGCGCGAGCACAGTTGTTCCCCTAAAATGGGATTTTTTTCAAAGTTATACCAACGCAGTCTGGAACATATTTAAAATAAAAATTTTTCAATCATTAACCCCTTAGCTTAAATAAATAAAAAATACCTTTTTGAAACTATATCTCTCTACTAATTCCAAATCAAAACTCTATTACTCCAAGTACACAGATTTCGAAATATACAAATACTAAAATCAAAATTATTTTATAATTAAAAGAAAATTTAAAACAGTTTAAATAAGTATCCTGCCCATCTTCTCCACATTACTAATCTTTTATGGCATGGACAAAGTTAAAGGTTCCTCTCTAGAAAGTAAACAAATATCCTGTCACAACCCACTAATCCCCATCTCTCTGTCCGCAGAAGTAAGCCCGAATATACCAGTTATACCACGCACTTTCCGATGCTCCACTTGCACGATTCCACGCTGGCAGCCACCACGATAATCCGTCATCACCAGAGCAACCACAACCAGCAAGAGCAGCAGCAGCCAAAGCAGCAGCAGGCGGATAAATCCTGTCCAGCTATCAGCCAGACCCGCCGGCACACCATTATCTCCACCACGCTGACCAACTACAATCAGCAGCTGGCGGCGGCGTTTCCCGATGCCCCCCGACGCTCCTCCATCGGTTGGGATACCATCCCGACCATGCCCACACCCACGGCCCATGGCAACGCCTCGAAGCCGGTGAGGATTACGCTAATCGGGGAGGCACTGCCGCTGCACAAGAAGTCATCCACCGGATCGCTGTGCTCCTCATCAACGTCGTCCTCCTCCTCATCCACATCCTCGTTGGCCCAAAATGCGAATGTGGTGGTCAAGAGGCGCTACCCCAATGGCTGTCAGAGTGTTAAGAGCGGATCGAGTGCCCATTATCAGCCGTTGTACAACAGCAACAAGATGACAAGCCCAACCGTAACTATAGTCTGATTTGGATACCAGTTTTCAGTTATCGCATCGACACAACCACATCTAATTTTGCCGTCGCAAGTCTTCTGGGAGGCGCCCCACATGGAAATAGAAAACATAATTGTGAAAATAGACCTAGTACAAGATCTTAATTAATGTAAGCGATATGTATTTGCATCTTAGCCAAGAGCCCGCGAACAGCAGTTTAGTAAAATATTTTCGTATTAGTAATGTAATTTAAATATGTATCTCCATGAATACAAATATGTACGAGTATGTCCATTGCTTCAATATAATGTTTAACTTAAATTTAACCGTCTTTCTGCTGGCTTAGTTTTGGCTTCCAAATGCAACTTTGTTAGCCAGATATAATCAATCGTATACATACATTTAATATCCGCCAATCTGAGCATTTTCAAGAGCCTCCAAAAAAGGAATACCCATTAGCACAAGGGCTATATACTCTTTATATATGTATAATCTAAAATAGATCCTAGATAATTTTGCATTGTTACTTGTTTTTGCCTAAGTTTTAGTCTAAGCTAGTGAGTTTTTCTTTCCGTTTTCTTACGAGTATTCCCATAATTTGTACAATATGCCCAAAGCATTCTCGCTAAAAAGAAAGGAAAATAGAGGAAAATCAATAGGAGCGAAACAGAATATTTTTTCTCCAAGAGCACAATAATCGTCAAGTAATAATAACCGATATTATATAACGCATACTGTATGAAAACCACTATTAAAGTTATAGAAAGTACCTATCAATAGAGAAAGATGAACGAACTGTTTGATTTGGAGGCATTTCACAGCTGTTGAGTGGCCGGCCCTCTGGTCGAGATCCCATTGATGACGCCCCAAACCGGCTTGGAACCCGGTCCCTCCTCCTCCCTCCACCTCCTCCTCCTCCTGCTGCATTCAAACTGGATTTGCATTTCCATTCGCATTCTGCGGCTGTTCGCGGATCCTCAGTTGAGACCGAACTCTGGAGCAGGAATGTCGCCAACTGCCAATTGGGTTCTGCCGCTTTTGCTGTGGCTTCTCTGCGCGGGATTCCCCAGCCTGCATGGAGCCGATCTCTGCCAGCCCGTCGGCTGGCGGAACTTCCAGTGCAACGAGGTCGCTTCTCTGCAGGATCTGGTAGAACTGGGCGCCGAAAACTGGCACACGCTCTCCATACGCAATGTGCAAACCGAACTGGAGGTGGGATCAGGTGAGGTTTTCATATGGGTTTTCATAGTTTCATAAATCTGCAATAATGGTAAATAACTTGAGTTCTTACTCTTCATAAAGTGCAACATAAGTACAATGCTATTAATAGTTCATGCTTCCATAAAAGTTAAACCAGTTTGGATTTTACATTTTCTTCTTCCAAGAAATATATTGAATAAATGTATATATTCCTTTATTTAGACTAAATATATGTAGGCAATTTCTAGGAGGAGATCAACATATTTGTTTATTTTTAAACGATACTTGCACTCTAACCAAATTCTAGGCGAAACTGCCGATCACTTGGCCAACTTACTGGATCTGGATCTGACTGGCGCGGCTCCAATAAATGTGCATACCAGTGGCTTTGCCATTCTGCCCAATCTGCGCCACCTGAATCTCAGTGGTTGCGGCCTGGCTGACATCCGGGGAAACCACTTTGCGGCTGAGTCAGCGCTGCAGCGGATCGATTTTAGTCACAATCAGATGGAGCTACTGGACCGCGACTTCTTTGGCCGCCTGAGGAAGTTGATTTATGCGAACTTCTCGCACAATGCCCTCAAGCAATGCGATCTGCCGCACATGCCGCTGCTGAATCGACTGGAATTGGGGCACAATCGCTTGGTAAATGCCACTTTCGGAGTTTGTCCACAGCTGCAGGAGTTGATTTTGAATGACAACCAACTGGCACAGGTGCGTGGATCCTTAACTTAGGAATGCTTAACTGGGTAATGCAATCTTCTGTATATGGCATCAGCTTTATTTTGATCTTCTCAGTTGAGCGCAACGAACTTCAATAGTTAATGTGTACTTAGTTGGATTTGCAATTCATTTGTTAAATTGGTCATGGTGATCTGTGGCTTTTGGTCGAGTTGTAAGATGACAGTTGAATATCTGTTGTTTATCTATGGGAGATACATTTACAATTGAAAAGTCATATTTGAAAATACATAGTAGCAATGAGGAAATTGATTCTAATTTTAAAGCTGATCAAAATATTTGCCAACCGCTTTTCTCACACCGCTGAAATTGTATGGTAAACAAAGTTTAATGATTTTTAAACAGAGAAAAAAATAGTTAGTTGAGTTGGTAGTAAGCCAATTTGAATTTTGCCCATTTTGAATATTGCGCTGAAAGGACATCCAATCCAAAATCTCCCTTTCAGTTGGACGTGAACGCCTTTCGAGGACTGCATGGCCTGTTGGAGCTGCAGCTCAGCGGGAATAGATTGAGCTCCATTGGCCTGGAAACCTTTCAGCCGCTCGCCCAGCTGCGAAAGTTGAACCTTTCCCGGAACGCCCTCGATGCACTGCGTCCGAATGTGTTTGGCGCTGTTCAGAACTTTGTGCTGCATCTGCAGCAACTGGATTTGTCCGGGAATCGCATTCGCCTGCTGTTCGACAACCAGTTCCGAGTGCTGGCCAGACTCCAGATGCTGGATGTGTCCAGGAACAGCATCGCCAGCATCAGTCCCGGCCACTTTGTGGGCTTGGGCGCACTACGGAAGCTGTATCTGCAGTACAATGCCATTCTGGAAATCAAGCCGGCTACCTTTGCCGTCCTGCTGAACCTGGACACCTTGGATCTGTCGTACAATAACCTGGAGTTCGTGGAGGAGCAGATCTTTGGCAGCAACACCTTGCCTCGCATGCGAAGGCTCAACTTAAATGGCAATCGCATGAAGCAGCTGCATCCACTGGCCTTCTCATCGTTGCCATTCTTGGAATACCTGAAACTGGGCCATAACGAACTGAAGTCCTTGGACGTGCGAATGTTTGCGCCCATGCGGCGTCTGCAGAAGCTCCATTTGGGTCACAATCTGCTGGAGGAGATCAGCCTCGATGTGCTGGAGAGCCTCAGTAGCGTGCAGGAGATCCTGGTGGACAACAATCGCCTGACCTTTCTGTCCAAGGTGAATGTGAGCTTCCCGAACCTCAAGCGCGTGTCCATCGAGGGCAATCCCTGGCAGTGTCCCTGCTTCGTCAAGCTCCAACTCTGGTTGGCCACCAGGGATGTGGTCTATCTGCGCGACAACACGGGTTACTACAAGGGCGAACGACCGCTTTGTATAGTGACCAATGTGGATAACTGCATCCAGAATTTACAGGCGGTGCGGCGCCTTGGAATTTTAGGCGACTTCCAGGGGGAACAGGTGGAGGCGGATGCTTTCGACGAAGATGCCAGTGCAGCACAAGACTGATAGGTGCATGATTGCTACCTTCTACTCGTATTTATAATCAAAACAATTGCTAAAACCCTAAAAGATACCGACTACCTTGTCATTCCATTTTGTTTGCCCTGGGATATGCTACAACTCAAAAACACCTCTATGCAATATGATGCCAAATTGGACCACAAAAAACGCTCTTAAGTTTAAACACGAACACACTTTAAATATAACGCAAAATTGCACAAAAAGATCTTTTCAGACACCGACATTTTGAAGATATATTGGATCGATTTATCATCTTTCGGGCATATTCATGGTTCCAGCGTCTCGAATGGGTTTTAATTTACAATTAAACAACTAAAACTCGAATCGTTTAGGCAGACTTGACGCGCAGGGCCAGAGCGCTCAGATCGGCGATGCACTTGTTGAGGGTCTCCTTCTCCTGCTGAGGCGAGATGCTGGCGAGCACGTTGGTGGTGATCCAGTTGACCATGTGCTTCTGGCTGAGACGACGCTCGACGTGGCGGCACTCCACCTGGTAGTCGAGGCGGCGCTTCACCTCCGAGTACACATTCATGGCACGCTCGCGGAATGCGGCCTCCAGCTGCAATGCAATGTTCTCCTTCTTGGCATCCATCAGCAGCAGGGCACCGTCGGCGCGCCACTGCTCCTTCTTCTCGGCCTCGATGGCGTCGGACAGGACCTTCAGCTCAGCTTCGCGTCCCTCCTTCCACTCAGATTCGATTTTCTGCGTTGGGGATAGATGAAATTAGCGGTGGGTTTTACAATTTTTGGGAATAACTATTTGCAATATATTAACTAATACTATAGATCTCATGATTTGAAATGGATTGAATAGAGAAATGCAATAAAAGCGATAAAGTAGTCGTAGAGATTTAAGAATGTAAAGTGTAATCGTCTAACGAAATGTCTCCGATTAACTATACACATTCAACATTAAACAAAAGGGGCTTAAAGATGATGTATTGGAAATTTCCCAGGTCTATTACGATCTTCCAGAGATCTTAGGGAATTTCTACGTTTTTGGTAAACCCAAGATGGGCTTGGCCTATACTCACATCGATCTCGCCGTCAGCCCACTTGGCAATGACCGGGCCGAGCTTCTTGACGGCGATGACGGCCATGATGCCGAGCGACAGACCGCTGTAGTACTCGTGCTCCATGACGTAGATCTCCTTGGAGCAGAGGTAGGTGATCAGACCCACGCCGAAGGTGTAGGGTCCGGTGACACCGGTCTTGTTGTAGAAGAACTGGAACCACTCCTCGGGCAGGAATCCCAAACGGACCTTGCCGGGATGCTCGGGGCGCTGACGGCGCTCGATGGCACCGCCAGGAGCGGCAGCGGCGGCGGCCGACCGGGTGGCGGCCACGGTCAAGGGGCGCTGGGCTGTAAGTGCAGTTCACCAATTAGTTGTACTCAACTTTTAGTTTGCAAAAAATATCCATTGCGAATGGGTGGTGATTACATAAACCACGATGTCCGACGACTTTGCAATGCCGTAACAATTTTCACGGTCATTCGCGGCCGGAGATTCACTTGCCCACGGCGCGATTTGGGACCACGGATTAGCTGGCCATCTATTTGCACCGTTTGCGGGGTTACCTGTTAGAAGAGCGGCTCTCGAGAACATTTTCCAGGCAGTTGCGACGAATTTATGCTACTAAATTGACCCGAAATTGTCAGTTCACAATAGTGACAGGTTAGGAGAGCGTTGCCAGATCAACGAGCTTGTCAGCTCTCTTTTACAACACTGGCAAGGTGCCACGAATTTAAACTTTAAATATAACAATTTGTTTATTGGAAATGTACGTTTACAACTTTTATTTGTATTTTCAACTCTTTTTTTTAACTTATTTTTATGATAATAATTTTATATAATCGAGTGTTTGGCAGCTTGAAACCATTTACGCAAGCTGCTTACATTTTTAAAAGTTTAAGTTGGAATACAAAATGCTTAAGTAGAATAAATTAAAATTCATTATGACAGCCACATTTTTATAGCCACTTTACATTGCTTAAAATTAAAACGGAAAAAAATACCTCGTCATAACTTTACAAGTTTTTATTTTAAAAAATATTACAATTCGCTAGATAAATTGTGCCTAAAGTAATCAGAGTTAGCTGCGAAACAATATGCATTAAAATACTTTTACAAAATACTATAGAAACAGCGTACAGGGTTTGATTTTGAAAGGTTGGTTCGGGTATTCAACTGGATATTCTTGCAATATAACATTAATTTGTTTCTCAGTTCAAAGCTATTTACGTGCAGATTTCATAAATTAAGCATTAAAGCATGAGCATCTTTGTTGTTGGTTGTCGCTAAACTAAATGACTTTCTTGTGCGTGGAACTTAAAACTTACGAAAAACATACACACAGGCTACATTCAAAAGAAAAGTGGCTAATTCCAAATCACTCGGTTACAGCTCGGTTCAAACAAAACATCATAAGACTATTTACAGCAGTAGTGAACAGATAGATATCTTTTAAAACGTAATAATACACTTATCGAATTATGTTACAACTTTCAACTTATGCTCTTGATGTTGTTCTTTGCTAGATCTCATTCTCGTTTCACATCTTTTCTATTAGCTTTCGTATAAAAACGTAATGATTCTGCGGAGGAGGTGTTGCCTAACATTTATAATGAAGGTGTGTCTGTATGTGGTGGTGATTGGGTGCCATAGTACATATAGATGTTTGTGTTTCTGTTTATGCTCGACGGGATGACATAATGCGGCGGACACACTCATCATCACCCTCAAAGTGCTCGTGTGCCTAGGAAGGATGCGTATGCCTGGCCAGTGGTGTGCTGTTGTCGTTTCACTCGATGAAGTTGAAGCGAGTGAGCAGCTTGTGGTAGAACCACCGCACCACCTGCTGCACTCGTCCGGCCACCCAGGCGCACAGGCTGCTGGTGTGTCGCACCTTCGACGCGTAGTGCTTGATGTGATCTGTGCGGTAGAGAGTTAAGAGGGCAACCAAAAGTACAGCGAAATCATAAAGAGGAAAGCAAGACAGCCTATGGCGTATAGGTATTTTGAAAAAGGATATAATAGTGTCCAGGGTGGATGGCCGCCGTTAATGTAGTTCACATAGGTGAATCCGTCCTTGCCCTTGCCCCGTATATTGTAGTAGTAGGGCAGGAATGAGTGAAGCGTAAATCTAAAAGCGTACAAAATGTTTTCACACTATTAATAGAACATGGCCGCGACAGTGGTGGAATACCTTCTCTTCTCGTAGAAAAATATGGCAGGTTGATTGGTGGTCAGCGTGTGCAGAAAGATCGCCTTCACAGAGTGCCGCTCAGCCGTCGTCAGGTGGTTCATGAGCGCGTCCAGCAGCAGCGATCCGATGCCATTGCGTCGATGCGAACGATGGACGCCCAGCGACAGTATATACCCGACATCGGCGGAACGACCCATCGAGTCCGGCAGGATGCCCTTGTCCTGCATGGGAAAACCGCTCAGCCTGGTGTACAACTCATCACTATCACTCATATTGGCTATTACCTCCTTGTTCACATTTCGATAGGGTTTGATTTCGGCAACGATTAAACCAATTATGGCCAGATTATATACAGCTGCCAGCGCAAAGAAGCGCGTGCTTGAGGTAATATCCTCATACCATGATAGTGGATAGTCGATTGGAAACCATTCTTGGCACAGCTGTCGCACCTACACACACGATCATCACATGGAGATGCAAATGGGGGGATTATCCGAATGGGTTGATGAACCTCACTCACTCACCTCTGTCAGATCGTCGGGCACCAGGAACCGCAACTGCACATCGTTAATGGAGCACAGCGGTACGTGTTCGCAGTCCACACGTGTACTGTCGCTACTGGGCGGCGCACTGTGTTTGTTGTAGCTGCAATGCTCGCCATGGTATGATAATGTTTCATGATCCTCATGTATTAGTCAACCCAAGAGGCGGCGAAACAGCGAATTCCCTTGCATAATACCGCCGAAGCGTCGTCAATAGATAAACAAAAGCCGCCCATTGACGGGGCTCCGGTGGCCGCATAAGCAGGAAATTCGTGTGCAGCCGACTGATAACCAAATAGTTATATGTACGCATACTCACAGTGTGAATTGTGCCATCCTATTGTCCGGGGGGGTGCTACTGGTGCTGGTGCTCCTCGGTTCCCACTGCCACTGCCACTGTTGCTGCTGCTTCTGCTTCTGCTTCTGCTGCTGCTGCTCTGTCCAATTAGAGCAATTATGTCCATTTATTGCACCACGACCACAGCTGCCGCCGCCACCGCCGTCGCCGCCTGAACAGGTTAAGCGCGGAATCTTGTCCAACGGAGCCTTCTCCTCCGGGTGGGTGATTCGAGTTCGTATTCGTATTCGTATTCGTTTTCGGTTTGGTGCGTGTTTTTGGGTGTGCGCTCAATTGGCTTTAATTAACATTTACATTGAGGTGGTGCATGGGGGCGGGGGGCAGCGTGTCGCCGGATCATGTAGCAACCACTTGCTCGCTGGTTTGCGGGTGCTCCGCTGATTTTGGTTTCGAATTGGGTCTTGGATCTCAAGTGGAATCGGTGGCTCTTCCGGGGGGAAAACCCTTACAACGCTGGCCAGGTGGTGATGATCCGCTGGTGGTGTCGCATGCCGCTGCTGCTGCCCGCTGGTCACAAATCAGATCGCCAGCAATGATGCCTCATTTGTCCTAATTTATTCGCCAAGCCAAAAAGAATTAATGAAAACAAATCAGCAGTAGTAAGACCGCACTTGGATTTGCGGAACATACCTAGCGATGGAGGTGGAGCCACCTGTTTCGATAGTATCGATACATCGTCCAATACGAAGTGCATCCAACATTCTCCAATTGGAAATTCAAATTAATGGGTATCAAATATAAAACCTTTCCGTTCAATTAGTGATTTTCTGCTGTACATTTTCCTAATAATAATAAATAAATATGAAGTATAGAAAATAACTATTCTTTGTTGAAAAAGTTATATTTTCATTCATTTTGTGTTAAATGCCTAAACTAACATTAATATTTTGTAAAATATTTAATCCTAAGACATATGCAAGCATGTAGTTCATGTGGTTCAAAACCTTCTCGTCTGTCCCACCGCCTGGGAAGTGCTGGGCGCTGGAGCACCCTGCTTGCTGGGATCCTCCAGCACACGCACCACCATCGACGATTTGGGTCCAGTGCACCAGGTAATGCCGTTCTCGTCCACCACGAATGTTTCCAGCGTCACCTGGAAGTGGCCGCCACTGGAGATGGGCAAGAGGAAGCTGCCGGAGAGGAAATCGCGCTGGGGCTTCACAATCTGGTTGAGGGTCACGGTGTCGTTTGCACCCTGCTTGGGCAGCTCTTGCGAGGATCGCGGCGGTGGCGTTATCAGCTGTGAGGTGAGGCTCAATTGAACAGACTCCACGCGGCGGAAGTGCTTCTTCTGCTTGCTGAAGTGCTGCAGGACACCCTCCACCTTGATCACCAGGTTGCTGCCCGACTGGACATTCACGGGTTCGGTGGCGCTTCTTGGCTGCGGACTCACCGACAGCTTGATCTGGGTCGACTGCAGGATCTGGAAGAAGTAGCGCGGCAGGCAAAGCGGTGTCTTCGTTATGATCTCGATCTGCGCAATGATGACATCCAGATGCCGATTGCTAATGGTCTTGGCATTGGCCGGCTCCTGCGGCAGGTTCTTCTGCATCTGCTCCATGCGCTGGCAGCTGGCGGCGAAGTAGCGCGTCTCCGGGTGATCGCCTGTAGTTAGAAATACAGGTGGTTCCGGCGGAGTGGCGTAGCAAATCGACTCGATGATGTGGGCGAAAAGAGCGCATTGAAACTCGGCCACCTCCAGAAACTCCAGCGTAACGTGATCCGCATCGAAAGAGGACTTGTAGAGCCTGGCGTAAGTCTCCTCGCAGGCCTTCAGTGCTTTCACCAGCTTGCGCAGCTGGTTCGTCACATGACCGAACTTCTGCAGATAGTCGCGCGAGTTCTGGGCCAAGCTTCCGGCTATTGCCGGTGGCGGCACAATCACCTGAGCATTCTTGACGGTCACAGCCAGATGAAGAGTCTGCAGAAACTGTGCCCTTATCTTCAGATATTCCAGCTGAAAGGTGCACGGATGCTGCGGCGAGGAGCAGGCTCGCAGGCTGGCAAGCGCTTGCTGGTAGAGATTGCTAGCCATCTCCAAGCGCTTCATTAGCGGCATTAAGGGCTCCGGTGCCACCTTTGGTGCATAATTGTCCCTCATGTAGGCGTATTCCAAGCCATAGTTAAGAATGCACTCCGCCTGCGAGATCTGCGAAAGTGCCACCAGGAAATAGTGCATATGATCGCTGATCACAATCTGAGAGACCTTAGTGTAAATGTGAGCAGCCACATAGTGGTGACCATAGCGACTAGCCGTGCGTGCAATCCTGTACAGCGTCCAGCAGTTGAGCCTACCCAGGCACTTTTCAAAGCACTGAACCACCTTTTGCGGCAGGTAACAGCCCATGGTGGTTTGGAGTACCAAAGAACTCAGGATCTCCACGCTTCGCAACTGTTGCTCGCAGTTCTCCTGGTCGATAATGGTGTTTAGCTTGTGCAGGATGAGCGGTAAGCGAGCTAGCATGGGATTAATCTGAAATTAAGCAGTATTAGAATAGGTTTGATGTATTAATACAGTAGATACCTTGGGCGCGGGCAATTCATCGGTGTCCATCGCATTGTCGTCTCCAATCAAATCCTCTGCGGTGGAGAAGGCGTACTTGCGCAGCTGAAAGTGCTCACACAGACCGACGAGTGCCTCGCACATAAGTTCCGCATTGGCTGGCGGATAGGCACCCTTATCTCCCAGAGTATTGGTCACGATCTCGATGAAGGATGTTCCAAATTCAGCGTTGGCTTGCGTGATCCTTATACCGTATGTCAAGACTCTACGCAGATCGCGGGTGCACTCCGTCCGCTTGGCCGTGCAGAGAAGCAATCCTTCCATGTGTAGGTTGACCATATGGAGTATATCGTCCACCTGCTCGCCGCTGCCCTCCTTTTTTAGGCCGAATGCCACTAGAACCGACAAAACTGCCATGGCCTGAGTGGCAGTTGTGTAGTCGTCCAGCTTGCTGATGCACTGGACGCACAGACGAAGCAGAGCTACGCGATGCTCGCGAAGCAGCTGCTGGCAGGTAAGCGGGCACTCGCTCAGCTTCAGCAGGATGGAAAGGAAGAGAAACTGCTCCTTAGAATTGGTACACAATTCGAATCGGTCAATGAGAGCTTTGATGGCTGGCTTGGGCCAGGCATGAACGCTCTGGCGTCCAGCCAACTCGTTGAAGGAGCGCAGCACCTGGATGCGCACGGGTGTCCTTAAGTCCTGCATGAAATCGAGCAGAACATCCAGCTGGCCAGGCACTCCCACCAGCGTTCGTGATGATAGTTGAGTGAGGGTGTCTATGATGGCCACCACAAAGCTCTGGGCCGGATATTTGGGCAGTAGATCCATGCACAGCCGGCTGACCAGCGATGCTGTGGTCGCCTCGTGATGCATGTGTCGCAGCACGGGAATCAGGAGCAGCTTCATTGGCACGGGCACCTGTAGCGATTCGATCATGTCCGAAATCTTGGCGCACATACTGATGGCAAAGGAACTGGACTGGGCGGCAAAACAGCTGCTGGCATAGATGGCAGCCTCCACCTCGACGGTATCGTGGCTATCCAGAGCACGTCGAATGGCATGATGCACCTGTTGCTTCTCGGGAATCACACGGGAAACGGCGCCCAAGGTGCGCAGGAGTAGAGCACGCGCCACCGGATCGTTGGAGTGCATCACGACGAAAATGCAACGCACAAAGTTGTCAATGTTGAGGATCTTGTCCAAGTGATTCTCGCTCTGCTGGCAAACACGGAGCACCCAGAAACGCAAGAGGTTCGAACCGCTGACAAAGTAGTCGGCCAGCTTGATGAACGACGAGTTGATGAGGATGGGAAAGGGATACTTCTCGAAGAGGCGTGGAAAACGGACGACCGCCTCGCACTGGATGCCCTGCTTGGTGCTCCGCAATCCCTTGTCCAGTTCCATGAGCACCGCATTCGAGTCGTGCTCATTTTCGTTCAGGAAGCTCTCGTTGAAGGTGCTCACACGGGTGCCGGTCAGGTGAGCCATGGTTACTGGTGTCCTCACTCACATTTATCGCAGGAAAATCGGATTTATTGAGTTTTAAATTCGCTTAACGACACAAAAACAAACCGGCTGCTAATGCTTCTTCTTGTTCGTTTATCGTTCGAAGGAAACGATATCTGGTCACTCCACGATAGTTTGAGAATAACAGTGATCAAGAGATTCTAAAATTTAAGAACTTACTTAATAAACTTACCTTTAAGAAAACAAATAATAATTTAGAAATAAAAATTATATTCCATTATTAATTTTATTTTTATTATACTCGCAACTTATTTGTCTCTGTGTAGCTGGTTTTAGCAACTGCACAAGCTAAGGTCACACTTCCCGCTATTTATTGAATTTGTTAATGTTTTGAAATTATGTTTGTTTTGACCAAAGGCACGTAAAAATTCTACAAAACACCCACATTATAAGCTTAATAGCTTTTTAAATACTTTTTATAGATGACGAAAAGTTTGTGTTGTTTCCTGGTAAGAAGGTGTACACCATTGGTCGCCTGGGCACGGATTTAATTGTTGCGCAGGACCTCAGTATAAGTCGCAATCATGCCAAGCTCATCCAGCCGGATGCGGATGGTGATGACACCCTCCATATCGAGGACCTTGCCTCCAGATATGGCACCTTCATTTTTCCCAAGCATTCCCAGAAGCCGCGCAAGGTGCCTGCCAAGACATTGACTCCATTGCCTGTGGAAACACGCGTGCGATTTGGCGCTAACACGAGCATTTGGCAGGTGACCCAACTGAAGTTGGTCACAACTGTCTCCGCATTGACGCGTCTTGAGGTCCAAGAGCTGACGAAGATGCTTGAACCCATGGGCGGCACGGTCACTTCGAACTGGACCGATGACTGCACCCATCTCACCATGAACGAAGTCTCGGTGACCGTGAAACTACTCCACGCTATGCTTGAAAATAAACCAATCGTCACATTCGCGTACTGGCGAAAGATGCTGCAGTCAGCGCAGAGCATTCATGTCAAGGAAGGATGGCCACAGCCAGAGGACTTTCAGCCCACTAACATAGATGTCACCTGGCGTCCCGAGCGCACGCGTCTTTTCGCCGGCAAAACGTTCGTCTTCATGAACCGCAAACACTTTGATATGTACGGATCAGTGGTGCAGAAAGCTGGAGCCACTTGCAAGGATATTAATTCGGGTGTGCGCAAAACATTCCTAACTAAGAGTGATGTGATAGTCATACAGTATGTGCCTTCTTCCCAGTCTCAGGCCACTGAATCAATCAATAGTATACAAGGTAGGTCTAGAAATAATGAAAAAATCACAGCGTTTAAGTAAAGAATGTACAATTTTTAGATATTCTGGAGCAAAATGGTCGACGTATTATCCAGGAGTACGAGATTGGCATGGCCTTGATCCATTGCTCTATAACAGAGTTCTGCAATCCAACGCACAAGTTTATTATCTCAGATTCATTGCCCACCACGGAATCTGTAACTTCCTCGATGGCCTTTAACTCTTCGATCATTGTACCCAACACGGAACGCAACTCGGCGCAATCCAATGCAATGCCCATTTCTGAATTTGTGGTGCCCGAGTCAAATGAATGCGAAATGGACCAAGGAGCTTCCATGCCCGTTTCGGAGCCGCAATCTTCCTTGCGTAAGCGGAGTCATGCCTTAACAGTCGACTCCTCGGATGAAGAGCAAAAATCAACATTGTCCAAACGAGCTAAATCGGTGATCGCTACGAAACTGAACAAGAAATCAAATATTGCCATAGAGTTGGACTCGTCTAATGATGAAGATGTGACACCAGCTCCTGCGCCTGCTCCAGTTCAACGCGTAACAAGGCGTAGCAAAATTATCCCAGAGGAGATACCCGTACAACCACCTGTTCGAGCTGCGAGTAAGCCCATAACACGTAGAACCAAACAGGTATATTGTGTTGACTCGTCGGATGAGGAGAACGAAAATGCCCAGAAACCGAAAGAAACACCAGCTACGGTGCCCATAGCCACTTCGTTGCCCAAGAAGAAAACAGAAACATCAGCTGCAACCAGGATTTCGCCACGACTCAATGGCAAATCATTGGCCACAAATATTACAAACCAACCGGCTGACAAGCATGTAGTGCCACCAAAACGCCCTGTTTTATCGGTGGCCTCGTGTGACGAAGAAGATGAAGGCGACCTATTTCAATTCCGAAAATCTCCACAGAAGAAAACAGAGTCTGTGATTCAGCCGAAGTCGGGCAGCAAAGGCAAAACGCCAGCCAAAATCAGTGTGGTCGACTTTTTGGAGAAATCACAGCCACAAGAGGCCGCTTCAGTGCCTCCCCAGTCGGAGTCCCAATCCCAGACACAACCGCGCAAGCGTCTACGCCTGGAGCTGCTAAACGAAAGCGACAGCGACGATTGTGATAACCTCTTCAACTTTGCAGACAGCAAAAAGAAAAGAAAGACGCAGGAGGCTCCGAAAAATGATGACTCCACCGATGGCTTGTTCAACTTTAACTCTGAAAGACAGAGTGATCAAGATGACGAGGATTCCCGGTTAACCGAACCCTTTGTACCCGAAGTGGAAAACAAAAAAGAAACCAAGTACGTAGTGGCGCCGCGTACGGAGAGGCCCAGGAAAGTAGACACCAGTGGTTGGTTATCGTGTAGCAGGCTACACGTTGATATCAAACCTGAAATAGACGCCGATTCGGTTAAGCTGGAAACCTCCATTAAGGCGGAGCCCGATGAGGAGCAGTGGCTGGCCGCCATGAAGGACAGCATCGAGGTGCGCATGTGCAACTTGAACATTGTCATTCGCTCCCAGGAGGAGGTGGATGCTTCTCTTGAGGATTCTGTAAACAAGCATGTCGGCCGCAAGAACTTTAAGAAGTTTGTAAAGGTGAGTGTCAAATGAATAACAAATGCTTTAAACGATATAATAATTGTGTACCCCTGTTAGACCAAAAATCCCCATCCACAAAAGCGAGTTGTGGCGCTTAAGAGTCTGCGGCTGGCTGATGGTGTAGTAACCAGCGTTTAATGTCGTGTCTAAATGTAATTTATCGTCGCTTGTGAAGTTACTTTATTTTGTTAACAATAAACTTGCGAAATATGCTCAACGCCTTTTCTGGCTCCTTGGACAACTTGCGCTGGAACGTCGTCTGGGCGGCCAGCCACTCGTGCTTGGCAATCTTCCTGGTTAAACAACTTTCTGGTGGTGGATTCAGTTTCCTGGCCTTTGACTCGCGTTCAATGAACCTCTGTGCATCCGCAACAGTGGCTAGGACCTCTGCATTGAATTTGGGTCTCTTTGCATCTTGAGCGGTTGTTTCCTTCCTGGCAATTATCGTGCCCACATCAGATTTGGCCTCCAGTTTGGCTTTTTCCAATTTGGTGATGACCTTTTTGGGCTTCAGGACTATGTCGGGGGTTTCGGCTGTCTGGTTTCGATTGTTATGCTTCTTTGGGGGTTCTAATCTGGCAGGAAGTTCTTGATTCTCCGCCAGGAACTTGTGCTTCTGCACCTGTGGAAAGTTGAGAACCTGAGGGCGCAGCTTGTTGTACAGTATCGCACTTCTGCTGGCCTGCAAGGAGCTCAATTTGCTAATCTTGGCAATGGCAGCGATTTGCAGCGTAGTGAAGTCCATGAAGAAGTTTATGCGCAGGAGTTGAGTGAAGTATGTGGCTGCACTGACGCAGCATTCCCTGATCCGCTCGTGAAGATGATAGAAGGCCAAGAGACGCACCAAAATGTACTCAAAACTACTCCGCGTGGGCATGGCTCCGCCCAAGTCCTCATCGCACACATCCGGCAGAGCACCACGAAACTGTTCCAGATCCCTGGCCAAATCCAAACGAAGCAGGCGACACAGAGCCGCATTCAGTTTACAGACGGAACGAAATCCCGGCATATTGCGGAAGGAGTTCTTCCGCCGTGCCATCAGCCGTCCAATCATCGCCGCCGTCTCCTCGAAATCCTTGGCATCCGGTTCGGACAACTGTTGCAGGAACCTGTTGATGACCACGAACACATTTTTTGCTGTTTGCAGGGAGAGATCCTTTGTTATTGTGATTTTTTTTGATTGCCAACTGCAACAACATACCGAAACCCGTGTCCTTCACCTGCAGCGTCACCAATGGAGGTTGTTTTAATTGAAATTCATTCCAAAAATACGAATTTTCCATTTTTCTGTTGCGGTTTAAAAATCGAAACGAAAGAAACAACCCGTCAGTGCTGTTTGTTTTTTATAGCTAGAATTTTGTATATTGAAATTAGCTGATTACTAGTTAACCGGTAAAATTTATTGCTATATCTATCTTCTTATTTAGAGATTCAGCACCTTAATTCTGCAAAGAATTTTGATTTTCATTAATTATTTTCCTATAAATATGAAATCGGCTAGATTTTGGAAGCCGAATTGCCATCACTAATTCTAGCTTTGATAACTTTAGGTTTGTTTAGATTTTCCACCAATGGCAACAGTTGGTCACACTGCCGTTTACACGTGCAAGTTGAATTTGAAAAGAAAACATTTTAATTTTCCGGTAAAACATGAAGAAAAAGCAGGTGGAAAGTGCATCGGAGGAAGAGGAAGTGCAGGCCGAAGACTCCGAGGCTTCCGAAGAGGAGGAGTTGCAGGCAGCGGACTCCGATGAGGAGGAGCTAGAGGCAGAGAACTCCGATGAGGAGGAGCTCGAGGCAGAGGACTCCGAGGAGGAGGAGCTCGAGGCAGAGGATTCCGATGGATCCGAACTGGATCTGGATGCCAGTGCCACCGAATCCGATGAAGATGATGACGAGGAGGAAGAACAAGTCAAACCTGAGCCCAAAAGCCGCGCCGAGATAATCGACGAGAAGATCCACACCAAGTACGAGCAGTTAAAAGGCACGCGGCTGTATGTCCGGTTCCCACAAAAACTGCCCCTGAACGTGGAGGAATTCAATGCGAAGGTTAAGGCTCTGCATCCACTGGTGCTGAAGTCCACAAAGCCTCGTCAGAAGCACGCTCGTTTCTGCCTCGTCGATTTCAAGTCGAAGGAAGACCGCGACCAGGCCTTTAAGGAAATCAAGGCGTCCATTGAAAAGGATGAGAAGCACAAGGGCTTGTTCGTATCCCTGCCCAAGACGGATTCCGATGATTTCGTCAATGAGCTGGTGACCCGCAAGCAGACATCCGTCGAGAACAAACGCACCAAGGCTCTGATGAAGCGAGCCACCAAGAAGGTCCTGGTCAAGGGTAACTTCACCTCGTCCGTGGTCATTACCAACCTGCCAAAGACCAGTTCGATTGCCCAAGTGCGCCAGCTGTTCCAGGACGCAGTCGACATTCAAATTCGACCGGGCAAGGGCAAATTCCGCGACTACAGCACGGCGACCGTAACCCTGCCAACGACACACGATGCACGCAAGGCCATCAAAGAGAAGCTCAGCCTGGCGGGCACGCCTCTGGTGTTGCGCTTCAACACTCAGAAGAAGCGGAGCTCCAAAGATAAGCTCAAGCGGCAGGCCGAGAATGGGAAATCCCCTGAAAAGAAAGCACGGAGTCCGAAGCAAAACGATAAGAAGTCAAAGGCGGAAGAAGGGAAAGCCCCTAAAAATAAGAGACCAGAAAAAGATACTAAGCAACAGCCGAAGGGAAACCTAAAGAGAAAAGCGCCCAAGGAAAAAACACCTATTATTAAGACACCCAAAAAGTTAAAGAAACTAAGCGCAGAATAGAATGTAGTTAATGTTTGCTAATTTAAATAAAATTTCCCACTTTTGATTGACCATTAATTAGGTGTAAAAACAAATATGAAACGTGTTTCAATTGAAAATATTAGAATAGAGTTTAAATTTTTAAAATATTTATTATCGTACACGATATACATAGATATTTATATATATATATAGAGATATATATATATAATTTGTAGTAAGCCGGTTGAGTGATTTACTGGATATACATTGATTGGTTACTTTAGCTTATATACTTATGAGATTGATCATGTGCACAGAGTGTTCATTCGCGTAAACTTGAAGGGTTTATGTGATCGATTTGTAGCTTCAAAGGTGTATTAATCCAACAGCAAGCGCGGTAGGGTTAGGTAAAAGTAATTCATATGTATAGTTTCCATTCTAGTACAAAATATTCAACATTTGCGTGTATGCATTAACATGGGGCTGGGCTTCCTCGAATCTCGAATTGAAATCTACTACAGCAGTATAACTAGATATATTTGTTTATATCGCATATAAACGCATATCAACCGTGCATCGCAATCCGAAAATCCTGTTGGCGTGCATCGTTAGTCGCTATATTGATTTTTTGCAATACCACGGACGCCGGAGTGGCGGGGTGAGCAGAATCGATAGACAAGTGGGCAAAGACCGGGGGAAACGCAGCAGAGGTTATTTTTAATGATGGAGAAAAAAAATGCACATTAAATGAGTAAATTGAAACGCGTTTCCATTGTGTATAGCTCGAGTTTAGGTAGTATATATTCTTAGTTCCTAGAATGAATTGATTTTAGTTATTCAAAAATTGTGTAAATATAATCAAAATTTATATTTCCTTTTCGTAGCTCTATGAATTACAGAAACAAAGCCGTCGCCAGCCGCTTTCCATTTTCTGATCTGTTCACTCTCTCGCTATCAAGCAGTCTCACATATTTGCTGTTATTTGTTCTTACTCCTCTCGATTCGTATCGTTTCGATCTCATTACTCATTACATTTGTCGGTTCATGGTCGCCCTTGGAAACCCGGTAACAGGCGGCTCCTCGGACTCCTCAATAAGGCGTTGAACATCCGCTCAAGTTGCTGATAAACTGATGTTTGCAAAAAACGTTCCCTTACATATGGATGCAATGCATAAAAGGAAAAATATTTGATTTCTTTTCAGAGTGTGTAGTATGTAACTGTGTGTGAACTGATAAGGAAAGTATTCAAGAATGTAGAGCCTGCTCCTTCTATCTCGGCCCGCATTAAATCCGCTCAGGGGGTTATCGTTTCAATTTAAGAACTGACTTTACTTGACTGCCGTTTTCTCTGTGTGTTTTTTGTTGGGGAATCGGGGTATCGGGGGTATCTCTTTGGATATTAATTATATTGGGTAATATTGTGTGGCTCCCCGCGTTTAAATTATGTGTGCAGCAACCGATCACGGGCCGATGGCGAGCAGTTTTGTGGAGCTGCAGCCGCACCACCACCACTGCCACCCATGTGGGCGGGTGGTGGTGGCGGAGGCTGCGTTGGCGGCGACCTTAGCGGTATCGAAGGCTGGACAAACCGCACACGCTCCGCATCCGTGGATGCGGCGCTGCTGCTGGCCGCCGCAGCTCCGGCTGCCGCATTGAAGGCCGACGTAAAGGCGGTGGCGGCTCAAAGGGTGTGGTAGTTGCGCTCGTTGCGGGCCTTGTAGAACTTGTAGGCCACCAAGCCGATGGCCAGCAGGCCCAGAGTCAGCACAATCCCGCCAATGAACGAGGATCCATCGAAATGTCCGCACGGCACGGGCTTCGGCGCCGGAGTGGTCGATGTGTGTGGTGGCGGCGTAGTTGTGGTCGAGTTCGGAGACGGAGTGGTCGTAGTTGTTGTGGTAGCAGGCGTGGTGGTGGTCGTGGCCGGAGTGGTGCTGCTGCTGGTGGTGCTGGCCGGAGTGGTGCTAGTGGTGGTGGTGTTGCTAGCCGGCGTGGTTGTCGTGGGCTTCTCAGTCGATGTGGTGATTGGTGGCGTCACAGTTGTCTTCTCAGTTGTGGTGCTCGTTGTTGTGGTCGACGGTGTCGTCACAGTGGTGGTTGTGTCCGGCGGACTTGTTGTGTTCTTGGCGTCCGGCGTGGTGGTTTCTATTGGCACCGGTGTGGTTACCGCTGAGACAGAAGAATATAAAGAGATCATAAATGTAAGTCTAACAAATAATAGGCAAATAGTGTAGTATAGCTAAAAATAAAAAATCTAAGTGACTGGATATTGATTTATTAGTTATTTTTGAAACTTCCCAATGCAGT
Organism: Drosophila teissieri; assembly: GCF_016746235.2. Classification (NCBI taxonomy): domain Eukaryota; kingdom Metazoa; phylum Arthropoda; class Insecta; order Diptera; family Drosophilidae; genus Drosophila; species Drosophila teissieri. Next base: position 9,199,663 of record NC_053031.1, on the reverse strand, counting down.
CCCACAAAAAAGTCAACTTAAATAGCATGTTAATATAACATAAAAAATATAGTGATATGTAAGTACATCGCTTATCATGGCTTTAAAAACTGGGCTTGTGTGCAGTAATCAGCAACGAATATTGTAGATAAAAACGTATGCGTCACTTTTAAAATAAAAGCAAACAAATTGGCAAATATAATATGATAAGTGCACAGTGCACAGCGGACTGTCATTCATCAATTTCCAATATTTCAAAGAGAACAACGTGAGTACGTGTATGTAAGGCTTTCGTAAGAATTGAAAATAAAAATAGTTCCATTTCACATGTAAATGGTGTCAAAATGGTCAAACAGAAACCGAAAGCGAAAGAAAACAAATTGATTTGGTTTAAAAAGTAAAGGTTAATTTGTTTAAATTAATCTGAATTTTAATTCTATTTATTTTTAAGCGATAATGCAATTTAAGAAAGTGCTAAAACGTATTTAAATAAAGATTAAGAAAGCCGATAAGCAAAGTATGAAAATGTTTGTCAACAAAATATGAAATATGGTTCCAAATCAGTAAATACCAAAATGTGGACAAATATTTTCGTATGTTAATAAGACAATTCATGGAATTGGAACGCAGAAAAGGTAATGATTAAAATAAATGCTAGCAAACAAAATAAAACGTTATTTACGTATGGTAATGAAACAATTCAATGAACTGACTTTCGTAAATCTGGAGTTTCTCGTTTTGGAAAGCTGCAGATATACACTTCTCCTGCTGAGAACATTACCCCAAAATCGGAGTAAGAGAAAATGGCCGGAGAATTGATATTCAATATAGGAATTGGCATTTAAAAAACCCCCACATCCACACACACATACACGCACACACATCCAAACACACGTACGAAGTGTATGCGCACACGTACGCAGGCACATGCAAGTGTGTGTGCGAGTGCATAATTGAGAAATGAGTGTTCCATATCTTCAATTCCATTTTAATTCGATGTAATTTGATCAAAGACTCACCTTCGTCGCACAAATTCGCGGAGAAGAGGCCAACAAAGAGGCACAAGACTAGGAATTTCGCCTGCCGATTCATTGTGGTCGTTAAAATGAATACTCGAACGACAAAGTGAGGAAATCTGCAAGTATGTGACCGGGGGGAAAAGAAATACGTTTTCCAAGTGGAGGTTGGGGATTAACAGATACCGCTGGAGTTAGTATTGCACAACTGGCGATGTCGCCGAGCTCCGATTTTGCTCACCCACAAATTAAAGCAAGGCGCAATTAAGGAATGAATAACACGACACGAAGACCAGATTCTTTTATGCCAACTCGATACTTCGATGCATCCCGATACATCGACAGCTGAGCCGTGTTCTGCAGCCCTGGCACTCGGCGCTTATCAGTAGGGGAACTCGTCGGTGCTTTCGGTGTGACCGTAATGTAATCGCATTAATTAATTGTAATTGCTGCAATAACAAAATTGTGCATATATATATTTTGAATATGAAATGGCAATACAGAACTTTATTTTCAAAATCAAAACTAATACTTAACACTCGCACCTAGAAATGAATTTAAAATAATTGTAAGCATTTATAAAGTTAATTTTTTATTACGAAATCTTCCTTGTAAAGAAAGTATGTAAAATTCAAATGGACACTGTATAAATTTGGTGAGGTAATGGTCTAAACAATTTAAAGAGTACCCTCTGTATAATAGTTAGAAATCAGGTCAAATGTAGGAATAGCGCTAATAAGATTGCTGCAATATCATTATATCTTGTTGCTGCAAAGCGAAGACGTCAGTTTCAGTATAATTTCGTAATCCGAAGAAAGGTAACACTGCATACTTGGTGATTCAGATTCAGTGGATATTTTTTGTCTGTTTATGGCCCCTGTAGAGACGGGACTCGAATTAGCGTAAAGGAACCACCAGGAGAGGACCAAGATGACCTCGTACGTGCGCGCCATGTATGACTTTACCGGGGAGCCGGGCTCCTCGGAGCTCTCCATCGCAACGGGCGATGTGCTCTCGGTGACACGGAGCGACGTAGGTGAAGGCTGGTGGGAGGGCAAGAACGCCCGTGGCCAGATAGGCCTCTTCCCGGCTGCGTACGTGGAGGTGATGTCGGCGGCAGAGGCCCAGAAGCTGAGCGCCAGTGGAGCGACCTCGGTGCCACAGGTCCCGGATCCATTCGCCTCGCCCCCTTTGCCGCGCTACGATCAGACGGCGGATGATGATGGCAGCAACTGGGATGATGAGGACGACTGGAGCGACGACAATGAAACGTACTCGGAAATTGGCCCAGGTGGCCAAAAGTCTGCTGGTCAGGCGGCGCGCGCTGGTGGACTGTCGCATTCCACCAGTGACTACGATAACAAACACCTGCCCATTGCCCCCAACGATGATACCCAATCGCTGGCCTCCGTGGCTGGTGGGACTGGTGCAGCCGGCACCGTCAAGAAGGGCATGTTCGCCAAAAGTTCCGATTCGTATATACTCGGCCTGTCCAGCACCAAGGAGAAGATACCCGAATGCGAGATGGCCTACATAACACAGGTGGAGGACTCCATCTACCAGTGGACGCAGAACCATTCGCCCTACTCCGTTGTGGTGGCCAGCCCCAAAAAGGAGTCCAAATTCAAGGGGATGAAGACGTTCATCGCCTACCAACTGACGCCTAGCTTCAACAACATATCCGTAAGTTTGCTCCCCTGATATCGCCGTGATTAACAACACAATATGATAAAGCTCCGACCGCGGTCGCATGTGTGTGTAACTACGGGTGCAATATTTTGTTGATAATATGTGTCTGTGCTTCTCTACCCTCTGCCAAGGGTAATTTGGGCTGGGTCATGTGCTTTCGAGAAGACGGAATGGAAACAGAAAGAAAGACCAATCCTTTGTTTATCGAAACTCCGCACTAATTGCCGGCCAACATTTTCCAACTGAGTTGACCCCAAGATGACCTTTTTGTTGGGAAAATGTAAATGGGGTGTACATCTACTTCTTTAATTAGTTTGATTTAAATTGAATAATAATAATAAGTACCACTTACTTATTGTTTCCTTTTACAAACATGTTACCTAACGTTACCTTTATTTTTGGTTAAAACATTTTTTATTTAAAGATATTGCTCATTTCCTTTCTTAGTATCTACGATAGACTTTATTCCTTACAACAATAGGAAGTATAAATGCACGATAAAACTTTCTTCTCTAAACCAAAATCAAAGCGTTTTGTAAAGTGTTTAAAGTCCAAGAAAACAGACATACAAATAGGTAGGGCATTACAGTGTCGTAAAAGCATTTAAAATTCTTCTTTGTGGGGGCAATTCTGACCAACTGGTAGCCAACGGCACTACGATGATTGCTTCTGCTTGCGAACCGCCGCGGGGAATGAGTCAGCAACGACCGCAGACCCCCCGCTCCGGACTCCTCTTTGCGTGTCCCAATCACAATTAATTGGTCATATCTAATCTGGGTTTCCCTTTCGTTAGGTGTCGCGTCGCTACAAGCATTTCGACTGGCTGCACGAACGTTTGGTGGACAAGTTTTGCCTGATTCCGGTGCCCCCGCTGCCGGACAAGCAGATCTCCGGCCGCTATGAGGAGCAATTCGTGGAGCATCGACGCGTACAGCTGCAGGAGTTCGTCGACTGGGTGTGCCGCCATCCGGTGATTTCCAAATGCGAGGTCTGGTATCATTTCCTCACCTGTCGCGACGAGAAGATCTGGAAGTCGGGCAAGCGCAAGGCGGAACGAGATCCCTACATGGGCGTCAACTACTGCCTGGCCATTTCGCCGCCGGACAAGAACCTGCTGCACTCCAAGGTGGACGCACAGATGGAGCTGGGCACCCAGTTCATTCACAGCATGGACGTGGCCGTACGCAACCTGAACAATATATCCAACGACATGGCCAAGCGCTCCATGTCGCAGAGTAAAAAGGAGTTTCAGCGCATCGGTGACGGACTCTCAGACCTGGCCAAGGCATTGGCCATCGACGAGAGGCGTGCGCCCACCCGGAACGCGGTTCCGCTCTCCGAGAGCGTCGGCCGCATCGGCGGCATCTTTATCGGTATTGGACAGGCCTTTGGCGAGCAGCCAAAGCAGGATTGGATTCCCCTCTCGGATCGACTGCACATCTACAGGTGGGTTGACGTCTTATCACGTATAAGTGATGGGAAGCATAGCATGTTACGTTCCATTCAGCAGTAATTGATTAGATGACTGAAAAAGGAAATTCCACATGTGTCATATCTATACTAGATGTTCAATGGGTACATCTATAACTGAATTACTCACAATTAAAAACCTGCGATTGATTACTTTCTTATTTATTGTTTTCAAGCTATAAAGTTTCATGTTTATTTATAAGCAAGTCAAATTGTTTACTTACATTCGATGAACAATTGTTTCAATCAACCTGTAGTTTCGCGAGAAAAATCGATTAGTGGCCAATGGTTTATTTTAGATTATTGTGGTTCCTACGCGGACTGACCTTTAGTGTAGTACAAAATACATACATACGTAACTCTTAGAAAATGTGGGAACTTCCCGTCGCTATTTGTTTATAGAATAATCTAGAAACATTGTCTGATTGCTATTCTGGCTTTTCCAAATAGGGGCGTACTCAACTGCTTTCCGGACATCTTCTCCACGCACAAGGGTGCCATACAGAAGCGAAAGGACTGCGAGAAACTGGCCGGCGAGGGCAGGATGAATAATCCCCAGCTGCACGACGTGAACCGGCGCACAGATGTCGTCTCCTACACGGTTCTGGCCGAGCTGACCCACTTCAAGAGCGAGCGGGATACGCATTTGAAGCATACGCTTAAGAATTTCATTGCCGAGCAGATTAAGTTCTACCAGGGCGTGGTGGCGCGCCTGCAGGAGGCCAACCGTCAGATCGAGTAGATTGGTACGCGGTCCGCGATCGCTGGAGATCGGCTGGGAGCACAAAGAAACAAAGAAACCGCACCGGGCACACACTTCCACAGAGATACACACAGATATAGCTGAAAACATTCGCACGCGCGCATTTCAAATGCCTTAGAAAGGAACTCTTACTTTAAGCGTGGTTCTAACTAAATGTTAAACAGAAAAATATTACATAATGTTGTTTGTAAGTGAAAAGTTGCGTATTTATACAGAAATTAACTTTTATATGCCTATTATACACTGAACCTGAAAAGCAAATATAACTATATTTATATAAAACCACTTGTGCATCATCTGCAACATCATGGATGGAGCAACCCAAACCCCCAAAGTAAAAGTCGGTGGCGATTTGCTATTCTGTTGCCTTTATCAGCGAAATTCTCTAAAAGGGTTCTCTTTATTTTTCCATTTTCATGTTCATGCGTTTGCTTTGCCATTTCGCGTTAATAAGTTTTGTGATTCTTGTGTTTGGTTTTTGTATCTAGAACATAAGTGTTAGATTGCACATGTTAGGGATGATTTCCATTTTCATTTCCATCGTGTTCATAAAGTTCATAAATAATCGGCGTAATAACTAGTAAAAACAAAAAGAAACACATTTCGGAATGAATACAAAATCGGTTGTTTGTTTTGCCTTTTAGCGCTGCGGTTTTCGTTTGATTTTTGGTGAGGGTGGTGGCGAAAAGGTGATGGGTCCAAGGATTGTCCTGGCATTTTGGAGGATAGACGGATTCTTGGGTTCTTGGGATGGGAATCGGGGTGGGGGGATCACTAAGTGTAATACATCTAGATAAAAACGCTATATACAGACACACGAGTTAATAATAATAATATAACGCAGCTTGAGATAATAATAATAATAGATTTTGGTTAACAATAATACAATAATTAGGTTTTTTTTTGCTTTTGCCTTCCGCTTTCTCGTCGCTCTACATTATTTTTTGTTTACTTGTCGTATTTTTTGTTTTTGTTTTCGTTTCTTTTTTTTTTGTTCTGTTTTCATATTTTTTGTGTTTTTCTTTTTTGTTAACAAACTACCAATAACAAATTTTTACTAATTCAATTTAAGTTTTTATGTTTTCTGCTTTCTTGCGTTTTTGTTTACCTCCTTGTTTGTTGTTTATAAATTATTGTTGTTGTTTTCCGGTTACCTTGTTGTTGTTGCTGTTCCTGTGTATTAAACTAAAGGAAAATCATGGTTTATCCTTTACCAATTCCTGGCGGTAAAACGGCCTATACGTTGCCTCTAAATATATAGTTATTATTATACCCAAGTGTTATATACGCCTATATGTTTATGTTAATGCGCAAGTGTCTTGCGTTCCGGTTAGCTGAACCGTGGAACCCACTGGACTCTAGCCGTAGTCCCCGCCGAAGCGTCCGTGCTTATTGCTACCGTTGCTGTTCTGTACCGCTGCCGCCGCCGCCGCTTGGGCGGCCTTCTCCGCCAGCAGTGCCGCCTTCTGTTGCATGTAGGGATTGAAGTGTTGCATGTACATGGAGGCGGCTGCTGCCGCCGCGTAGTTGTTGGCATAGTTGTTGCTCCTTTGGTTGTTGCTGCCGTTGTTGCCGCTCCATTGCTGCTGCTGCTGCTGGAGCTGCTTGTGTTGCTGCTGCTGCTGTTGGTGTTGCTGCTGTTGATGTTGCTGTTGCTGCTGTTGATGTTGATGTTGCTGCTGTTGATGTTGTTGATGTTGCTGCTGCTGCTGCTGGTGGTGCTGCTGCTGCCAATAGCTCTGTTCCGTCATGTAATTGCTGGCATCGCTATCTTTTTGATAGAGATATGAATTCAGCAGGGATTCGCGTGCGGCGGCAGCGGCCGCCATTTGATTGTTTTGGAACATATTCTCCATGGCCGCCGCCGTAGGATAACAAAATTTATTGCTACTATTGTTGCTGTGATTTTGATTGTTGGCTGCTGGAAGTTGTGGTTGCTGTTGTGGTTGCTGCTGCTGCTGTTGCTTGGCCGAGGCGTGATAGTTGCTGTAGTCCTGCTGCTGCTGCTGCTCCTCGTAGCTGGCCGTCCTTGTTCCCGGTCCAGGTGCTGGCTCCTTTTGAGCCCGGCTTGACTGTCATTCACCTGACGCCGTCACCGTGGTCCACTGCCACGGGCTATTGTAGCCCTGCTTGGGATTGCTGCAAGGAAACGGATGTGGATTAATATGCGGCGATTGGACAGATGATATATTGTTTCATTAGCTTTGGAAAGTCACTCACCTTCCGAAGAGAGGATGCCAGAGCGCCGAGTTGGCATCCATGCCGGCTGCTGCCGCCGCATCTGCGAGATTTTGCTGGTGCTGTTGCTGCTGGACGTCCTGGGCGAGCATGTTGTTCCGCTTTCGCTGCTGCTGCGTGGCGGCGGCCGGATGCATCTGCTGCTTGGCCTGCTCGAGGGGGTTGTAGGTGACGCAGGCTTTACTGGAGCGTAGTGTGCGTCCCGTACCTGCGTCACCCTTGGCCTGATCTGGCACGGCCTTGTGCATGGAGGGACGCCCTCGCATTCCGTCGAAGGGCACATTGAGAAGTGGAACCACGTTCGCCTCCGGTTCCAGCAGATTCGAGAGCGATTTAATGGTCAGTCGGGGTTTGTGCTCCGCCGGCGCTGGTGCCGGAGCCGCAGTGGTGACCGGCACAGGCGCAGCGGCGGGTGGTGGAGCAGCAGTTGTACTTGGAGCACCGGATGAAGGCTTGGATTTGGTGAAGTTGCTAGTGGACTCCGTTTCGGTTTCCCTCCTGGGTCGCTTGTGCTCCTGATGATGATGATTTGAGGTGGCAGCAGCCGATGATGTGGACGATGCCTCCTTGGCCGCATCCCAGTTAAGGAACTGCGGCAATTGTGGCTGCAGCAGCTTTTGCATGAGAGCCAGCTCTACGGGATTGGTGAAGCCATTAAAGGAATTTGGTCCGCTGGCCGTACTTTGAGGAGGAGGTGGAGGCGCTGCTGCTGCTGGAGGCGGCACGGGAGTGGTAACCTTGGGCTGTGGCTGCTCTTCCGTCGACTTTTGTTTCATACACTGCTTGTAGAGCTCGTCCAGATGCTGCAATCCAAATTGGCTGTTGTACAGCGGCAGGAGATTGCTCATAAACTTTCTTTGCAGTCCCAGCGGATCTTTAATGGTCTTGAAGAACTCCTGCGACAACTGGCCAAAGTACGGTAGCCACAGCATCTGTTGGAGCAGCGCCAGTGTGGTGGCATTCAGATCCGTGGAGAGGCTGGAATCCGCCGGAGATGGTGGAGTTGGCGCCACCGGGGCAACTGCAGGCGGTTTGGGTTGAACAGGCACAGGCTTGGGCTGTATCTGCTTGGGACTGGGACTTCTCGCTTTGCTTGGCACCACGATCACCGGATCCGGGTCTTTTGTCGCCTTGGCCGCCTGCTCCGATTCCGTTTTTAGGATGGCCTCCAACTGCTCCATGGTAACTACCAGAATATTCGGATTCTGAATGATCTCTGGATAGGCAAAAGCCTCGGGAAGACGCAACTCCGGCCTGGTGGTCAACAGCAATGGAATCTCTCGGGCCGGCGAGGCCAAAACCGCTCCGAGGCGATCCTTTGGCACGAGTATCGGGTCTGGGACCTTCCACTGCGGATTGCTGATCAGCATTTTCAGTTGGGTGAGTGGGTCCGGATCCTTGTCCATCTTAATGCTGCCCTTGGATCTCTTCTTTAGCGGCTGGCTGGAATCTTCCTCCTCCTCGTCGTCGATGACGACCGTTTCCAGCTTCCCATCGCGGCCAGCTTTGCCCAGATCCATGGGCTCCGCCTGTTGGGGATTGTTGTTAAGCTTGAGGAACTGCTCCAGGATGAGATTTTTAATGGTTTCCGAAGTGGTCTCCACCTCAGCAGGTATGGAGTTGGCCGGCAACTGGAGATCCCGCTCCGGGGACTTGAGTATATCCGAACTTGAGGTCACCGCACACTGACTACGCGATTCTGATGGTGGACACACCTCCTCGCGCTTCTTGTAGCTCAGATCCTTGGGCGTCTCCTCGACTACGGCGGATTTTTCAATCTCCTTTTCAGGCGTCGGTGTGGGCGTAGGCGTTTGGGTCATTTCCACGGTGGCTGGCGTGGGCGGTTGGGGTTCCGGCTCGGTGGCCACCGCTTCATGCTGCTTCTCGAAGGCCTCGATGCCCAGGAAGAGCTCCCCGTTCAGGCCCTCGATCTCACCCGCCTCATTGAACGACAGACACTTCGGCGCATCGTCGTTGTCCATGCTGAGTATGCTGGGCAGGTCCTTGTCGAGATCGGGCACACAAAACGAGCTCAGTCCGTCGCCGGAGGATGAGGAGTTTTGCGGATTGGTTCCGTTGCCAGGCCGCGTCTCCTGGACGAGATTGTCCTCGCAACTTCGCTTGACCAGCGAGTCGAGAAGATCAGCTCCACTGCTGCCATTTTCACTGCTGCAATTCTGTAGCAGATCATCGGCATCGTCCAGCAGATCCTTCAGATTCTTAGTATTCGCATCAAAACACTCCACGGGATCGTTTCCACTTAGTGGCTTATCCTCCGCGTCCTCGGGCAGGACATCTTCCTCAGGGAGCTGAACCAGGGCAAGATCTCCTTTCGGCAGAAACAGACCCGTTTTGGGACACAGCTGCATTTGCAGCGGCGAGGGCGTGGAGCTCTGATATGTGGGCGTATTGGTCTTGGTGGCCTTGGTGGAGGGATTTGTCTCCTCGCTGTCCAGCAGCCCATCGAAGCAGGGCGTGGGCGCCATCTCCGGCTCTTGGGCAGGTGGCATCACCACAACATCTTCGAGTACAGTGGCTAAGTGGCTGTCCTGCTGCTGCGCAGCAACACTTTCCTGTCCCTCTTCCTCCTCCTCGTCGAGCTCGTCCGGCAATTGCGTGGCACTGTCATCCCAATCCTGCAACAAAGTCTGTCCGATGGAGGGCAACTGCTGCTCCGGCTGCTCCTGTTCTCGCTCATGATCCTCTGCCTGTTCCAACTCCTGCTCCTGATGCTGTTGCTCCTCCTCCTCCAAGCGCTGCAGATGCTGCTCGCGCTTGACCTTCATCAGTGGGGCGGCGGAGCCGTGGAAGAATTTGACTATCCTAGTTGAGGAAGCATCTGTGCGTGGCATAGAGCGCCAGCCGTTGGTCGTCTTGGTCAGACGAATCCTATTCCGCTTGTCGTAGTCCTCGCAGCGCACCTCCACGATGCGGGTATCGTCCTGTTTGACCCACAGGAAGATGGGATTGACGCTGGGCGTCGTCGGCGAAGTGGCGGGTGCGGCAGCGGGCTTGGGTGTTGGCAGAGGAGTAGGAGTTGCAGCTGACAACACCTCCGTTTCCTTTTCCGTTTCATTTTCCTGAACAGGTGGAGCCTTGGGCTTGGGACTGATCCGCTTGGGTGCCGCCACATTGGATGTAGTGGCTATGGATGTCACGTGTGTTTTGGTTTCCAATTTAACGGCCGCCGTTCGCGGCAAGGATTTGGCTAACGTCGGCTCCTCCGGCAGTGGGGGATTGAGCGTGGCTATTTGAAGAGGAATTGGGGGATTCAGTGCGGGAATGGGTATGATAGCTGGGGCAGCAGCCGCCACAACGGCTTCCGTGCTGCACTTTGGTTCCGTTTTAATGTCGCGCAGCACATTCTTGTTGATGCGCGGCGTATTGGCCACCTTCAGGTGTCCGAACTTTTGCTTGGCCCTTGTGGCCTTGCCCCGTGCTCCCTTCCCTCGTCGCCGGGTGGTCTGTTCCTCGAAGACCAGGAATATATCACGGGCCACTCTCCGGCGCTCCGATTTCCGGTGGCAAACCGGCGGAGCTGCCTCCAGTTCTTGCTTGATGATGCCCTCGTTATTATTGTTGTTGTTATTATTGTTGTGGTTGTTGTTATTCGCACTCGCCTCCGGTTCATCCTGGCTAGCAGCAGCGCATTCACTTGGCCTGCAAGTGTTCCGGGGCATTTTACGGCCGTATCCGCTAGTGGTCCGTGATCCGTACTCCCAGATCCCTTGTCATTTTCCCAACATTGCTGGCTAGTCCACACTCGTCGCTCGTTTTTATCGTTTTTGGCTTTTTGCTACTGCCCCCCCGTATCCGGATTTTTCGCTCTCGCCTCCCCAGCCCCCAGCCCAGTTCTGATTGGGAGCAGCGTTCTGATTGGACAGCGGCCCAGGTAAAAGCCTTCGCTTGGGGGCTTCTATCTTCAGTCCGTTCGCATTGCCGCCGCACTTGTGCCGCTCCAGCGTTTCTAATTCAGTTGACCGTGCTATTTAACCGCATTCAGAATTAACTGCCCTGCTACACTGTGTGTTTTACGTTGACAAAATCAATGAATTTTTGTATGTATATGTTTTGGTTTGCTTTCGATATTTCGATATAGTTTTCTAAGCAATCGCCAGCGCTCTATGACGGTAATCGCATGCGAACAATCGTAAAAGTTCCCATGCAATCGGAAGTTTCCCATAATATCGATAGCAATAACGGTCATAATTTTAAAATTATTCCAATTACAAAGTCTAGCAAGTCAAATTTTAAGAATGCTGAAAATTCATGAGAAATTGTAGTTTAAATAAATACCAAAGGTACAAAACCAATCTGTCAATATATAGTAATATTAAGTAAATAAGGTTACTGTAGGAACAAATATTTTACATTGCTTGTGTTTAATGTAGTTCCTTATAATAACAACAATTTTTTTATTTATTTCCGGTCCGATCTGCCAAATACGCTTTACAACACTGTTATTTCTTTATTTACCTCTTTTAAACAGGTAGAACAAGAAAATCTAACGACTTCAGTCAGTATGTTTATTTTTTAAATTATAAAATGCACTGAAAGTTGTATGGATTTAAATTGGTTTTATATTTAATAAAACAGTGTTTTGTTTTTCATGATATCTAAATTAGCTTATAAATATGTTTGTGTTAGATATGAATTATCATTTGAATAAATAATATTTAGGTAAATCAATTTATTTATTATATATAAATAAAGAGTAATCTTAAATTCCTGGACAGCTTGAAAAATCAATTTAGGTCACCAGTTGCATTGTTTTTTCCGCTTTTCATTTAAGTAACTTCTTTGTTGCCAAGAGAAACGAAACAATCAATCAATAATGGCCAATTTACGTTGATTTGTGCATTTGCTAGGATGCAGAAATCGGGCTCCGATGAGGGAGCCTCGGCTGCTGGCCATACGGAGGAGACGCCAGCGGCTCCCTCCCAGAAATCCACTGATTCCGGCAATGGCGCCGAGTTTCAAATCAGCTTGAACGAGTTTCTAGAGTTTCTAAAACTATCCTGTCATGTGAACGATATGATTGCGAAGGCCGACATGGGAAAACCACAAAATAGGGAGCCGATACCGCCGATGGAGGGCAATGCGGCGTCGGCCAAGAGAAGTACCAAGAAGGACGAGTTCGACTTTGCCGAACTGGCGGACAATCCACTAGTCAACGAGCTCCTTGGACTGCGACGCCCCTCCCGGATCGCCAACGAGAGCCGCTCCACTTTGCTCCAGGATGCAAAATCCAGTACATTGCGTTCGGGACACAGTCACCACAGTCGCTCATCGCGGCCAGAGTCCACCTATCGGGGATTGCATCCCAAGCTCGGAGAGCAACTAGATGCGGCCATTAATGAAGGTGTCCTGGACTCGGTTTTGTCCTTTATATGCCCTGTTCCCATTCCAACACAACTCCAGAATGGCAAAACTAAGCCCAAGCAGCTGCAGCCTCCGAAAGAGCCTCTCACCCAGGCATCGCCCACTCCCACGCCGAATCCCATTTCAACTGCAGCTCCTCTTACCTCTGGAGCATCGAAATCCTTGATGGAGTTGGGCCACTCGCATGGTCCTCCACCGGCAGCTTCTCCCTCGGCTCCTTGCCTACAGCAGGCTCATGCCGGCGGAGATGCACTGCATCCGGATCAGATCACCAACAGCATGGTGCGGGCTATGATTAAGGAGCCGATTCCGAAGCCTGGTGGAATGGTTGGCGGCAGACGCAAGTCTCTGCTGCTGGTCAAGGACAGCAAACATGCCAGGCAGGAGCGAAAGGAGTAAGTACCATGTATCTATAGGATATCCATAGGTGTAATAATCTCAAATCTTTTGGCAGACCAGAAGTGGTGATCCACGTCTGCGACGAGGTGAAGAACACCTCGAAGGACTTCACCTGCCCGCAGCATTTGCTGGTGACCAAAATGGGCTACTTTGCGGACGTGACCGCCGGCCAGAGATTGGAGGAGATGGACATATCGGTGCACTGCGACATCCTAATCTTCGACTGGCTGATGAAGTGGATCAAGCACAGTGCCCAGAGCCAGGATCTTCCGGTTTCCACCCAGAGCACCGGTCCCCAGTTGGATGGCAACAATGTGGTGCCCATTTTGGTGTCGGCCAGCTTTCTGCAGATGGAGCCTCTACTCCTTGAGTGTTTGTCCTTTTGTCATGCTCATCTTAGCGAAGTTGTACGGACATCCACGAATCTGTCCTGTCTGAATGATGCCCTCGTCACCCGACTGGCGGCCATGTTCACGAACCTCGAGCTGGAGATGGTCAGGGATAAAAAGGAGCGAGTGACACCGCGACTGTGGACCAAATTGATTCAGTCTCTCTGCGAACCGGATCCGGAAGCCCTAAGGGGCCACTTCTACAGCATGTCCGGGTTGTTCCGCTGCTCCCGCTGCTTCAATTGCGTGACCAACACAATGAAATCCTATGTGAGCTGTGTGCCCAGCAATATCCGGCTGAATCGCTGGGGCCAATTGATGAGTCACCATGTGCGGGATGCCAACTGGGATCTTAATGTCTACATCGTCCAGCTCTTCAAGGAGCTCAAGTCCTGGCGGAAGGTGTACTGGAAGTTGTGGGGACACTGCCATTACTTATACTGCTGCACGTGCGAGGCTCATTTTCCGGTCTATCAGATGCACTGGTGCCGCTTCCATCCGGAGATACCCAACTTCCTGGGTCCAGTGGGCAATGCTGGACCCGCCGGTCGCTTCTCCTGCTGCGGCCAGCAAGCCTTTCGCTACGAGACACTGCCGGGACCAAATGTAAGTATTAATTCAATGAAAGTACAAAGAATTACAAGAAATCTGTACAAATACTCATTCAGGGCTGCCAGTTCCGCGAGCACAGTGTCCTGGTGGAGACGGATAGAGAGCGTGCCATCCTGGCCATTGCACAGTTGGTGGGCGAGAACTACGCCTTGTGCGAACAGCCACCACTGAGGATTCAGGAACTGGCAGCCGCCGGCGAGATCAGTCCCAGCTGGCAGGGTATCTCCCTAACACCCCAGAGATGTCGTCAGGGACTTTTGCCCCAACTCTGCATGGATAGTGTGCTCAAGAGAGGTGGGTATGTGCGCTTCTAGGTAATGTGCTATTTCCTCATCAATGATCCGCAGTGACCAACCACCGCGTGAGCCGTCGGATGCGAGGATCTCGCTACCAAATGGACACCAGCACCGATTCCGAGACGACGTCCACCAGCGAGGATGATGCTCGATGCATGCGGCCACGCATGCGTAACGTCCACGATGATGATGAGGATTACAGTTCCAGTAGTGATGGTTGCGAGTCGGAGCATCGTCCACCACCGAGGAAAACAAGAGGCAAAAAGTCAAGAAAACGGTAGGGATTGGCAAATAATAAATGTATATACTCGTATAATACTTACCTAAACTTTATGTCCCACCCAGTCCCACCGATGTGTCGGGTCGTTTTTGGTCCGGGGAGTTGTCCGCGCGCAGCAACCAGGATCACCAGCGCGATTTCGAGGAGAAGATCATGAAGCAGGTCGCCAATTATGTGACCAAGAAGACCGGAACGGATCAGTGCCTGGTGCAAAATGCCCAGCCGCTGGGAGGCTCCTACGTGCGACTCGAGTCCGAATGGAAGGAGATGCTCAAGCAGCGCCACAGCCATCACACCATCCAGGGCACCAATGCCACTGGCCCCTCCGTGCCCCAAAGCAACAGCAGCTGCCTGGGATCCGCACTTGCAACTGGTGGTTCCTCCGCGTCCGTCATGTCCAAGCAAAAGCACAAGTAGAAATTCGTATTGTAATACCAGTTATATTACCATTCGCTAGCAACCATCGTAGACCAAATATTTAGTCACAGATTATTAGTCAAATATTTAGTGCAAACCATAACCATTCACATTGAAATGTAGAAAAATTAAATGAAAATGTAGAAAAATACATTCAAAAGGTTATATCTCGATGACAACGATGGGTTCTATGTTTAAACCATTATAAAGTGTATTTCTTTCACGTAGTTTGCAATTATTTGGTTTGTAAATCACCAAGAATTTGGATTTTATTTAAATTTTGGCATTAGACAGAGCCTTAAAAATTGGATTAAACAAGAATTATAGTAATATACAATATCTCAAGCTAGGGTTAATTACATTTTCCGTTCTTCAGTCTAGGCGTGTTTTACAAAAATCTATTTTAAGTTTGCAGCCTCTTCATCACAAACTGAAATCATAACATCTCATTAGACATTTATTAATATTTTTATTTATTTATTTATTAACTTAACGCAATTTACAAAGACTTCGATTTGTTATACACTCCTCGTTTTCACATTTATTTTTTGTAAATCATTTTTGTTTGTGTTATAATTTAAGCTTGAAATGGAAAACAGTACTGTAAGAAAGAGCCTGCAAGTAAATGCGACTGCACGTAAAGAAATGAAATAGAACCTGGGTTCAATTACATAACACATGCTTGATAGGGCGCGGGCATGGCCTTTGGTTCAACCATTTGGTGACCCACCCAGCGGCAAAGATGTGCACAATAATCATAATAAACTTAGAGAACAGAACAGAAAATTATTATAACTACAGGGCAATGTAATTTCGTGGACAAAATTTACGAAAATAGATCGGTTGGTGCGTGAGTGTACAAGAATTTAGCGTGATTGCCGTTCTGAAGGGTTGATGCAGAAGTTGCGGGTGTTCTTGGTGTCGCCACCGCCGTGAATGGTACTGATCGTAATGTGGCTGGGACAAGCTAACTAAACAGGCCCTCGGTAGCCTTCTCTAAATTCCAATTCTCCTTGGAGAGCACGGCGCGCGCCTCATGCTCGTCGATGCCCATGTCCCTGAGACGTTGGATCTTTGAATCACAATCGGGAAAGGTGTGCGGTCCGCCCGCATACGCGTTTGTCCAGTGCTTGGCTGTCAGCAGGAACAGATCGTACTTGTCCTTGAACTGATAGGCCACCACTGCGTCCTGTGGATCATCTGGCTCTGCGGCGGCCAGGAGCGCCTGTAGGGACAGCAGTACGGTGCGTAGTGTCATCGCTGCAGCCCAGTTGTCCTTTAAGATGTCCAGGCAAATCGCGCCCGTCACCGACGAAATATTTGGGTGCCAGATGCGCGTTATGAAGCGTACCTGCGTGGAAGTTGCAATACATTTAGTTCATTGTTCCAAATTAGTGTACTCATGTATGTAAGTGTGGTTTATTTCTAAGCTTACATACAAATGTATTTCTTTAAACGACAATTTATATTACCAATTCGTATAAATTTAAATAGCTTGGTGTAAAAAGGCTTCTCCTACAGGATATCTAAAGTATCTATTACCTTTACTTTTAAGAACGCAATAGTTTCATATTTATAAGATCTTTTCATACAAACATTTCTTATATCCATTTCTTATCCATCATACTAACCTTTGGTGGATTGAAGGGATATGTCTCGGGCACCTTGATCTCCAGGACGAACTTGCCGCCCTCGTAGGGCGTGTCAGGCGGACCTGCGATCTCGCCGCGCAGCTCCGTCCAACTGTCGTTGACCAGTTCGATTTTGATGGAACACTGGACGATCTGTCAGGGATTACAAGCAGAATTTACAAATCGGTGCGGCCAATGTTTACATTTTACTCGATATCCACAAAGAACACGGAGCCGATAAGCGCGCCAAAAACGCCACCAAAGTCTACGGACATCGTCACCGCCCACCCCCTGCACCACAATCTGGGGTGGTGGTGCAGCTGGCGATGCCGAGGAAGGCGGTTGAGTGTCCTTCGGCCTTGGTGCTCGGAACTCACCTCCTCGCTGCGCATCACCTCCTTGAACTCCCGCTTGATCCGCGACACTGCCATGTTCGCCATGATGTTTATTCCGTTTCTCCGACTCTCTTCTCTGTTCTCTCCCTGTTCCCTATTCTCCGTTCTCCTTTCTCCGCCTTTCCTCTTCACGTCGCTCTTCTCACTGTTCTGTTCTGTTCGGTTCGGTTCTGTTCCGTTCTGCTTCTGTTTTTGTTGTTGCCCCCCGTGCAATTTTGCGGATTTTGTGTGGTGCGTTGCGTAAATTACGCCTAGCTGCTGGCCTCCAAGGTTGCTCCTTTCGATCGCTTTTCGGTATTGTCGAAGCAACGAGCTCGACCAGCACACAGAAACAAACAAACTCAATATTCCAATTTCAACAAAACTGACTTTTTACAGCGCTCAGCACGTCTATTTTGCCAGTGCTATTTTTTTTTGTTTTTTTGGTAGTGTGGCCGCCGCGCCGCATTTGGAAAATTCTGAAAGCTCGCCTATCGATAGGCGTATCGATAGAGCTTCTGGAAAAGTGCGCGAAATATGGTATCGCAGTTTTGCAGTTCAAATATTCATATTATTCATATTCTGTTTTAGTGTATTAGTGTATACATATAAATGTAATTTTTTATTAACCTCTTATTAATATTAAATAAAGGATTTGATTTTGATAGTTATTAGTAAGACTTGGTAATATTCATATATTATTTTTATAAATATTTATATATTATTTCAGGTTTTGTTTCTAGGGGTAGTTCTGCGGTTGTATAACCAATAGGTCCCCAAGAATGTTCACTGGATAACTTTAAACTTCCAGCTTCCCAATGGATAGGTTTTCGGACTTTACAAGGGTAGTCCTCTCCTAAGGGACGACACCCAAAATGAATCTTAACCGGCACAGTTACTTAATTCGTTTTGACATACAAATTAAAAGAATTAAGAGAATACAAGAGATATAGTTACAAACTACTCATTTTTTAATAAATGCAGCTTATTTCAAGACCAATACACGCAGTACTCTTTCTTAGAATTTTTTGAAAAGCCCTATTTGATTGACTCAATCACTTTCAAAGCTGGTTTTTGTTCCATAAGTTCAATCAGCCGCAACTTGTCATTGGCACTCGGCAAAGGTTATTTTCCATTGCGTGATTGATCTTGAATACTGAATATATACATACATACATGTATGAAGCGTTTATAATAATCGAAGTTCTTTTGACCTCAGAAATATGGTTCCATTACGCTCGGCCGCCTTGTCTGCGGTCGGAAATTTGAAACTCGTTTTGCGTCCTATAAACAAAAACAAGAAGTTTATTCTTCAAAGGCGTAGGCCTCTCTTGGCAACAGTCCAAAAATAATAGACAAGCATTATTTATGCGCCATACGATCTTGGGTTTATAATGGGTATACTTGGAAAACGGTATCCGAACTGTTAGTGTCGCCATAAATATGTATATGGACATACCAACTTTCAACCAATACTAAAAAATTATCCCTTAAAATAATTTTCAGCTGTTGGGTAGATTTCATTTTAAGTAACTTTTTCTTGCATCTTTTTAAAACCCAAAATATTTACAATATAAAAGCGTTAACATCAATCTTATAGGGTATATTCATGACTGGAAATCAGTTAAGTCGACATTCTCTTTTACTACCGAAATTCACGTTTCGCACAGCACAAATGGCGATCGAGAAAAAAAACGTGTCAGCAAAAGCGTGTGGGGAAGTTGAGAACCAACACAACAACAGCTTTCGGATAAGAAGAATACCCAATAGACATTCTGAGACTTATGAAAACGGAGCAGCTTCTTAATTCTCAAACTTTTTAACTTTTGCCTCTTGCATACACGTGTTTGTGCTCCCCTTTTGCGTCGCTCTTTCGCCCCAAAACAAAACGAGTGACCGATACAAACAAACATGTCGGTTCTCTTGCACTCTCCTTGATATACCCTTCCAAACCATATTATGAGTGTAAGAAGAAGGATGACGGCTCCTACCCCGTAAATATATGTACATAAATTCACATGTGTACAAAAATGTTTATGTTTAAGTCTAAAACTATTAGAGTTTTAAAAGATGTATTAAGGATAAAGAAACTGTCATCGCTTGAAATCAGTCCAAATTAGCGTAGTTTTTGCATGGTTCGTTATTAGTTTGTATAAGAAAACTGTGAGCCTATACGTCAAATTTTTATAATTTTGAACAACATGGTCAAAACATAATTTCAGATATATATATTTACTTATATCTATTTTGTATCGCAAGAGTATCCATGCTACAACTTGATGAAGTCGTCTCTCCTTTGCGTTATCTCCTGCTCTCTCGCACCAAACAACTCCAGAAATTCAACTTCCCTCGCTCAAATTCAAATCGAAAGCGTTCTGATTCATTCAGCTTTTGCATTTTCTGAGTAGCGGCTGCATCCAAGCGGAATCACAAACAAAATCCTCACTACAAGTTTTTTTTGACCAACGTGTCCGAATTGCATCGTTCAGTGATTAATAGTTTGTAGTTTGTAAAAGTAATTGCGACACTTTGCTACCTCACATGTTTCAAGTAAGTTCAGAATGTTGTACTATTCGATGTGTGTGCGTGCCTTTGTTTTCCACTCGACTCAAAACGTGCGTCGCATTCGGCACGTGGTTTTTGCCTCACCACCCCTCGATCCCCGGCTCCATTATTCCTGTACGTTCGGCACACTTGCAACGCCATTTGCGTCAGTTTTTCGGGATAAAACACGGAGAAGAGTACGTCAGCATTTGGCATTAGTTCATTTATATTTAGCTATGGGTACGAAAAAACAATTTAACAAATCGCAGTGTTCTGTTCTTCAGACGCGTTCGTTTGTTCAGCATCCCAGGTACAGTTGCACAAACAACAAGAAAACATCTCGGGGGCAACCAAAGCAAAGACGAGCCCCCGTGAAATAAAAAAGGAAGAACTGTACCCCGGATTTGAGATCTACGTAGAAAACTAAACATTCCTGCTCGTATGTACAATGTACACAACAGAGATATTTGCAGAGCAACAATTATCCAGAACCAATTGCAAACGACACACAGCACAGATACACAGACAAAAACAAAAAGAATTCTTAAATTTGTGTTCAACAAGAGTCGAATATATGTAAGTATTCAAGAGTGGGCAAGACAGCATTAAATGTTTATTATTGTCTCAGATATTTAAGGATTTTTTTTCTATTATTTTGTATAGGAAAATGTATTGACACTTTTATGGGGCCTTGGAAATTTATTTACCCGTTTTGTGGTTTTTGTATATCGCGTTAAATAATATCTGTCTTTAAAATGTATTTGCAACAGTTTATTCTCTAACTGTGTGGTAGTAAGAAATTAAAGAGTTGTGCAAAGACGAACTAAGCCAATATAATAATTAAATCCCAACTTAATAAAATATCTGACGACACCAATAAAAAAGTTTTGTCTTTATTAAAATTTGTGTATGTACACGAACACTTATCATTGAAAATTTTGCTCTGTGTGACATTTTACATATCTAAAACTGCAATATGACGTATTTAAAAATGCTATGGAAATTGCCTATCGAAAACAGCTGATTCCGAAAAGAGTCAAAAAGCGCGTCCCGAAAGCTTTTCCCTGTGGCATCAACTTAACTGCGCATCATCCCATCCTTGGGCGCTCTCTTGCGCTCTCGCGAAAAATATGGGTGTGTGTGTGGGCAACCGGTGCGTATGTGTAATAGACGCATACGCCATGTTGTACGGCGCTCAGTTCCATTCGCTCGCTCAATTTCGCCAGATGCGGCGCTCTGCGGCTGCTAATCCCAATCTCCCATTGTCGCTGAAACAGTGCACTTTTCACTTAACCTGGCGCAAAACAGCTGAGTGCGACTTGTTATTAAACTAAAGGCAATCTCTTCAGTCGCCGCATACCTGTCACAGCACCTTCATCTCGGGATTTGCTTTGTGAATAATGCCCGATAAGAAATGCAACGAGAACGAGCAGAATGGTGCGTAGATTATATCCTAGAATTCACATTCCTTTCATTTCTATCGGCGTGTGTGCTTGTGTGTGTGCTGGGTTTTCATGGCCAACTGAGGACATCAGTGGAACAGCTGTTTGTCGCGGCCAGAAAAGCTTTTCTTTTGGCGCGCGCCTGTTGGCATGCCAGCATATTTTTTATGTTAAAATAAAATTCATAGATAGTATAGGGGTGATAACAAGCTGTTTATCTATCGAATAGAGTCAATAGAATATATTTTGTAATCCTCTTTAGAAGCAAAATTTGTTGCAATCAGTGCGAAAACACTAAAAACGTTCATTCCTGGCTTTTTGAAAGTATTATATAAGATATAAAATACCTATTATTAAATGAAAAAAAAAATGTATTTTTTCGTACTAAAAATGCAACCCCTTTAACTAACAGCTTTTCTTACTAATTAAAACACCAGGAAATTTTAACGTATTTATAAAATATTATATTCATCTATAATATGCCTATCGAACCGCTTTAGAAATCGATAGCTTTCCAGTTCCCTGGAGAACGCGTAGAAAAATCACATGGTCTGGATGGGGGATAATTGGGGTGGCTTTACAGAAAGAGCGAGCGAAAGAGAGCGCTGCGCAACAAAAGCTCCGTTGCTCTCTATTACGCTCTTGCGGCACACCGATAAGACGGAGACGTCGACGTCGCTGCCAGCGTTTTGGCGAAAAAAATTTATAATAAAAACTTCTACTCATAGATTGTGTGATGCCAGTTCGCTCTGCTAATCCGATACGCGCTAGAAGTTTGATCCGAGACAATTTGGAGAAACAGGCTGGTTGTCTAAATTTAATCCACTCCAGAATGCCGAACATCAAAGTGTTTTCGGGCACCTCGCATCCGGACTTGGCCCAGCGGATCGTCGATCGCCTGGGAATCGATCTCGGCAAGGTGGTTACGAAGAAGTTCAGCAATTTGGAAACCTGGTAAGTAGTCCTGCAAGGGAATTTCCTTGGCAAATTGTGTGTGCTCGTGACCACCAACAAGTGTTTAGCGACAACGAACGAACAAATGTGTTTTAAAGTGTGCTAATTGAGTTTGACGAAAAAGTGTTTGGTGTGCAAACACATGTGCTCAAAAGGTCCTTGACATTCGCTGAAGGTTGCTGGTGTTTCGCTGCCACAATCAACAATGCGGAGCAATGGGAATTTGTGATTACCTAAAACTGAATGATTTTTCCCGAATTTTGTGGCCTGCCTTTGGCTTGATTTCTTTTTATTTTTATTGATTTAACAAGTGGACTGTACACCGTCTTTGTCGCTATAGCCGTGCGCCTGTGTGTGTGAGTGTGTGTTTAGTGGCGTTGTGCTGGTATGAGTGAGAGTAATACACACACACAAACACAGCCACGTAAAGCTTGGCCAATGTCGCGTGCAGTTTTCACAAAATTTAAATTAAATTTTAAAAATATTCTTAGGAAAGAAATTAGCAAAGAGACCGAAAATGATTTTCATTTTATATTTTTAATTAAATTAGCTGCCATGTGTGCGTGTGTGTGTATCGTCTAGACTTGCGGCTTGCACGCTTTTTGCTTCCCTCTCTCTCGCGCACGCACTCACACAGGCGCAAGACCAGCCAGTCAGCTGCTGATGCAACAACAACAAATAATAAATAAAGGCGCCCATGGTTTTAACCCCACCCACCAGCACCCTTTTCCGTTTATTCGGTGTCAACTTTCGTTCGGCTTTTTCCAATTTTAATAAAATTAAGCAAAAGCCACATAAGCAAACAATTGGAGGAGGTGAAAAGGTGAAAGAAACAAACGAGGCAAACGGAAGAAAACCGAAACGAAAATAGAGGTTATAATACGCGCTAAGCTTTCTGACATGATACGCGCTCCGTCGGTGTGCGTGTGTTTTTGTTATGCTCGCACTCACTCGCACGCACACCAAGGTACGCGGCAGCGGAAAGAACCGAAGGCGGGGCAGAGTCGAGGCTAGGATGCCCTGTACCAGGTGTTATGTTGTACAAGGAAATAGGGGTGGTAGCAACTGACAAATTGTTCTAAGAATCGGCAGAAGACAGTACAAAAAATTTAATATGTACGCTTACGTGCGAAATTTTAATGTATAATAAAATAAATCGTTAGAATTAGCCTTCACCTTTAATTTTTCAATTTGAGGTGACCAACTAACATCTTTTAAGTAACGTAGACGCAAAAACCTATACATAAACACTAGATTCTCTTAATTTTTTTTTTATTTGTTGTAATTGATCTAAAAAGCTTATAATACGTTTGAACTTATATATTTATAACTTTCTAATGATTTTTTACCATCGCCGAAAAACGAGACCCATTTTGGTTAACTCGCTTTTAAAACCGACATACTCGACTAAAGGGTATGAAATGCCTGCGAGTAGAGAACCACAACACGACTCTGTCACGTTTTTCATTTGCTAACTGAACGGAGAATGGGAGAACGCTCTCTTAAGGTGAGAACGAAAGGGGAGCCTGAGCGCCACATCAAGAGTCGGCAGACGTTGCGACGTCGACTGCAGCAGCGGCAGCGACGCCCCCGCATAGTGTGCATTGGGGCTCTCTTTGGAGCCCACTCTCGCTCTCTCTTTCTCTCTACCTCTCACACTAAGAGCCAGACCCCCACGTGTGCATAGTGGTTGCTGCTCCACTGTTGTTGTAGCTGCAATATTTCTGTTTGCACTTGTCGACTTTGTTTTTGTTGTTCATCTTTCTCTCTTTCACTTTCTGGTGTTCTCTAGAAACAGCAGCCAGACACAGAAAATCATGTTGACCGTTAAATGCGCTCTTTTTGCTCCAATTTACACTAGGTGTTGTTGCTATTGTTGCGGCTGCTATAACGGTTGAACTTTTGCTTTTATTTTCTTCATACTTTGTCTTGATTGCTTTTGTTGATAATAGCGAACGCAGGGCGATGATGATAATGTTTCTGTTGTTGTAGCTCTATTTGTTATTGTTGTTGTTGCGTTTGGTGGGGCGTCTGGGCTAGAGATCAAGTTTTTAGTCAAGACTATGCTCAATTGAAGGGCGTCAAGATGACATCACGAAAGTTTAAACGAATGATATTAAGACTGGCACAAATTTCCTTTTGCCGATTCGCTGATAATGGACGATAAGAGAATAACAAATGAAAAGAGAAATAGAGAGAATTAAAATGTTAAAACTATTTATAAAAACTGGCGATACCAGTTTATCTGGGTCACACGTGATTTTTATGAATTGTTCTCCATATTATTAAAAATCACATATGTTTCTAGCTTATCACTTCGTTCATGACAATATATGTACATAACAGGGGTTTCCTTATAAAAAAATTAAAAAAAGTATTGGTGTTTAATATTTTTATTGCAACCCTAAATTAGTCAATACGTAGGTCATAAAATGTAGAATGTTTTTAATGTTTTTTTTTATGACTGCCACCTACGAAAACCCCCAAACGACCTTCGCCAGTGGCAATTCATAATAATTTTTCAATAACCCCAAAGTGGGGCTCTAATTTCTAATTTCGAAGGTTTTGCCACACGCAATTCTAAGCTGTTTCATTCACCACCCCTCTCTCTTGAAACCAACCAACCACCACCCACTGAAAATGTCAATTACTAAGCGTTTTGTTCACCATTTTCGACTCTAAAGTTTGATCGATAAGGAATTTGCGTGTTTGTCTTGTGAGGTCGTTGGGTATCAGCGAGCTTTTGAAAGGGGCCCGAGTTAATAGTGATAAGGAGCGTATAAATCAACTGGAACCAACAGAAACTAAGCGAAAGCGATTTAGATTTCGTCCAGACTGAGATAAGCTTAGTGGGAGACAATTGGCAACAGTTTTTTATACCTACAGTAAGACTTCCATATAAAGCACAGCCATAGATGAACAATGTTTTAGCTTATTAGTAAACTAAACTACATTTTCATAAAACACGATCTTTGACGCAAAGTAATCAATCAAACAGGGTCTGCTCTTTTTATTTTATAACGTCGTCTTAAATTTGATTAGGTGTAATCTATAAAATCCGTGCGATAAGAGAAGAATAAAAGCGAACAAGAATGTTCTAATCAAACAACTAAGAAAATAAACAAAATGCGAAAAAGTGTGAAACTGGTGATTTCAATTAGAGAAGTACGACTGTTTTTTCGTTTTCATGTTTTATTTATTATACCCGTTACTCGTAGAGTAAAAGGGTATACTAGATTCGTTGAAAAGTATGTAACAGGCAGAAGGAAGCGTTTCCGACCATATAAAGTATATATATTCTTGATCAGGATCAGCAGCCGAGTCGATCTGGCCATGTCCGTCTGTCCGTCCGTCTGTCCGTCCGTCTGTCCGTCTGTCCGTCCGTCTGTCCGTCTGTCCGTATGAACGTCGAGATCTCAGGAACTACGAAAGCTAGAAAGTTGAGATTAAACATACGGACTCCAGGGACATAGACGCAGCGCAAGTTTGTCGATTCATGTTGCCACGCCCACTCTAACGCCCACAAACCGCCCAAAACTGCCACGTCCACAATTTTGAAAATTGTTTTGATATTTTTTCATTTTTGTATTAGTATTGTAAATTTCTATTGATCTGCAGAAAAACTTTTTGCCACGCCCACTCTAACGCCCACAAACCGCCCAAAGCTGCCACGCCCACACTTTTGAAAACTGTTTTGATATTTTTTCATTTTTGTATTAGTCTTGTAAATTTCTAACGATTTGCCAAAAAACTTTTTGCCACGCCCACTGTAACGCCCACAAACCGCCCAAAGCTGCCACGCCCACACTTTTGAAAAATGTTTTGATATTTTTTCATTTTTATATTAGTCTTGTAATATTCTATCGATTTGCCAAAAAACTTTTTGCCACGCCCACTCTAACGCCCTCAAACCGACAAAAACTGTCAGTGTTGAAGATTCTCCTTCGCACTTCCACTAGCTGAGTAACGGGTATCAGATAGTCGGGGAACTCGACTATAGCGTTCTCTCTTGTTTTTTTGTTGTATTTTTCGGTTTACATTATCACATGAGCACACAGACTTGCGAACGAGGAAAGAGATAAAAATACGTAAAAAACAAAGGAAAATGAAATGAATTCTGGCTGAAATTCTATTTGACGGTCGGCCAAAGAAACAGCTGCTGGCTGAACTGTTGCTAGTTGTTGGCAATGCGGCGGTTTTTCTGGCCAATTGCCAACTGTCTTGCCCAGCACACCTTTTTTTTTCCACCGCCCCACACCCTGCTCCCCACGGTTTTCCCTTCGATTTTTCCCAAGATTTTCCCGGCATGCTAACAATGTCACGGTAGCTAGTGGTGAAAGTGTTTTCCTACAGCCCCGACAATCTATTCAAAAATGCATGATTTAATGCCAAAATGCATCCGGCCAAGGCTGATGAAATCTCTGCATTTAGCCGGTCCACATTGATCTTCTTGACCAGGGTAGCGATAAGGAATACTCATGTATGCAAATACACTCTTCCAATCAATATACCCCCCAGAAAAAAGCCGGTCAATGGTGTGTTTTATGATAAGCGAGTGCAGAAATAGGTTACATTATACTATACTACGAAAACGTGTCACGCGATTGACGACAGGCTCCATCAATTGGGTTATGACAAATGATAAACCCAAATTATTGGACAAATTAATTACTCGGCCAACTTGGCACAGGTCGTTCAATCGATGGTCGGTTGAGGGCTGATGCTCCGAACATGTAATTGAATTAACCTTCGCTGGTAAAACAAAAGCCGAAATAACCATGAGAATGCGAAAAAAAGAGCACACCAACCGAGAATCAGCTGAAAGTGTGTTTTATTGACTGAAATTGATTGCTTATTTAATTTAATTTTTGTACAGTGAATACAGTTTTTGTATGTTTTGTTTTCAGGAGGCGTTGTTATTTAAATTTAAAACTATTGTTATTATTACTTCGGTTGCTTGGACATCTAATATACATTATTGACGTATGTACATACAAATGTTCTGGGTTATTTTCTGTAAAATAGTTCCGCCTTTAAAACGCTGATTGAGCCACACATGCTCCATCAAGGGTATCAAGAACCTATAGTTCAAGTTTCTAACTGAGCTTCGCAAACGGCAACCGCCAACCGAAACCAAAACAAAACACAACAAAGTGTAAACAAAATAATAAACGTTGCGGCGTCAGTGGCCATTGCAAATATTGCGCATACGCCATGTGGGTGGTGTTTGTGTGTGAGGGAACTAGGAAAGTTTTCGATTAGATTGCCTTGGCCTGCAGTTTCATTTGGGCTGCGGCAAAGGTCAACAATTGGGGGCGTGTCCTGTTTGGATTATCAATAACTTAGGGGAGGGTGTGCATGGCGAAAAGGATACTTTTAGAACTTGTGAATTTGAAAAGTGTTGCGAACTTGAGACGAACAATGGAAATTTCCGCACACTGAAGGACCTGACATATATTCTACACATTGTATGCCATGAATGGTAGAAGGCTGTTTGCCAAGGAATTATGGTTATTACCTAACGATTTTTGATAGAGACCTGATAGAACTTTTACTGTTTTCCCATTAATCTCTGTACTATAATGAATCACACACATATATTTCTAATCGATTGCAGCGATACTTTGATGCTAGCCATGTTTTTTGCGATCAATCTATCAATTTCTTGCTGATATTTTCCCACTGTGCACCCCACATCCAGCCTACCAACTGACCCCCGCTCTCTGTTTTCTTGCAGTGTGGAAATTGGGGAATCGGTGCGCGGCGAGGATGTGTACATCGTGCAGTCGGGATCCGGCGAGATCAACGATAACTTGATGGAGCTGCTGATCATGATCAATGCGTGCAAAATCGCCTCAGCCTCTCGTGTTACAGCTGTGATTCCTTGCTTTCCATATGCCCGCCAAGACAAAAAAGACAAGGTAGGTTTGCCTCAACACGATCCGGCCGCCGAAAATTACACGGTATTATTCTGGGGATCCCCTTTCTTCGGATCCCACGTGCAAAGAAAAGCATTGTAAACAATTAATTCTTGTTAATCTGACTATAAGTTCAACGCAAAGCCCACACACTGTTTCAATTGGGGAAAAGTGGAGACGAAAAAGCGTCAACTTTTCCCCCGAATGTTTTCCCAAAACTTAAGCTCGATTGTTAAGTGATATATATAACCGATTTGTTTATCCTATATATACTTCTGTTTTTCTGTGTGTGACTGTGTGTTTCTAATGCATTTTGTTAAGCAATTTTCATTTCTTTTTAAAAAAAAAAACTGTTTGCAACGAAGCTTAGCTGGAGAAAACTTATTTAAAAATACATGCACGCAATTGGAAAATGTGGAAAATTTCAAAGAACAATCCCTTAGTGATAAACGCATTATTTTGCTTTATTTTCCTGCCGTTTGTAACTTAATACTATATTTATTTTTTTATTACCACGCAATGCTCGCTCTCTCTTTCTCGCCCACCTGCAACTATCTCCCTCTACCGCGCGTGTGTGTGTGCCTTGGTGTATTTCTCTCTCTTTCTCCGTTTCTCTATCGATCTCTGTCTCTCTTTCACCGTGAAGTTGGCAGGCAGTGAGGATAATGCGGAAAGCAAGAAACTAGCCAAGAAAAACTACGATTGGAAATTTAGGGTATTTACCTTGTCACTTTTCAATAACTAAACGCTCACCTGATTCACACTTTATGTTCTTCTATAATATATAAATGTAATGGGAAATTCTTTATTAATTTTCTTTGGATCCAAAAACAAGACACTAAAAACCTGGAAGGGAATATCAAAACCGGCAATCTCATCCTCAGAAACTCATAACTCACGAGGGAATTTTTTGGCGTCTGGCTTAACAAGTTTCTCGTTTTTCTCGGAAACAATCCTATTTTGCATGTCCATTCCTAGAACCCTATATCCCAAATACCCCATATACCACCCGCTAATAAACTAATAAAGAAGAAATTCTTGGCTAACCCACAAAAAATTCGGTAAAAATGCCATGACTTTTATTGGAGATAATACAAAAAACAATGAAATGAAAATTTTCCACATATTTACGTTGCCTCTGTTTGTTTTGTTTCGGCGGCTCTTCATTGCAACAAAAATAATGCATATGAAATATAAAATTTACATTAATTAATCTATTTTTAATAATGAACATATAATAAATATTTTTGTTTGTCTTGTTTCGACTGCTGTTTGTTTGTCTTGATTGTTGTGATCTTGCACTTTTGTTCTTGTCTTATCGGCCCTGACAACAGCCTCCTTTTGGGGGCTTAGAAAATAATGTTTTCCATTCCACTTGATTAAGTTTTTCCGTTGCTAGATAATCCCCCCTGTGACGTCAGACGATCGGATCGGCAATGGGGGGTATATATTGTATACTGTATTGTACATACGTATATAGACAATGAACCCCGCGGGTCAAACGTGCGAAATGCACAAATATTTTGCATTTCTGTAATCTGTAAATGAGTTCCTCGACGTTCAAGATAATCAGTTGAAATGGAAGGAAAATATATGTATATAGTATTATTTGAAAATGTGTACTTGAATTGGCATTGCAACCTGATTTGAATTGAGTCCCCCCAGCAAAACAAAAACCCACTTGACTAACAGCCACTTTTGAAAAACACGGATTACGACTTTGTTAACTTTAATATACACACAGGATAAACACAATCCAATTCCACCTTAATTTTAATTTTAAACTCTGAATTATTCTGAACTTTTTGTGTTTTCTTCTTTTTCTTTTTATACTCTTTGTCTCTCTCTCTTGCATCAAATTACCCAAAATGTATAAAATAAACAAAATTCCAATTCTGTTGAACTTAGGAGTTTTCAGCCAAACAATATACTGTGAGTAGTTCGGTTAGTTCCTGTATCCCAGGCATTATTATTTTTAATGTTTGCTGCGGGACTAAACTAAGAAACCAAATAAGAATATTTTGCTTTAGATTACTTTTGTCTTAAGCCTTTTGCTTTGTTGCGTTCTTTAATGTTTTTCCTTTGAGTTGATGAAACCAGACGACGATCTTACCCCTATTCAATCCAGAAACATATCTATATCCGACTGATGTTTGCATGCTTCGTTCTCCAAATATTACACCAAAATCCAAACCCAAATCAAATGAGAAAATGCGAAAAGAAAAATTATTTCAAAATGGTTCAATTTTCTTTGCACTTGTTTGCGTATTAACCGATCTATCTGTACATGTTTATCTCTAACTGGCGTTGCACTCTATCACCTGGGTATATCTCATTCTCTATTGATCAGAACTCATCATTTCCGGGGTGTCCACATTTGTGTCCTTTGTGTTGTCGCAATTGAATCTCTTTTCTGTCCATGAATTTTGTATCTCCATATGCAATCTATTGGAACGTTAACCTCTTTGTTGATTTCTGTCTATACATATGTGTGTCCATGTTCGGTTTTGATTTCCATGATTTACTTCTCATATGCCTAGCTATAAGACTCGAACCCATGTATAACCTGACTACTAGTTGCGCTAATGGAAACCTTTCCTTGCATCTCTTTCTACGCTGGCCAATGCACAGAGTCGTGCGCCCATCTCGGCCAAATTGGTGGCCAACATGCTGTCCGTAGCTGGAGCGGATCACATCATCACCATGGATCTGCACGCCTCACAGATTCAGGTAAGTCGACCCACGATATATACGTAATAAATATTCTACTATATCAGAACATACATATATGGTAAAAGTTTTCTCAGCACCATATTTTTATATATTTATCATTGATAGTCTAGTGATAGCAAAACTTTCAATGCGTTTTCTTATCGCAACTCGATTTGTGTATATCAGTGAATTAATTACGATAAAGAAAATGTGATTTTCCTTTTGAACGACGTAACAATTTTTGTTTATTGGAGTGTAGCCAAAAAAATGTCTTAAGGGTGTAAAATAAAATACAAAATATATAGTACAGATTTATCCAATAACATGAGGTTTCCTTTTTTTGTGCTGGTGCAAAAGTTCTTGAATCAAAACCTAGGGCCTGAGATTTGAGATTACAAAATGAGCTAGGATCTCGACGGATCCTCCGGGATTTGACATATCCATCCATAGACTACTAGGTAGTGAATTCACAGCAGGGTTCAGAGGGGTTATTCGAATGGGATTGGAGGTCCATACAACTTCCAGTTTCGCCCTCGGTTTCGTTGAGCGTGGGTCGCATGGAAAGAATGCTAACCGACAGTTTGCCCATTTGGAGCATTAGCTCATCTATGCGCTCATTCTTGGCGGCAATCATGCTCTGCAGGTAGTCAGCTTTCTGGGTGATGGAGTTGATGTAGGACGACTTCTCGGCACTCTCCCGTAAGGCCTTGGCGTAGTGTTCGTATTCCACTACTTTCTTGGCAACCTTCTTGACCTGGCCATCGACCACGACCTTCATGTCCATGGTCAGCACCTTGGGTCGTCTATCATTGGAGGCAGAGCGCTCGATCACTTGGGTGAGGGATCGGTTGAGCGTGCGTTTCACAGAATCCTTATTAGCCAATTTTTTGACCACCTCGCTCCTCTGGGAACGCGTTGGTGATGCATTCAACATGGGTCTTGGCCTGGGACTACCGCACTTGGTCACCGCCATCAGTTCCTGGAACAGCGTTTCTATGGCTCCTGGTGCTGCTGACGCCAGTTGCTCCAGCAACGAACGTGGCACATTGATGCCCAACTTCTTTAGAACCTTGTTGCTAAAGGTCTCCCAGCTCTGGAGTTTCAGCACCACGCTGTTTTTGGGCGTATAATTGTGCAGATCCACCAGGCGAGGATGACAACGCTTGACAATCTTGGCCACTGGCAAAACATCCGAGAATGAACGGCGAGTTTTCATATCCAGGATAATGCGCTGCTCCTTTAGCCACTGGTCCAGGCCGTTCTGCTGCTCCTCCTCCATACCTAGCAAGTGATTTGAGGACTTGGATTGCGATTGGGGCATTTTGTATAAGAATAACTTATTGTGTGGGATTTTATCTGCGTTTTGACTTTTGTTGTTAATTTGTTTTAGTAAGACTAGATGCCATATATGGTTGATATACTATTATTGCCTGACAGCTGTGTCAATTGGCAATGACTACTAGATGCTGAACTAATTCGAAAACTCCCCATTCGCAGGGCTTCTTTGATATACCAGTTGATAATCTCTATGCCGAGCCGGCGGTACTCAAGTGGATCAAGGAGAACATTCCCGAGTGGAAGAACTCGATCATTGTGTCGCCCGATGCTGGCGGTGCCAAGCGGTTAGTTATACTCCTTCAATCCCTATATTCATATGTATCATAGATCAGAAATTTGATTTCAATATGCCAATTTTAGCGTCACCTCGATTGCCGATCGCCTGAATGTGGAGTTCGCTCTGATACACAAGGAGCGCAAGAAGGCCAACGAAGTGGCCTCCATGGTCCTGGTGGGTGATGTCAAGGACAAGATTGCCATTCTGGTCGACGACATGGCCGACACATGCGGCACCATTGTGCATGCCGCCGATCGCCTGGTGGAGGCTGGAGCCACCAAGGTGGGTTTACTCGGTTTCTAATTCATTTTCTTGTTTTTAATGATTTACTTTGGATTTTAATCAGGTATATGCCATTCTGACGCATGGCATTTTCTCGGGTCCGGCGATCTCGCGGATCAACAATGCCTGTTTCGAGGCGGTGGTGGTGACCAATACCATACCACAGGATGGACACATGCGGGACTGTCCCAAAATCCAGGTGGGTTTCTATCAATCGCTGCTTAAGATGCAAATATTAAACAGTTTATATGTGTAGTATCGGAGTATTAGCGTACAATATTGTTGAATATTTTGTAATGTATTTATGTTTCTTCAACAGTGCATTGATGTCTCGATGATGTTCGCCGAGGCCGTCAGACGGACACACAACGGCGAGAGTGTCTCGTATCTCTTCTCAAATGTTCCATACTAAACAACAAACAACAAACAAACAAACAACCGGCAGAAAAACCAGCAAACGTTTGATAAAACAGCAACCAGAACACCGTTAGCAAGCTACTGCAAAAAGAAAAATGAAAAACAACTTTAATAGCAATTTGTAATGCAACCAACAACCACAACAATTCGAAACAACATATTTTGCCATCATCATCGTTATATATTTTTTATGGATTAACTATTGTAATTAAAGTAAATGCAAACTCAGTAGATGGGAAATCGTCATTATGTAATTATACTAAATAGGAGCATAACGATAACACTTAACACCGTAACAACAAAACAAAACAAAACAAAACAAAAGTACACAAATGCAATGCCTTTCCTTTGTATAGTAAGTTCTTTGTTTAAACAAACTTTTGCCGTTTTCTGATTTTACAAGTTAACACGAACGATAATTCCCAGTTGATTGGTGTAAACATTGGCCTGCTCTTAGAGAGAAATTTAGATTTGTAGATTAACACCGTAGAAGATATACACCTAAAATCACACTCACACACACCCACACACCTAAAAAACACCCACATATACACCCACACACAACAACAAGAAATTGTAATTTTACACTGTGCAACAACTTTTTGATGATCCTTTATTGTAAGCTCATGAAGAAAGAAAAACGCAAAATACTTGCAAGTTCAAAACAAAATCTAGTAAAATTAAGTAAAACAAAAAAATACAATTGAAAAGAACATAGCAAATAGGCGTTAAAAAATAATAAACAACCAAACAAACAACAAAAAACTCAAGAAAAAATACAAAAAAATATTACAGAAAACTAATGCAAGAATGTGTTTTTATTTTTTAGTTTATGTAAAGCCTACAAATTCCAACAGGTTTTTTGATAATTGGCATATGTTATATCTTATATTTTTGGGATATAATTGATATAGGGATAGTTAACTTTTATTCCATATGCATGTTCGCGAATTCTTTGTACATTTTAAACCAATTAACAGAATTCTTTTCTTAAAACTTTCTATAAACTTTCTCCTCATCCCTCACCCAAAAAAAGTCATGGTGATTCAAACTCTTGGCTAGTTTATTTACATATATTTATTGGATATTGAAGTGACTGGGCCGGGAGTCTGGCTGGGATTGCTGGGATGTGAGCCTAGAACTCATCGAAGTCCTCGTCGCCGCCCTCCTCGGCGTTGTCCAGACCGACCTCCTCGAAGTCTCGTTCCAGGACGGCGATATTCTCCCGCGCCTCCGTGAACTCGCCCTCCTCCATGCCCTCGCCCACGTACCAATGGACGAAGGCGCGCTTCTTGAACATCAGATCGAACTTGTAGGAGAGATTCGAGAAGGCCACACTGATGGCGGTGGTGTTGGACAGCATGCAGCAGGCCCTCGAGGTCTTGGCCAAATCACCGTCGGGCACAAAGGCGGGCTTCTCGTAGTTGATGCCTATCTTGAAACCAGTGGGACACCAGTCCACGAATTGGATGTGTCGCTTGGACTTGATGGCCGAGACAGCGGCATTCACATCCTTGGGCACCACATCACCCCGATATAGCATGCAGCAGGCCATGAATTTACCCGACCGAGGATCACACTTGACCATCATATTGGAGGACTCGAAACAGGCATTGGTCAATGTGGTAATGGCATGCTGTTCGTGGGCCGACCTCTCGGCGGACATCAGTGGGGCATAGGCCACCAGGGGAAAGTGGATCCTGGGGAACGGCACCAGATTCGTCTGGAACTCATTCAGGTCCACATTCATGGAGCCACTGAAACGCAGAGAGGCTGTTGTGGAGCTCACGATTTGGGCGATCAAACGATTCAGATTCCTATAGGCGGGCCTGTCCACACCCAAACTATTGTTACATATATCGTAGATGGCCTCGTTGTCAACCATGAACACACAGTCCGAGTGGTCCATGGTGGAGTGCGTGGTCAGCAGGGCATTGTACGGCTCCACCACGGCGGTGGAGACCTTGGGCGATGGATAGACGGCGAAGTCCAGCTTGCACTTCTTGTTGTAATCGGTGGACAAGCGCTCCACCAACAGGGAGGTGAATCCCGAACCAGTTCCTCCGCCCAGCGAGTGGAAGATGAGGAATCCCTGCAAGCTGTCGCACTGCTCTGCGATCTTCTGCAGCCGTGAGGTAACCCTATCGATCACCTCCTTGCCAATGGAGTAACGACCACGGGCATAGTTATTGGCCGCATCTTCCTTTCCCGAAATCAGTTGCTCCGGATGGTAGAGGTCCCTCATGCAGCCGTTCCTCACATCATCGATGACCGTCGGTTCCAGATCGACGAAAATCGAGCGGGGCACTTGCTTCCCGTTGCCGGTCTCCGTGAAGAAGGTTCTAGCATCGTTGGCCGAGGTGTCGTGACCCACACTGGCACTGCTCCCGCTAGCCGTCAGCTCCTCCTTCGTCTTCAGGCTGCCGTCCAGGTTGATGCCGTGCTCCAGGAGGTACAGCTCCCAGCAGGCGTTGCCGATCTGGATGCCGCACTGGCCAACCTGGATGGAGATTACTTCGCGCTGGTGGGGGAAATAATGAAAGTGGTGAGCTGGGCAAGGGAAGTCGCCATTGTTTAAGGTTAGGTTAGGTTCCCCCATTGTATTTTAGTTAGTTTAATTACTCACTAAAACTAATATCAGAATTATATCAGTATTAAGAAAAAAGAATATTCATTTATCATTGGGACATTTAATTAATCTAATTAATCTACAACAAAAAATGTAACTTCAAGATTCCTTAAAAAACTTGATTGTCTTATATGATCCGTGTAAGTAACTTTCTTTTTAAAAATTCGAAGATCGTTTTAGTTTTTCACGATTTGTGGGTATGTAAAAGGTAAGACCTTTCTAAAAATAAGATAATAATCTGAGATATGTGGCTATTCCAAGAAATTTTTTTTTATTTTCCCTTCCCACTTTTCTCACATCTTTTCTGATTTTAAATATCACTTCCCGTTTTTCAAACTTCTTAGACTTTATAGTTTTTTCTCACCATTTTGTTAGTTTTTTTGCTGGACTAAAATTGGAGTATACAAATTAAAATCTACTGCGGGACCTTTTTCTATAATTTTTTGGTCGCCACGCGAAAAGTGCAGCCTCAGGTTAGTTGGTTCGTTGGTTGGGGAGTCACTGGAAGAACGCCGTTACAGGGCGCCAAAGAGGAATGTCAAATTGGGAGACAGGGCTGCACCCCAATTATCATTCCAAGGTTCTTCCAATCCATTTATGGCGGCTTATCGATACCAATTGTAAAATATTTATATGTATCTATATATGTATTTCACGGTTTGATTTACCTTAACGCATAACATGCTTGTTATTAACCTTAACTGCCATCATAATGAAAGTATTCAAGGTACAGTTTAGGTGTCCTCAGAAGTGATTTATTTTTACAAATTTATATATTGACAAATGCACTCTACTTGAATAAATATTTTATGGCATCTTAAGCATTCATTTGTTTCTCTAAAGAGTGATTATTTCGTGCGAATTAAATTCAACCTCTCCAGGCACCTACATTTGTGCACCAAAATCATTATAGATAAAATATTTCAACTTAAATTTAAAGTGGGACGAAAATAAATTCATTAAACCTGACACAATAAATATCCATTAAGGTATACTAGTCCTTGCGAAAACCGGGGGGCAGCGTCACATCGAAAACGATGGGGGCATTGTTGGGTAGGTAATTGATGTCACAGGTCGAGGCATTCACAAAGATGATCCTGCCATCGCTGGTGATGCCGTAGCCCTCGTGCACATGTCCAAACACGTGGTATTTCGGGCGCACTCGTTGCTGAACTGTGCTGAGTAGCTCCACACAACCTGCTCTTACGCCGGAACAGCAGAGATCTCCATGACCCACGGGCGGCGTGTGGGTGACCAGAATATCGATGCCTTCCGGGATTTGATTCCACTTGTCCAAACATGCAG
This sequence comes from Drosophila teissieri, assembly GCF_016746235.2. Lineage (NCBI taxonomy): Eukaryota > Metazoa > Arthropoda > Insecta > Diptera > Drosophilidae > Drosophila > Drosophila teissieri. Next base: position 9,162,910 of record NC_053031.1, on the reverse strand, counting down.
TCCCACGCGGGACATTAAAGGCCCAGCGGCAGAATTCTGGCTGCCATGGTGATCCATAAATTTGAATGCCCCAAATCTCGAGCAGTTCATCCTCCAAATACCGACAGTTGGTCAGCACATCTCGGACATTCTGCGTTTGCACAGCGCTCTCCAAATTCTCCTTGGCATTGCCCAAAGTCGGCAGATCATCGAGGATGGACATGCCAGTGTGCTTGCTGCTCGAAGCATGCGCTTTGCTCTTCTGGAAAGGATGAGTGAAGGTTCTGTCGAAGCTGAGCTCATGATTGCCAGCAATCACGATCTTGTGTCGATGGGGCAGTGCTCCAATCCAAGTGTTGAACTCCTCTACCTCCTCCAGCTGGCCGCACTTCGTGAAATCTCCAGCATGAATGAATATATCGCCATCTGGTATGTCAAACTTGATGTAGGGCGTCAAGGAGTGCGTGTCGGACATGCAAACCACTCGCGCCTTGTTGGGAGCCACTGTGGTGGTGGGTGGTTTCATCGTCACCTTGATCACCCGCTGCGTTTTGCTGATCTCCTTCCAAGCGGACGTGGGGTCCTGGCTCAGTGGATGCACTGGCACTTCCATTCTGATATCTGCAATTGGAGCGGCTGAGGATTACTATGTAATTTCTTATGGAGAACAGCAATCTGAATGGAACCATTTAGAGTTACGTTTGTGCTAATATAAGTAGTTCTATAAACGTAGTTCTAATTTAGCAAGGTGTTCAGACAGAGAAATTAAATCTTTTATTCAAGATAGTAAGAGCCATGCATTAGACGTGGCTATGAATGTTATCTTACTAAGACAGTTCTTTAATATTAATGTACTGGGGAATTATGGCTTTTAGCTGTGATTCATATATTCTATGCTTTTGATAAGATTCAATGTAGATACATTTGTGTAAAAAGGACAGTCACCTAAAAAGAATTATGCCAATATAATTGGGCTACGTCCCAGTTGTAGAAGTACAGGTAACTATATCTTTAAAGAAGTCATACCTAGTCCAGTTAAAAGGTTCATTTGTCAGAATTAATACTTTTCATTTTTTGTACTTACTATTATTAAATTATTTTTCGTAACGATTCTTCCTGTTTAGCTTCTTAGCGCCTCGTTGGCCGCTGATTGTTTTGCCATTGTGTTAGGCCTTTAACCACTTGTCGCAATCGCCGACGACATGGTCGAGCCCTGATTAGCACGCGTTTATTTATGTTTAGACAAGTATTTGTAGATAAATGCGATACAAATTTGATAATACCAATCAAAATACAAGAAATTGACTGTTCACGCGTGACGTCATTGCCGGGGCAAACAGCTGAGCGCCGATAGCGCAACGTAATGAAACGTATCGTACAATCGGCTATCGATTGGCAACTTTGTAGCATAGCCCTGGTCAAAACAAAAATCAGCTGCTTTATAATTTTCTGCTTCTTCGCTACGCGTAAATTTTCGTCCAACATTTGCAATAAAAACGTTCTCAAAATTGCCTAAATCAAATTGGAAATTGTGTTTTTTTCGTGTGCAATTGTGCCGAAGACTAATAGCAGTGTTCTTTGAGTGTTTAAAGACGTGAAAAGTGATTACCAGGTGAAATTCCACGCTGGGCAAGCAAAAAATGGCCGCAGCTGCAACTTTTGCAGACGCGTATTGTTTTTAGCCATAAATTATTAATTAGTTTGTGTATTCGATTACAATGGATCAATTGGAGCTGCAGGAGGATTTGTTTGCCTTGGACGCAGGTGCTGCAGGTGAGTTTTTCGCACTGGGCTGTTTTTTTTTTATTACATTTTAGCTGCATAAGAGGCTATTTTTGGGATGTAAACAGCCTTCTGCGTGGTTTTCTCGTTTTTCCCTTTTACATGGCGGCGAATCACTTGCGATAAACTGCACTTGTTCTTAGTTTTATGCTTTTGTTGCTAATTGCATACGCCCACTTACTGTTTGTTCGTGTGCGATGTCGTCTGTGTGTGTGTTATCTCACTGCATTTCACTCACTGCCTCGCCTCTTTTGTTCTCTCTCCCCTCCCACACACACACCTTCACACATTTCACCTCCTTTGCATCTGTTTATCCGTTATCCATTTGTTTGTTTGCTTTGTCTTCCTCATTTGTTAAGTGATGATTCACTTTGATTGCCGGCCATCCCCACACACTCGCCATCTCTCTCTCTCACCCACTCTCTTCCTCTTGCTCGCACTTGCACACCTAATCAAATTGAACAATTTATGCTTTTGATTCACTGTACTACAGTGGAACACGTTCTTAGCTCTTCGGCACAGGAAACCGTTTGTTTACTTTGAAAAACTCCTATCCTAAGAGCCCCTAAGTGTTTATATGTATGTACAATATCTTCCCAGAGAGTCGCCGGTGTGTTTGGGCGTCTATAAAAATATTTACCTCTTCTCCCGATTTATAGATCAAAGTAAGATTTTCTTTCTAATTTGGGCTCCTTTGTTTACACTTGGGTATCGCCAATTTTGCAACAATGGCATACAAATCTCTATATGTACATACATACATATGTAATTTGTTAGATTTTTGCTTAAATCAAAGAACTTAAATGCTTGCTTTGGGACTTTGTCGCTAGGGAACCATTCGTTCTATGGGGAGCGCTTAAAAAAGTGCTACTTCAAAACTTCTTCGAACTTAAAAGATGTGGGACATAAATGAATAAAGTAGTCAAAATCAATCCAATAATCAATAAAAAACGAATGTGATTAAATATTAAAAATTTAATTGAAATGATTGTACAACTAGTTTATGCTCATTTACATACCAAAAATAATGAACACAAGCTGTCCAATAAATAATGCCGCATTTGTCCCAAAGAAATGAGTGTGCAGCCACCGTTGACATAGTGCAGTTTACATCGCTTCCTTTGTCTTCTTTAATTTATTGACTCAAAGTTTTCTCTTTTCCATTCTTTTTTATGGCGCACAGCAATTTTTCATTATATTCCGAGATTGATTTACAGCCGATTTAAGCCGGTACGCGTTCCGATGTGGCCCTATCTCAATGTTTGCCCGCGAATAAAACACACGCCCCCCATACGAACCCACCCACTCATTTCGAAGCTTTTCATTCACAATCGCAACAACAACAAAAAAAAAAAAAAGGCGGGAAAAGCAGAGTGCCAAATAAACCTTGATAATGACATTCAGCACTGAAAGAGGAAGAAAAGCAAAACAAACGTCTGGCGTCAATGGGTGGGTTGGGATTTTATTTCTATTTGGTTTTGCTGCTCTTTCAGCAGCAGCACCACCACCATCGCTACCACCATCACCGCCATCACCACCACCACCTGGCAGTTATCCAACGGATTTTGTAGCGCAGTGTGGCAAAATTAGAAAATTCCGCCAGCCATCCAAAGTCAAATGTCGAGTCGTCGTTACCATCACCTGTGCGAAATTGCATAAGTTCGGGCTCCAAACGCTCGTACATCAGCCCATTTTCATTTTCATTCCCATTCTCGTTCACGTTTTGGTTCTCATTTGTTTGCCCGCCGCCGAGCCACAAAGTACCAATACCAGAGGGAAAATCCACTAGTCCTATTCAAAATCGGAGAGACGAAATAGATTCATATAGCCCACTTGGGGCCAACAAAAAAAAATCAAGTGCGTTCCCAATTCTTTTTGGCGCTATTTGGTGTAAAGTGCGTTCCGGTCGCGTGTTTGCCTTCGCGAATCGCGTGCCAGTCCATCATTTGGTAGTAGCAACTCCTAGTTATGCGGTGGGCGTGATGTAATTCGCCAATTGCAATAAAAGCAGTTAACTAATTCAGCAAACCAATATTGTACAAATGGAAAGTGGCCGCGCTTGTGCCAAAGTGCTAATTATTCGTACATATGGCAAACAATCTGGGCGCGTTCATAATCAATTTAACTGTTTGTCGTTACAAAATGCTTCCCTCGGCATTGTTTTTTTATTGTTATGTTCGTTTATTTACTTTTTCGAGTTGGAGAAATCAATTTACACAAAGTTTGTTCCGAAATTCGCCAGGGCAGCTGGTCATTTCCATAAAGGAAAATTAGCAAGGAGATTTATACAGAGTCTAACTTCAGAAACTGGGACTTTTTCCAGTCAATTTTTTGGGTTTGATAAATATTTTAAGTTCTTAGTGAATAACCAATAAAACTTATTGGATTTTTGTAAGATAAGGCTCCCCTTTATATTTGTTGATCTTTTTAGAATCAAGTCTTAAAATTGCAGCGCAATAGAGTAAATACTATTTAAAACATATCAAAACATACGGAAAATTGTAAAGTATAAAACGATTGTGTTTCCACCGTTTGTTATTGATAAATCTTTTTAAAGAAGTTACCCTGTCTATTTGAATCCCAATATCTAATCCCTTCTGGCCAGTGGTGGGCACTCTTGCCATGCATTGAATTACCGCGGTTTCCCCCACTGAATTCGGGTTAAGGACGTCCTGTGAAGTGTTGTAGTTGGAGCTGAGCTCCAGCCTTGGCTCTCTGCGGGATTTCCACGCCGCCGACTGCGGAAAGTTTTCCACTTAGCACTTCTCTGCGGGAAGGCGCGGCCCAGGTTCCCCCCAGTAAATTGAAGCTAATGCGACAGATATATTTGTATATATATGTGTATATATCTATCTACCCACTAGCGGTGCTAATCAGTTAGAATCCGCAAACGAAGAGAACACAAATAAGTAAACAAACAAATGGTGTTCATCATCTCCCATTTGGTACAACGCGGCGTATGCGTGTTGTTGTTCTGAAAACAACTCAGCTGATTTTTGATTTCGCCGCAAACAGGAAAACAGCTGTTCCGTTCGCTCGCACACTCTCTTCTTTCTCTCCCTCTCTCTCGCAATTGTTAATCATAATTTTAAATAGACAATAATCGTTTGTTTTGATTTCGAGCTTCCAATTTGCGAGCGTGCGCGAGTTGCTCACTTTTTGTTGATTTTTGTACAGTATTATTTTCTGAGTTCCCTGCTGTTGTTGTAGTTGAATTCTGCTGCCATTGACGTCGCGCTCGCTCTTTATTATTGTTTTTGTTTTTTCGTATAGCCCGTCCGTTTTTTTCGGTTCGTTTTCGCCGCAGTCGAAATTCGTCGTCGTCGCCGTCGTTTGCCTCGCATTTTGCACTTTGCGGTCCGTTCGAAATTTTTATTTTGGATTTACCGCGAGCTAGACGTCTATATATACCACTATATATAATATACGTCTATATGTGCCACCATATCGAAATCGGTTCTATTTATCGGCGCACACAAATAATTACATTCGGATGGCCAACGTAATTTGACATCGGTCAATAAATAAACTAATAAAGTGTAGAACGGTGTGGTGTACAAGTTGCAAAACGCTGAGCTCATTATTTCTGGCTAATTAGCATAAAAATCGTAGAAAGCTCTAAGGCGGCCATAAAAGTTAATAAACAAAACAAAAAATATGCTTCTTCTATTGAGGGAAATGAGTGTGTTCTTTGCTAATCGTTAATTCCTTAGCAATTTTTATAGTGCAATAAACATAAATCGTGACCCAGTGACATAGTTGTAATCACCTTATCAGCAGCACCGTTTATAATCGAATCTAAAACAATCTGGACACAGTACAACACAACACTTGCAGCTACAATTAATACATAATTATTATTTGTAAACTGTGTGGAGGGGCAAAAATCACGTGCCTCTAATTGCAATACTTGTTCGCGTTAATTAGTGTTAAATACACTGGCTATCGCCTTTGTTTTTTAGCCGGGCAGAACAATTGTAAATCTGCCCGAGTATCATTTTCCCAGCTGCGATTCCCTGACAAATTTATGCTCCACTTTCATGTTATGGAATTTTCAATGGACTCCAAAAAAACTAAAAGGTTGGTTTTGCGTACGTACTTACTTGCTAATATGTGGACACCGAAAAAGCGATAAGCACATAAAAACGGGGTGACACAACTTATGTATATCCAGGAAATATTTGGTTTACAGACGATAAAAATAAATTGTGATAAACAATTCGAAGGTTTTGAGTTCAAGTTTATGTGGAAAGATTCAAGAACCGCATACGTTTACATGGTTTTGCCATATGAAGTTATCTTATCGGTGTCATTACGAAATTCGTATAATTTTCATTGTTTACGCTATCACTTGCTGCACAGATAATCGAATTATAAAAAAAAGCCAAGAAAATAAACTGCAAAGGGTTCAAGGGCAAAAGTTGATGGATTATTGGCTAAGATAAGATAAATGTTTGAAAATCAATAACAAGTTGATGTATGATTTCAATTGTAAAGATAGCAATCGGTGGCATCTAGCAAATACATTTCTTGTATAAACAACAAACGAACCGATATATTTAAATACATATATCTTGACTTTCCGCCAAATTCTCTAAATATTTCTCTACAACGCCAATATTATGAATTATCATCCCACACTTCTCTCCTCCTTATTCATTAGCACGTTTGCCAAAGATATTTGTTTATTATTATTCTGCCATTTTTATTGTTATCATTCAGCATGAGTTTAAAGAAATGCTTGATTACCTATCGATTAAACATAAATCACTGGATTAGCGTCGAACCAATTGATTGGGTTTGTCAGCATTTTTATTATTTTTTTTAATGTTTTTTTTACTTCTCTCATAAATAACCAGAGCAGTTTTCAGAGGTGAAAACACCGAGCGAAAATCTATTGGTGCTCATCAGAGTAATAAAAAAGCGCCTAAACTATAAATATTTTTCCAACGAAATTGAATTCGTTAATAGAATAAAGGAAATAAAGCAACAAATAAGCTGAATGTTTCAGTGAATTCTGTGAAAGAACTGCATGGCAGAGAATGATGATTATGTTGAAATGAAAATTAGTTTAACCAAATTAAATACAATCCATAGATATTTGTTCAGTTCCTATTGTATTAAACATCCAAACAGGAAGATGATTCTGTATTTTCTGTCATTTAAATTCCATAAAACAGTGACTAATGAGTATGTGGCAGTCGAACCTCCATGTATTACATACTTGCCTTACTTTCTTGCCTGTGCTGCAGTTTCTGAATGATTTTACGTATTCTTTGGATTTGAGTTTGGCCCAGTGCGATGGATTAATCGTCTGGCAGAGATATTTGTTCGGGTTCGTCGAACATCTTATAAGTGGCATGGAATCGTGTTATTCGCGTGTTGTTGCTGTTCTCATATGACACATCCAGAGAGCTTTTAGAAGACGTACGATTCGTTTGGGAAGACGATTTGGGTGAGCGTGTTAATATGGTATTAATAATATGGACGTGTATGTATAACTGCCTGTGTACATATGTTTTCGCATTCTTTATTTGAGATTTCCTTGTGATGTTTTCGATTTTCTTCGCATACATGTGTTCAGTGAAATGTCAAACATTTTTCGCTTTGATTAGACAGAGTTGTCTTTGGGCAATTTTCTTTGAAAGAGATTTCACGGCTTTTCGCTACAAGGTTCGGGATCAACCTTTGCTGTCTGTCGCCCTGTGAGCCTTCCAAATTGCCTTGTACTTCAACTTTATCAATTATTCACGGAAAGCGGCGACGAAAACCTTTACCCTGAACTTTCCCAGACCTTCGGCCGGAGCTCAAAACAGCTGATTGTGGTGCATGCCACACGGCACATCGTTTGGATAACGTTTGCTAGCGACATATATTATTCACCGGTCCCATCCAATAGTGTTATACTTGACTTGGTCATAAAGGACACTGGCAATCGTGTTCCGGTCTATTGATTGAATTCGATTTTAAGGGAATCCTGGCCAGAAATAAGTCACGATAGTAGATCTGAATAATAGAACGAGGTGATTTCACTTTTGAGAGGGCAGGTAGCACAATTTTCCATCTACATATTTCAATGTTTAATAGAATTTAACATTGGGCTTTCATTTAACTGATAATTATGCTTACGTAGAATGATGGTCTGAATCATTTTAACACTTTTAGTGTGGCTTTCCTTTCAAATAGTGATAAATATAAATTTAACCTCAGTACATATTTGCAATTCAAATTAATTTCGGTTTCGTAGTGCCTACAATTGAAGCGATAATATTCTGGGAAAGCCATATTACACATTCCCGTCAATTTGCTTAGTTAGAATTCGGTTTCTGCTCTTATCATCGTGTCAGTAAAAAGATATGTGTTGCCAGAAGGAAAAAATGATCAATTGAAAGTATTATTTTGCATATTCATTGTGTGTTTCATTTTGACAGATGGTCGCAAGGCATTCCATTCATTAGACCATGTGGCAATATTAAGTTTACAGTCTATCCCGGCAATTTAGATATAAACCCGAAATATTGAATGATAAGCCGACACGATACAGTCCCCAAGTCCAGAATGGGGCCCATAAAGGGAGCTCGTTTGGTTTCCTCTTCCCAATTTGAGTTTTTCGGGGCGTGTTCTTGCCACACCCCCACACTTGATGATGATTAAATTGTTGATGGTTGCTGATGATAATTTCTATTTACAGATTTCGCTTTATAGGCGTGTCCTAGAACCAAGGTTGGGTAAAACTAAAAAAACAGACAAAGATTCATACAGCATATATCGCTTATACGCAAGTTTTAGAATGCCAAAACAATTAATAAATGTCACATTTTAGCTGATTCAACACATATATTTCTACTTTACTATCTATAAAACCAGACAATTTTATGCTTTCGAGTAAATTTAAAGTATAAAATGTATAAATTATTAGTATAAATAAATAATAAACAAAACAGTTTTGTTTTCCATAAGCGTGCTTATTTTATGATTTTTGCACAAAGAGTGAATCATTTTTGGGACTTATCCAGCTTTTAACACGTGTAATTCCATACCTATAAATAACTGATAAGTGTAATCCGTTTAATTATAAAACCGATAATGATAATGTGTTTCGTTCTTTTTTTAACCAGGCACAAATCAAAACCCAAATGAGCAGCACCTGAGCGATCCAGCTGCCTCGCCCGCCACCGCCAGTCCCAACAACACCAGTAACAACAACGCAACAGCTGGAGCGGCAACAACATTAACAACCACTGGAACCGCTGCGGTGGGTGGAGTGGGCGGAGGCGGCGGCGCAGTCGCAGTGGGCGTGGTGACACCAACAAAGAGCCCACAGCGTAACGCTTTCCAGGAAGATGCTTATCAGGCGAACCTGGCTGGCGGCGATAGCGTCGATAACGTTGAATCAGCTCAATCGGATGGCAATCCGAGTGGTGGATCGCCCGGCCAGCGTCACTCGATAAACTCGGCGGAATACACATCCACGCCGAAGACGACTCGTAGTGGGCCGAGCGGTAGCACTACGGCCAGTGGGACAACGTCGCCCATTAACTACCAGCTGCCCGGCGATGACTATCCGTATGGCATAGAGTATGAGTCACAGCAACTGCAATACCAACAGCAACAGCAGCAGCAACAGCAACAACAGCCGCAACAACAGCAGCAGCTGCAGCAACAACAATTGCCAGTAGGCGATGTGGAGCAATCGTCGGCGGTTACATACCAAAGTTTGCCGGCCAGTCGCCAGAGTTACGCCTCACCGCCAGCTCTGATCATTCCCCAGCGGCAATCGTTGCTGCCCTGGGGAGCTCATTCGAGGAGTTCGATCATCAACGTCCTGCCCAGTTACACGCAAGCCGAGATGCATGCCTTGGCCGCCAGAGTGGCCAGCGTGGAGACCTCCGCTCCACGACCTGGTGAGATCGTGATGCGTAATCTCTTCAGCGACTTTACGGCGCAAGCTGAGAAGAAGATCGAGCTGGTGATGCTGGAGAGTGCCGACAAGAATCTATCGAAGCTGCTGCAGCGCGGCGAGGATCAGCAATTCGATCAGTTACTATCCGCTCTGGGCTCGGTGGCCGAGCACTGCCTGCCATCGCTGCTGCACACTTTGCTCGCCTGGCATCGTCGCCAGCTGTCCGACATGGAGATCAAGAATGACCTCAAGAAACCAGCACCGAGTGGCAGCAGCTCCCAGGCGGCAACTAACAAGCCCACCGTGGACCTGGACTTTCAGCTGCAGCGAAGGGAAGCGGCTGTTGAGTTTATTTTCTGTCTGGCTCTCATCGAGATACTCAAACAGTTGCCGTATCATCCGGGCCACGAGGATTTGGTGCGCAGCATCGAGAATCTGGCCTTCAAGCACTTCAAGTACAAGGATGGGCTGCAGAACAATCCAAATGCCCTCAATATCCACATGATCGCTGATCTGTATGCAGAGGTTATCGGTGTACTGGCTCAAAGTCGATTTTCATCGGTGCGCAAGCGTTTCATGAGCGAGCTGAAGGAGCTGCGCGGCAAGGAGGTGTCACCAACGACCACCCAGAGCATCATCAGTCTGCTGATGGGCATGAAGTTCTTCCGGGTCAAGATGGTGCCCATCGAGGAGTTTGAGGCGTCCTTTCAGTTTATGCACGAGTGCGGTCAGTACTTCTTGGAGGTGAAGGATAAGGATATCAAGCATGCGCTGGCCGGACTGTTCGTGGAGATCCTGGTGCCTGTGGCGGCAGTGAGTAGAAATACTAATTGCGTATTTAGCCATGAAAGTAATACATTTATACCTTTTCGCAGGCCGTTAAAAACGAGGTGAATGTTCCGTGCGTTAAGAACTTTGTGGAGCTGCTATATGTGCAGACCTTGGATGCCTCGACTAAGTCTAAGCATCGACTGGCGCTCTTTCCGCTGGTTACCTGCTTGCTCTGCGTCTCGCAAAAGACTTTCTTCCTGACCAACTGGCATTACTTCCTGGCCATGTGTTTGAGTAATCTGAAGAATCGCGATGCCAAAATGAGTCGCGTGGCACTCGAGTCGCTGTTTCGCCTACTGTGGGTGTACATGATCCGCATCAAGTGTGAGTCCAACTCGGCCACTCACTCCCGCCTTCAGAGCATTGTCAACTCCCTGTTCCCCAAGTGAGTAATGTTTGTTTAGCGTTGAAATCCCTACTTATCCCTACCACCTTGTTACTTGTTTTACAGGGGTTCCAAAGGAGTTGTGCCACGTGACACTCCCCTGAACATCTTTGTGAAGATCATCCAGTTCATCGCCCAGGAGCGTCTGGACTTTGCCATGCGCGAAATCGTGTACGATCTGCTGTGCGTAGGTCGTTCCATTAAGCTGATCCTGAATCCGGAACGCATGAGCATCGGACTGCGAGCATTCTTGGTCGTCGCCGACTCACTGCAGCAGAAGGCTGGTGAGCCACCGATGCCCAGGACGGTCCCAGTCCTGCCATCTGGTAACACACTTCGAGTGAAAAAGACGTTCAACAAAATGTACGTTTTGCTAACGGATGACACCGCAAGAAGTATTGGAATGTCCACGTACTTCCCACATGTGCGCAGGGTTTTTGTGGATATTTTGAGAGCTTTGGATGTTCACTATGGTCGTCCATTGATGATGACAAATACTCAGAACCAAAACAAGGAGCCGGACGAGATGCTGTCTGGTGAAAGAAAGCCTCGCATCGATCTCTTCCGAACGTGTGTTGCCGCCGTACCCCGATTGATACCCGATACAATGACTCCTCATGAGCTGGTGGACATGCTCTCCCGACTGTCGGTCCACATGGATGAGGAGTTGCGAATTCTAACCCACCAGTCGCTTACGACGTTGGTCATAGATTTTCCGGATTGGCGTCAGGATGTCGTGCACGGTTACACTCAGTTTCTGGTGCGCGACGTCACCGACACCTATCCGCAGCTGCTGGAGAACTGCACGCGCATTCTGTTCACTTTCCTTAACATCTGGCGGTGTGCCACAAATGTGAACGGTAATAACACCACCAGTGCTCCGAGTGGAGCAACCAACGTGGTCAACACAGCACAAGCCAAAATGACTACGGCCACCACAACGACAACGGTGGTGCAGGCTACAGTGGTTCAGGTCACATCAGCGCCAGCCAAGGACACCGCCAGCAGTCAGTTGTCCAAGCAGCAGCATTTGAATACGGCCAGTAGTGCTGCCTCCAGCATAACTACCTCAAGCGGAATGTCGAGTATCACGCAACACACCGTGCTAAATATGGCCAGCGATGTGGGCAAAAAGAATGAAATACCGCTGGCCACCACCCTGCATTTTGTGGAGGGCTTTGCCTTGGTGTTGCTCTGCAACTATCGCCCTTACCTGCGCAAGCTGGCCGCACTCATCCTCAAAGAAGTAAAGAATCTGATGCGAGCATTGGGTATCCCAGAAACGGAGCCCCCGCTCATCGATGTCATGGATCGTTGTGTTCCAACCATAATTGAGAAGTGCCTGCCACAGCTGCCGCAGACGGAGAAGACGGCTATTCTGAATGCCAATTGCATTGATCTGCAGTGGATAGCTGAAAGGTCGAGCGGAGTGTGGCTAGCTGGATTAACAGATGGTAGGAAGTCATATTATACCACTATAAACGAATATAGAAACATAATTCCTTTGATACTTCTTCCAGATAACTCGAAATCGTCCACATCTACGCTCAACCTCTCGCAGTCCAGCTCAACACCGAATGTATCGGCAACGGCGGCCAGCTCTCCGCAGCCTCCGTTTGATCCCTGGGCCACCTGTTTGTTTGGATTGCTGGAACGACAGAACGTCCTGCAACAGTGCCCATCGGCAGTGGCACAGGCCTGGCCCATTTGCTTTACGCGTCTGAATGCGCTGTACAGTGTCATTGATCCCACGTACGTTTAAATAGGTTTTACCATCATCTACATTATAATTCATATTGAAATATTTCCCGCAATACAGCCCTGTGAGCGACAATCGAGCTTCATTGCTGCGAAGTTCGGCGCCCACCAAGAAAGTGCCCACCGAGAGCCAGAAGGATTCGTACTTGCGTCTTTGGAGGAATCAGGTGGCCTGTGCCATGCGACTGGTGCCCCAGATTCCCAGTGTTGCCGTTCGATGTGCATCACCTGACTTGAGTTTGAGGTGAGTGACGAAACGCATAGCATTTGTAAGCCATGTTCATGCAGACGAACAAATAACCGCCAAATTGAAAGGAAATCGATTTATGTCAAGCTATCTAATCTTGCCGTAAGCTGATTTGAAAAGCCTGTACAAAGGTTGACAATTTGTGTGTGCTATTTTTCTCTGTGCATTTGTTGTGTCCTCTCACTAACAGCTGCCCAAAATTCAAAACAAACAAGACACTTCATTACTTCTGTTTGACTAACACTTCGCATTCAATTACATTCGGCACGATTTGCATGTAGTGTATAATCACTATCTGTGTACTACAGCTGACCTGTACTTTGTTATTAAAAGAGCGTGTGAAATTGTAATCAAGTTGAAAATTCATTTTATGTTTTGTTTTCTTGCTCAACCCAATTATCACTGCATTGTGGGTGGAGTGGGTTTGTGTTTTAAGTTTGCGTGGCTGACAAAACTACAGATCCGGAAGTGTGTATTTTGATGTTTGAAATGGGTTTTGTCTTACTTCATTTGCATATTAATGGTGAATGCAAATCGGTTTAATTTGTGATTTTCAGAAATTGTCCCATCCGCGTTACTCACACCGCTTGTTCTATGTTTAGTTGGATTGGTTTACACGCATGCACTCGATTGGATTCCTTAGAAATCACCTATAAGTTTATATTTTGTTAATTAAAATAAACTTCGCGTGCCAGCCTGCATAAGTACAAACAGCAGGGCTCTCTTGTCAATATTTGTTGTGGCTTGTTTATTATTTTAGAGGCAAAGGTTAAAGAGTTAGACTTGGGACGGTAGCTGAACACTTAATAACACTTTGTTGCAATAGGGCCCTTTATTAGATAACATTGTTGGGATCTCAAAAAGTTGGTTGATAACGATGCACAAAATGCGTACCTGGTCACAACAAAATTCCTGAAACTGGGAGCTTCCGAGAAATAGGACATTTTAATTTAAAAAAATCCTTTTTTTTACGCAATTGACAGGCTAACTGATTCTTGGTAAGGAAATTTCGTTCTGATTCGTTCGCAGTTGTGCATTGTTATCAACAACCATTTCTGGGTCGCCTTAAAATATTTTTTCCATGTTCAATCGAACTAAAATTAAGCTGCTTATAAATAAAATTTGGCGGAATTCAGTTTTCTTATTTTGTAGCGAAATAACCGATAAAAACGGATAGTTAGTTAAATGTATCACAATTTTTTGCTGAACTGATGAAACACCTGTAAATTTGGCTACTGCATTTCGTTAAATTTCATAAAAAATGTTTGTACATGTTATGTGTGCCGGTCCATTTGTTGGCATAATAAATTTATTATTTCCAGCAATTAGATGGGTTTTCAAAGTAAATTTTTATTGAATCATATATGTTATATGGCACCTGAAACCATTTTTTCATTGTGGTAAATCATTGAAATTCGTTTCCATTGACTGTACGTAGAATTCCTAACTAGATTCAACTGAATTAAATGCGAAATATTGCAACCCACAACACACACACACAGCGCATTTCCATCACATCAGTGTGTAAATGTTGTTCGACGGAAAATGTCAATAAAAATGGGTATTTCAGAAAAAGTCCGCTCCTATTTACTCCACACTCATCCACCCACCTAGCCACCTGCCCATATGCCCACCACATTGCACCTGTGCCCCGTGAACGTTAAAATCCATGTCCATCCCATGGGAGCTGGGCAAACAGATTGGCCAACATTATGCCAATATGATATCTCTGTGCAAGTGTGTACATAAAACATTGATCACCATCAATCTCGAATATCGAACCATCACCAACCAACCAACCAGTGTCCATGACTAGTCGTTCAGCATCGCCAAAACACAGCTGCTTATATATACATATATCAATATCAATATATATGGATTGTAATTTATAGTTTACAAGATCAGTCGGACTCGCGTTCGCTGTCCGATTCCCTGGACAATATACCATCCAATGTGTTTGGGCCCGAGGGAATCGTCACGCGTTTCACGCTGCCACTCTCCTATGGACGCAAAGAGGCGCGCCAGAAGCGACTTGGGTAAAGCAAATACTTACAGCCAAAACAAAAAACCAAAAACCAAAAATCTAAAAACCCAATCAAAACTTTAACCTAATCCCAGCAACCAAAACCAATACCGTGTAATAATGAAACACAATACCTGCACAACAATAACTCGATTTACGTAACTTTTTGTACAAATAGCTATGTGCATCTTCTGTATGCAAAATGAGTATATTCATGATTTTATTTTATTTTTGTTGCCTGTCTGTGTGTTTTTGTGTGTGTGGCTTTGGCATGTTATTTAAAATGTTTTTAATTAGCTCCAAAAGTTTTGATCCCAGATATACGCATCTTTGAGTTTAAAAGGTTTTATTTCGCACAATGAAAATAGTCTCAGAGTTTATATGCTAGTGCATATTTCATTCATTTCCCAATATATGTTTAATTTAATGGCCTTTAATAGTCTTCTTTCTGTTAAACATTAAAATTATTTTCTGCTCAATCTAGAAGCTATTTATTTCTTACTTAATCGTATCTTACTTAAATCCCAAATAATCAAACGCACTGCTTTACTTCAAGCAAAATGATTGTATATTTGTTTCTCTCTGAATGCAAATCTATTTATTTAAGACTGATTTTCGGAGATATTTTCCTATTCATCTGGTTGTTGAGTTGTTTCCGTTCAATTTGGCAACCAGCTTGCTCATCTCCTTCTATCTTTTTCCTGTGCAACCCGCCTCCAGACTGGTCACGCCCTCTATTTGCAGTTTGCTGAAAATAATGTCAAGACAAGTTTGTTTATTTTTCATGTAGCGCATGTCAGTCAGTTACTCACAATTCCCAAAACCCCACGAATCCCGCTGCCCAAAAACCAGGAAAAACTTGATTTAGCTTCGTGTTCGCTGTTCAGCAGCAGCAGCAAAAAAATTATATGAAATTGTTATTTGCTTGCTGTCATTTATTATTATTCGTCCTGACCAAACCTCCCCACAAAAGGAAAAGGGAAAATCGAGGACGACAAAAAAGCGGGGTTTTAATTGAAAGATGATTTCGAGTTTAAAATTCATAATGTTTATTGTTGCACGCCGTAGAAGCAGAGGGTCCGAACGAGATGTATATATTTAAAATACGGCCTGGAATTCGAAATGGTCAAGTGAGCGACTTTTTACAGATCCAGTGCCGTAGCAGTTTAGCAGTTTAAATCGCAGTAAACTTTATGGACTTTCGCCAAATGATGACCTTGCCAAGGCAGCACAAGCACCCACAGCCAGATAGGAACATTAACAGAAATTACTGCCCCGGAGTGTTCGCTGTTTGACACTAAAATCCATGGCCATAAATTTGTTTTACAGCTCATCGCCGGACTCCCTCAACGCCGATCGCAGTGACAAGTCAGCGATGGGCAGCGCATCCCCACAAGCGCTCTACAAACTGGTGGTGCCGCTGCTCCGATGCGAGGTCGTCGATGTGCGAGATGCCGCCGTGAATGCCTTGGGTCTGATAAACCACGATGCGCTCAAGTAAGTCTCAAAGCAACATATATCCCACTTGATGCAACTGACAAAGTGCGTGTGTGTGTGCTCTGGCAGGGATTTGATGGAGGAGCTGGTGGTGTACATCCGTGAGGCGGTGGACTGCAAGCAGGAGAATATGCGCAGGAGGCGGAGACGCGATGCCCTGCGTCTGCAGGTGGTGCGAGTGCTGGAGAAGATTGCCGAGAACGGAACGTTTGGTGTGAGGTAAGGCATTTCGAACCGCAATGATCAATATGTAACATATATTGATTGCCCACGACGTTCCTATCCTCCATTTGCAGCACCTGTGTGCTGGAACGCGACACGATGTCGCTGCATCCCACCTTTGTGCTGTATATCTCGGGCGCAATGGGCTATCTAACGTCGGAGACGGACAAGGATAATCTCAGCATTCGCGAGGTGAAGGCCCACTTTTGCAATTTCATACGCAAGATGATTAAGAACTTCTCACGTAAGTCCACAATTTTCTACACATCTCCTATATATCTGCTACAACTGATTGCCTATTCATTTCTCTCAGTCGAGTCCTGTGCCACGCTGCTCTCCCGGGTCCTGAAGCGTAATCTGTTCAATTTATTTGCCGCCTGGTGCGGCAGCTTCTCCAAGCCACTTGGGTACACCATGCAGAGCGACCATACGCTCGAGGAGGAGAAGCTGCAGTTCAGCGCCCTGCAGGCAAGTTAAATGAAAAAAAAACAATGTTTAAGATTTTAAAGCCATTAAGGAGTAACGCTCTAAGTGACTTACCTCTCACCCTTTAGGCCATGTCCGCCCTGCTCTGTTGCGGTCAGATCTTCAATCCATCCTATCTACAAGATGATAGCATCATTTACAAGTGGCTGGATATGCTGTTGACCTCCAAGAACGAAAAGGTAAAGCGCCACCCACATGACCTTCCACTTGAACCACAATTAACACTGAACGTACTTTCACACAGATTTACCAGCTGGCAAGAGATACGGTGGTGCTGTTGCTGGAGTCCAATCCGGATATCGGACAACTATTGGAATGGGTCATAGACCGGTGCTACACATCGACCCCACGTGAGGCAGATGCCTGTTTCCTGGCCCTGGCCTCGATCTTTAGCGCCAAGTAAGTGAAGCAAAATGGCAATTTAAGCGTGGGGCTCTAGTCGCTTTCTGCGTAATCGCCTTACGTTGTGCCCTTTAATTTGTTTTAACTTGTTCGACAGCCAAGTACATTCCGCCCAGTGCTCTCCGCCCACCTCACTTGCCGCCGTAATCGCTCCCAAGCCATATATGCAGGTGGGGATTGGGGGATGAAGGACTTGAACACCGATTTATCTGGCACTCTTAAGTAGCATTTCACGTGTCTGCCGACAATGGCAACTCTTTAAATTTACGCGCACACATGAGTGGCTGACAGCCTATTTGTTCAGGCCAAGCATTTTTTGTTGTTTTATTTTCTCGTCCAGTTGTTCCTTTATATGTATACGTATATATTATTTTGGCTTGGCCATTATGGCAGCGAACTGTGGCGCTTCCTGTACACATCGCTAGATAAACAGTGGAGGACATGAAGCATAGCATGCATGGCTCATTGCACTTATTGCAGCTGCAGTGGGCGGACAAATGTGTCGCAGGCGATTTCCTTTAAAGGTTTTTGATCCAAAAAAATTATAGGAATATTCCTTAAATTAAAAAAATATATGCAGCGCAATAAGAGGCATCAAAGGGATCATTTTGGTTTTAATAATCTTTAAAGAAATATACATATTTTGAAGCAATACAGTTTTTGACGTTATTGCCATTACTGAATCATATTAAACAGCAGACAGCTTAAATATGTATGCTGTCTGAAGATTGTAAGAAATGCACACATGTTTCTACATAATTTGTTTGCTCGGTTTTAATAGAAACTAATTACCTATTCTACAAACCAAACCGCTTGTCTAACCGCAGTTTAAACTTTTCATTCGCAATTTGCCGAAATTTGTCGATGCCGGCGACACTGGAGGCGGTTTTACATGGTAACGAGAGTACGTCAGATTGTGGTTTATCCCGGTGGGGGTATGTGATTTTGTGGTTCCCCCCGAAAACCGAAGGACACAACCAGAGCAGAAGGAACTCGACCACTTCAGATGAACACGCGCGTCAAAGATATTTGTCGGCTGGACAGCGTCTTATTGCAGTTGCGTTTCAAATGGTACTCTGTTGCACATACCCTGTAATCGCAGGTTGAGATTGTGGTTGGGGTCATGTGATGAAGTGAAGTCATGTTTTAAGTTTTAGCCGTTTTCCACTTGATTTGGCTTTTAATTTGAGTGACTTGCTTTGTATTTTAATTTAATTCCTCTGCGCATTCATGTCTAACTATGTTTAATATGGGTACAAGTACAGATATAGGGTACTTCTCGTTCGAATCACACTGCCCTTTCGCCTACCTGTTTGTTCTAGTGTGGTTCAGGCACATGCAGCATCTGGCCAGCGCGTGGCATTCTCGACTTTATTTTCCGCTTGTCCAGATTTTTTTTGTGGCAGTTGGCGTTGGCATGGTGTTGGCACATCGAAGCGAATACCATTTTAGTTTTAATGGGCGGTGTGAAAAATTCTTTAAAATTCTCCGGCGATTTAAAGGCGTCGAGAAAATCGGAAAAAGCATCGCCAACGAATGATTTATATTATCTAAACGGTTTTGGGCTTGGGTTTTGGATTCGCTTGGCTATAGCAGGCAATTTGCGACTCGGAATTCGCATTATTTCAATAGCTAGCCATTTGTCCTTGAACTTTGGTCTTTACGGCCATACAAGGCCCTCGACCATACAAATAAGTCGTGCATTTCCTTTTTTCTTTCAAGCCGAACTTAAACCGCAGCATACTTTGTAGCGCCCAGGCCTTGTGTCTTGCGTTTGTGGGGATGGCAAAGCGAAAATCGATTTGCGTAAATTATTCAATTCAGAACCCAGTGCAGAAGAAGTGAAATGGGTTGGACGGGTGGGTGAGGTGGTGGATCTGCGAAAGCGTATCTCCCTCCGGTCCGAAGGTGTTATTCCACACCCCGCCGGGGGCTACAAATTTGCGTATATGCATCCATCCCAAACGTCTGCATTCGTGTGTGTGTGCAAACAAGCGAGTCTGAAAGTGGGCTACGACGTTTTAATGGATCTGTCGGGATTTTGGATGGGGGGATGGCTTTTCTGGTCGGTTACCAGGAACTGGTGATGGTGCCTGGTGCTGGTGCTGGTGCCAGGTGCTGTTGCAGATGGAGCAACAACTGTTGATTTCTGGCATGAGTGCTGCTGGAGCTGAACAATTCCGGCACGGCATTGTGTGTGGAGCAGGGAACCGCGTAACCACAAGCCAACAACCTCATTAGGTTACTTTGTAAGCCTTCTTAAAGCGCTCGCCTTTCTTTGCACTCTAATTACAGGGAATACCCGTGCGACCATTACACATCCGTGATAACCGTGACCCTCCTAATGACGGGCTGTCCTCGAGTGGAGGTGCATGCAACGGCGTTGCAACTGCTGCAGATCCTGGACAAGCGATTCTTTGGCAGCGTGGTGGGCACTTTGCACAGCGAGAACGAAAAAGGTATGAGATTTCCCTACTAAAGCGACACGTAAAGCGGGCTAATGGCAATAAAATGAAAACTAAGTGACAAGGAGAACTTTTTAGTGGCATGGTGGAGTCTCCAGGCTGCAATTCAATTGCATATCACACTTGTTACAAACTACAATATATAAACTGAATTGTTCATAAAACAAGTTTAGTTATTTCAACTCCTTGCATCTTAAATATGTGATTTAACTTTCGGGTTGCCATAAAAAATGGTATTCAGTTATTTGTGCGTTTTAAATTTCTTAAAAGTCTAAATATTTAGCTTTGCCATTTATTTAAATAAATCTACATACGGTTTCCACTATTTCCTAAAGGCTAAGCTACTTATAGAATGATGAAAAGCAACTCAAATTTTGAAGTGAATTTGGGGTTTTCACCTTTCAGTACAATTCCTTCGAGGGTAGACCATATTTATTCGTTATGTTTCGCCGTGTGGCAAGTGGTGTTTATTCTCCTTGTTTGTTGGTGCTTGAATTTTGCATTTTAATTTCAGATATATGTGCGTACCATCCTGTTATTATTATTTTACCTCGGGAGTGCCTGTAGAATTTTTATTGCATTACATAAGAAGATTTAACAAGCTTTGTATGCGTAAATGCCCGCGTATTCGATGTCTTCTGATTCCGTTGAAGTTTGTTTACATTTAACGATGGAAGATTGGAATTTTCCACTTCTGCGTACCTTTTTTTTTATCCTTAATGCTTATGGCTAATCTCTGTAGATATTCCTCCATAAAATTGAGCCTGCACCATTGTTTTCCACTTCTGAGAAGGATTTTAGGAGGCAGATATCCCACTAGATTTATAATTAGCGCAATTTCTATGTTTGCACTTGAAGTTTTTCAATTGCTTTTTGTTTCTGTTGAGTTCGTTGCTGAAGGACTTTAAGATGTTGACTGAAAAACATTGTCCGTCCACGTGAACGCAGTCTTTGACCTTTTTTCTGCCTTTGCACTAAGCTGATGAGGTTTGGGTTGCCTTTTGTCCAGGTTGCTGCAATACAAGCTTAGTCCTGTAATGTTAAAAATATAATAATAAATCCCTGGCATTTGCTCAGCATCCGTAACTGAAATTGCCTCAGCTCAGCATTGCGAACATGCAGTTGCTTTAAGCTGCCAGAAATGTACAACAAAGTCGTTGTAAAAGTCCGCCCTTTAAAGTTGATTCAAATAATGTTAAGTCATCTGAAATTGTTACGCTGAAATGGATTGGAAAGCCAATCCAATCAAAAGCCACCATTGCCGAATTTTCATTTAACGAAATTAACATTTATTACATGAATACATTTTCGCGTTTGGTTGGTTAGACAGGAAATACATTTTTATTAATCTAATCTATTGGGCTTTACGATTGACGTTTTCAAAATGTGTTTCTGTGGTTAGGTTTCAATTAAGTTTTGCGTGCGGATTTGAATTTGATTTTTGGGGTTTTGGGTTTTGTATAATAGCTGCTTAAATATGCGTATACTTTTGTAAGCAAAACAAAAGTTAATTATCCTATTACTATGTGGTTAGTTAAACACTTAAATAAATGAAGTCGGCGTTTTGCGGTTCATTCGTAATTTTGATTTTTTTCATTTTATCATTTTTGTTTGATTTCGCTTGGCCTTGACAAACATCACAAACAACGGTCTCGCTTGTATTCCTCGCATTCCGTAAAGTAATTTTTACTTTCTTTGTGCTCTTATTCATATTATGTTTGCTGAAATCTAATTAAAAACGAAATGCCGGCTCATCCCGCGGCGTATTTCGCAATTTCACATCATCCATTGGCCTTTGCAGCCTCTAAGTTAATTTTCCCGTAAGCTCAGCCATTCACTTGAGTGGATGCAACTCGTGCATTTCGTTCCAACAATGTTGCGTCATCATCCGACGTCGAGTGGAGGTGCCAGTATTGCGACAATATTCAGAAACTGAAACGAAAAGCCAAACAGTTCGGTTAACTATATGGTAAAAGGTAAAAAAAACCCTAATTAAGTCTCTTTCGTTTGCGAATTGCCATATCGACAAATCGTTACGTAAGTTTATAGATTGAGTTTAACCGTTTAATTTGTGCTATTTGTGTTATAATTAAGACTTCCAGAAATATGCATAAATAGTTCGGGCTGCTCAAGGATTCTTTTGCGAAACTTACACCACAAAAAAGGGTTAAGATTTCAATTAGTAGCCATAAAAAGCTTCGCCTTTCTAAAGAATTATCCACTATAATTACTTTAAGGTGGGTCACTTTAATTTAAATAATTTATAAAAAGTGTATTTGCCCCCAATTCGACACAAAAGTCCTTTCACGCTCTTTGGGATTATCGTTATGTCGTAAATAAACATTTCAAAGTCAAAAATAAATATTATTGAAGCCAGATAAATCATTAGGGCATTAATTGTAAGACTAAATCCTTATTTGCTCCTGTTTTTTGGTGCCATTTTTGCGACCTTTTTTCATGCTGTCATTCACCTGGACTTTGGATTTGCGTTGTCAGTCGTATCAAAGTCCCAGCAGGGCGCACAAAAGTAGATTATAAATTCGGTACTTTGGGATTTTCAATGGCTGCTTAACTGGCTTTTAGCTTATTTGGGACCAAATTTATGGGTATACCAGAAGAACCACTCGAACAAGGAACAAATCGGATTTAAAACCCCGGAAAACTCAACGAATCAAAAGTATTCATTCGGGTGCTGTTAGCTGTTAGCTGTGTTATGAAAGTGTAGAACCATATTCAATTCACTTGCTTTCGTCCGTTTTTGCTCTCAACATATTGTGTTTCATGGCAATCTGAGCTAATCAATCATTCGTGTTCAAAAGCAAACAAGGCCCGAAAAAGTGCCAATAAACGGAGACCACTCTTCAATGAAAATCATGTTTGTCTGTCGTGTTTGCATTTCTTCCTTTATGATCTTTGCTCTGGGTAATTATGGTTTATCCTTTGGCAGTAATTGTATATTTGCGGCTCATTTCAATTCACCTCAAAATTAAACTTTTATTCAGCCGCCTGACATCTGACACACTTTGTTTCCCCTTTAATTATTTAAAATGTCCCTCCGGGAAAGTCAACAAACAACATATATAAATAGCAATCTGCCACTTGAGCTTCTTGAGCATAATTCCACCCTCGTTGGCGTTTTCCGTCCAAATTTTTGTTGATTGCCATGTGTGGATATTTGCGGCCCGGCAAGATTAATGATGACGTGCTTCGACGCTGCTTGAAGCTCTCAGCATTTCGGTGACTACTTTTTTTTTTGATACCGTTTCTAGTGAGTTATTAAATAAATTATACAGTCACCCATAGAAGATCATACGCGTCTCGTCATCACACAAGCATCTTTTCAGCATCTTTTATCAAACGGAAGCCATCGAAATCCTAAGTGAATTGTCGTGTTGTTTTCTCAATGAATAGTCTGGCTCTGTGAAATTTATAAGTATGCTTCCATTTTGAGGCGTTCAAGGCTACATTCGGCTATCCACTCACTATTCAACGCACAACTGTCATTTCCTGGCCAAACTCATGCTTCATCTGCGATAAATCATTATAAATGAGTCTTCTTACACAATATTTACTAAAGCGATGGACCAAGCGTATTTTATTGTCGACAGTGTTAGCAGCTTGTTAAATAATTCTCAGAATATTAACGTTTTCATAAACGGAAAGTGAAATGGTGTTCGCCACCTTTAAGGCGTGCAATCTATAGCACCTTAAGTCAACGAAGGTAAAACATGTCTAGTTGCCTCTTCCCATGCTTGACTAGCAGGTGTCGGCAAGTGGCACTGTCTTCTCCAGAGAAAAGCACTGATTGACTCGCCAAGGAGACGACTTGAGGGCACAGGGATTGGCTTCCACAACGAGGCATCTTAAGGAGGATGCGTGACTGGATAGGTTGGTAATTTATGGCCAATAAGCAACACCTAAATGAGGGCGGATCCCGAGGGGAGCGGCAATTGCCATTGCATTCAGCACACGTACCACGTTGCGTATGAGTAATGCCACGCGAAAAAGAAAATGTATTGGCGAAACTTAACTATACCACTTGCCCCAGGCCGTGATTAGGCGCACATAGAGGGGGGAGGTAATTTAATGTGCGAACGCCACGCTTTTCTCATCAATTTCCGCTCTTTGATTTTCGGATTATTTTGACCGGATTTCGATTTTAGCGAGAGCGATTTTCATTTTGAAAATACACGTCGATCAATCAGAGTGCACTGAGATTTAGTATTCGATTTTACATTTTCCATGATGACAATCTGTTTTGGTTAACAAACTGGCATTTGCCAGGTAACTAAACTTACACTTGTATACATTAAGAAATCCAGGAAATGTAGAAAGTTGAAGAGTACTAACAGCAAACAGTAATCACTTTGGTACATCTCTTTCATGGCGACATTGTTAAATGTAAATTCAATTGTTGCAAATGTGAAAATCCCTCCCCCCTTTTACCCACTGGACACGCAAACAAAACAAGGACACCTCGAGTATTTGCATGGTGTAAATATTTGCATGGAACACACTTTCTTGTCCTGTTTGATCCTTTTAAGCTCGCAGCTTCCGCCAAAGAATCCTTCTGTCGCTTTCCGTCTGCCTTTTACTTTTCCCCAGTTTTCATTTTCATTTACATATAAATTTCACTTTAACCGAGGCTCTTTTTTCCACCGCCTTGTTGACTGGATTTGTGTAACACAGTTGCTGAAACTGACTTGCGTTTTCCGTTTACTCTATTTCCCGCTTTTAACGAATTGGCTAACATTTCTAATTAACAAGTGGAAAACCATACTTTAAAGCAAATATGCACCTGGACATTTTTATGTCTTTACTTTAACACCACCCGAGAGAGCTGAAGAAAAATAGCTCTTCAAAAATGGTCTTGGCCTTGGTAATACTCGTATATTAAAAATGAATGCCCCCGAAGGTGAGCTGGAAAATCGTAAAACTAAATTTTACGACTGGTGAATGAATGATGGTTGAATCGAAAGTGTGGGTGGGGTGAATATTTGCTGCCTGCTCAAGCAGGCAAGTGGAAAACTCAAAACAAGCCATATAAAAATGAATTAATATTTATATTGAATCTGTATTAGGCCAAACTACATTGTTGGCAACGTTTTTGTCATTTGAAATCAATACCCATTGTTAAATAATATTCATGAACTATTTTCCAACAATGATAATTCGATTAAATTAAAGTGTGTTGCTAAGCTGGCGGTCAACTACATTTTTACATAAATGTATTGCATAATGGCTTTTAGTTTGCCGACCAGGGGGCATACGTTAAAGTGATTATTGAATGCATGAGAAAGTTTCCTCAAGCGGAAAGGAACATCACTTTCCCCAGTTGCATGTCTGCCAAATTGCATTCGTATAAAGTGGGCAATTAAAAGGTGATTTGCATTCATAACTTTAAGTTCTTCTCTATCGAGCAAATTATGAAAGTGACCCAGGGGAAAATCCGATTTGAATATTCTCGTTAGCAATAGTGATGACTGTGGCCGTTAGCTAACTTAAGGTCAGTTATGATGGAGGGCGAATTAGTCTCTAGTATTCTACTCTATTATCCTTTTCCATTCCTGATTAGTGCTTACATCCGCCTTTTCTTGACCCCTTTTCCTTTGGCTTTCCCCCCGTTGACATTGCTTACCGCTTTTCATTAACAGCAGGCGTGGCGTTAGATGCTGATTTGTTTGCCTCCACTGCTGGGGCGTTTATAGGAAAAGTTTTCCACGTCTCTGGAGGAGGAAGAACAGCAATAACAGCAACAGGAACAAAACAACAATTAGTGTACCACTCTTTCGGATGGTAGGGGGAAAATGTAATTCGCAAGAAGAAAGTGTAGTGGCCACTTTAATGCATACGAATCTCTGCTACAGACATCCGCTTTGTGCCTGGCTGAGCTGAGTTTATCTGGGTTTTTGTCAAGCCAGCAGAATCAGCCAGAAAATCCGAGTGTACGTTAAAGCGTTTATTCTGCAACTGGTTAGTTGTCACAGATTCTCTAATCAGCAAATCTCATCTCTGAAAAACTTACTGAGATCCTTCATCCTTCATCATCAAAGATATTATTATTGGGAGCAACTTAGATTGCATTCAAGTTTCAGCTGCAACACGTTTTAGAACCTTTTTCCCCAAGTGCAGATGTCAAGCGCAGCAGCTGTGGAAAACCACAATCTTGTTGGCGTTTTTTGTACACGATTTAACCAGCGTTAAGTAAGCACCGAAGTAAAGTTTGAACCAGCAAAGTCCAGTGTGTTGTATTATTCCATGCAGGAAGGAACCATTTAAGTTGCAAAGTAGAAATCCTAAACTTCTTCTGCCGGCTGACTGCAGGGCATTTTCTGTGCAATGTTCTCTACCAACCAACCGCCTTTGTGTTCTCTATATTATTGTCTTAAACGTTTCCTATTAAATTTAATATCGTTAGCTTAACGAATTGAATACAATTGAAACTGTACGCTATTGTTTATGCATGTAGAAAGCTTTTGGGTAAATCAATTGTACTGATACAACATTTAATCTCAGTTAAGTCTGGCATAATTTGGCACAAATCCCACTAAACTCGTATGTCTGAAAGGATTTGAATATAAGTAGAAAATGCACTAATCTCACTGGAGATTTCCTAAGGAACCTTGTGAGTAAAGTCTCTGAATATCAACTGTGCCTTGCACATCAAATCAAATGTTTAAGCTTTTCGAGCACATAAAATCGCATTTGTCATACGAGATTTTCTCATTTGAATGCAATATGTGCCCTTATCCCTTTTCACTGCAGAGAAATTCACCCACTCACCTGTCACTTGTGTGTTTCCTGCCTCCCGCTGAGCGGATGAAACCCTTCGGAAAATACTCAATACGGCTTTGCTGTGAAAATACAAAAAAAGAAAAGGAAAGGAAAATGGTAATAAATGTATTTAAATGCTGATAAAAGGCAGTTCCATAAACATGCGTCATTTGGGGTAATTTGCGGCGCATTACTTACCGGAAATTCTGTCCACTGACGCAGTAAAGCACGAAATTGATGCCAAAATTGGTGATGAAGAAAGCGTGAAAAATATATTGCAAAGCAATTGTGGAATTCTCGTTTCGGGCCGCATCCGTCTGCGAAATGATGGAAAAATACAATAAATGGCATAAATGGTAATAGCATCAATCGCAATATGTCTGCCAATTATTAACTTATACGTTGTCCTGGCAACTGCTGACTTTGACCCGTGAGCTTCTAAGGGGGATAGCGATACTGTTGCAGCATTTTTCATAACTCACTAATGGCTAAATAATTTCTGGAATTAGTAATTCATCTCGTTCATTATGTGTAATGCGCACGTGCTTGCTGACCTGACCCCTAACCCCTAACCTCTGACTCCCTAATCTCGAAGGAAATGTCCGAATAATAATTCAGCTCTTGTCTGTCGTCCCTCTTTTTCCGCTCAATTAATTTCGTGTCTCAATCAATGTTTGATTTTGCGGCATTTTAGAGTTGACATGTGAATTCGGGGAGAAAAAATCAATACTATGAAACACTGGAATACATGTAACCATTATGACAAAAAACTCTTAAAATTCCGATTTTTTGAACTGTCTTATAAAGTCTGAGATTTTGGTTTAAGTTACTTAAATCGCCCAACAAGGTATTGATATTTTTGGGACAGCATCTCAGCGCCGACGATTTGTTTTGCATACAAATAAAATGTGTCAAAGCTGAGACAGTTGACGACATGTATTCAATTTGGCGTAATTTAGATTGACAGCAGTTTGCAGAATGCTTTGATATTTCTTAGGCCAAATAGAGCAGAAATTTAACAACGAAAGAATAATTTACTTCTGACAAACACACAATATTGAAAAAAAGCACCCTTTAATTTCGTGTGTGTAGATTCGAATAATTTAATTAACATTTATGCAGTTCGAAAGAGCTTAAATGCTTCATTCACCAAAGTTTATCTCATTTTCAGTAGTAAGCTTAATTACGAGTAAATGACAGGAAATTTTAATTGAATTTCGGTAGCATTTTTGCAGTTTCCCTATAGTAATTAATCTTCCCGATCATCATTGCGACTATGCATAACCTAGTGTATTTATTTTGACACGAAACTGATTTTATTTTTTTACGATTTGCCTCCAAAGTGCACAAACTAATTAAACCATAATTAAGACCTATGTGCCATTCACCATGCCAACCAGTGTGTGTGTGTGTGTGCTCACTTGGCGAGGACATTAAAATGTTTTGCCTTTTGATGTAAGCAATTCCTGGATTTAACACTACAGTTGAGCTAAGTGGGCGAAGGAAGGCAAAGGATTTCAACCAGGACGGGAGCAGCAGGAGTTGTCCTCGATCCCCATCCTCACAAGCAACTAAAACAGTTTATAGTTGTCATGACAGCATTTCCACTGTTGTCCTGGCCAGCTCAGATATGAGGGTATGGTTCAGAAATTGATCCGGGCTTCAACGCCGTCTCTCGCATTTGTGGGCAGATAATTAGTAGCAGACAGCTGACGTCCAACTTATGACACTACTATTACTTGGTGTGCATTGTTTTGGCCGGGCATTAAGCATGCTTCCACTGGGAGAAATTACTGATTGGATTTTATACCAGCAATACCTTTCAAAGGAAGATCTGGCCAGCACAGCATATACACTTTACTCTAACCTTCGCCCTCTCTGTTGGCAACTACGTATATTTTAAGTACCCTTCCATCCACACCAATTGTTTTCGGTGTACATTTGCCTAGCTAACTTGTCCCACTCCCCATGTAGTATCCGCCCAAGGGCTGCTAATACAATTATTTGGGTCAGCCCAAAGTAGTGCTCCATCATTGTGCCGAAGTAACAATGCAAATGTGCCATCTTTGAGGCACGATATAATGGCGGAGATATTTAAGCAGATATTTACTGATTGGCCCAGAAGAGAAGCCATTATGTGTGCATCACTTACCTCCCAATAGGCCTCGATGCGCAGCAGGCAGCTCGGCAAATTGAGGCAGACAAAGACCGTTGAGACAATTAGCAGCATTTTGGTTACCTTGAGCTGCGATGAGTTCTGTACCTTGCGACGGGCTATGAAAAATAAATAAGAAGCAAAGAGTTAAGCTGAGACAACCTTCACACTCGCGCAGACTTTATAATTAGTTGGAAATTATATGTAATAGTTGGCCAATTGTTTGGCAATTTGTCAGTGTCGCAACAACTTGACTAAGACTGCAGCTGTCAGAAAGTTTTTCATACAATTTTTGCTCCAGCTTTCAGCGTCTTTTGTTGTGTCATTTTTAATGTCAGACCCCGTTGCCTGCGAAATGGCATCAAACAAATTCACAATTTGCCGAGCCAACTTAAATGGCTTAAGTAAAAGTTTTAGCTTTTTAGCCAGTGCCAAGTTGCCGGCAAATGTCAGCAGAACGGAGTTCCTCAGTGAATGTCAGGTGTACTGAAGCCTCTGACATTTTCCGAATGAAAAGCCAGCCGAGGGCTCTTACCTGGTTTCTGCGTAATCTCGCAATGGTGTTGGCAATTGTTTATTTGATGCTGCTGCTGCGACTGCTGTTGCTGTTGCTCCTGATCATCCGGCTGCCTGTTGGCCACAATATGCTGTCCACTTGGATGCGTTCCCGTCGACTTCTGGCGCTTCAGCGATGCCGAAATGCGGTACGAGGCCACTGCAGATGTCCCTCCCGATGAGTTCGACGAGTTCGATGGCATGCTGTTCGTTTGTGGCTTCCTGAACGGCAAAAATAAAACAAAAGTGCATTTGGAATTTCTAAAAGAGGAAAAAGTTACTTGGCACATTGTTAGCTTCTCCAGAGAAGTAAAGTACAATACTCAAACTAGTAAATTGCAAATAGCAAACAGTAGGTACTTTGTAAAGCTGTCGGCTTTACGGATTACAGTTTAAATCTTGTGTTTAAATAATCCACTTGGAATTGCAGATTTATCTTGTAATTGGGATTAAAATAAATATACTTTCACAGGAGGGTGGATATGTATTTATGGATAAAATTAAATTACGCGGAACCTTTTAAATTAACCCTTTCTGCGGCAATGTACTATAGGCATATGTAGCAATTTTAATGCAATTCCCAAAGCCAGTGAAGCAATGACATTTTGTTTTCTCTTTTTTACGAACTTGTCACAAAATCCCCCCAATGGCTTTTTATGCCCAGGGTCAATGAGTCGAAAAGCGATTGTCCAGTGGTCACTACTCACATCTTGTGCATGGTCAGCGTTCGGCGAACGGTGGCGAACTTCCACACCGTGCAACCTGTACAGGTGTTCAGCACGGCGATGGTGGTGAAGGGCACCGCGTAGACGACAATGGAGTCCCAGTAGTTGAAGAGGGCCAGTTGTTCCTGCGAATGAGAGGGTTGTTTTTTTTTATTATTATTATTATCATCCTGGCGCTGTGGCTGCAATTCGATTGGCTTTTGTGGCTGGGCCAACGTGGCGTATACGCAAACCGTACACTAAATTGAGTATACGCCACGGGTACGTAGTTTGGCCTTGCCACACCCACTGGCTTTAATCTTATTTCGAGCAAACTAAAGTTTTGGTTGGGATTTGGTCTGAGCGACCACAGAACTTTTTTTCATTGGCTAAAATAAATTAAATTTAGAAAACGAAATAGTATTCGTAATCCATTTGCGTGACACACAGAGCTTGTGGAAAGTTAGTTAGTGTGTCGGTCTTCTTTTTTTTTTCAAATCGAAATACCCATTGGGCTTGGGTAAAATCTCCAGTGCAACTTAAAACCTCATTTCCTTGAAAAGATCTTGTTTCAATTTGCATAATTCGCTGGCTGGGAGATTTAACAGAATTATTTCAAGCTGAGCCAATAAGTTTCCAGCTCTTAACAACAAGAGTTTGACCTTTTGGCCTGTTTTTTAATCTCGGCATTTTCTGCTCGGCCCCACTGCTTTTCCCGGACTCTCTGCTTTGAAAGGGGTAAACTATTTTCACATCGTCTTGTGCATTTATTTTCCACTTTCCCCGGGGGGTGAAAGTGAAAGCTTTCGAGCACGCAAATTCCTGTCCGCCTGCATATTTTCATGTCCGAAATGTTCAATCTGAAACGTTCCAGGACGCTCGAATTAATTTCCCCAAAAACACAGATGTGGCTGGCCATTTGGCTAGGCTAATTTTTGGCCAAAGCAATTCCATTCATTTCAATCACAATTAACCAGAAATGGAAGTCCATAAGCGCATTACCATCCATTAAGGCACATCTAACTGCGCACCCGTAGTTCTCTAATCAAAGCAGCTGGTCGGCCAGCTATGTAAGTTTAAATATTCTAGATATGCCATCATCATCAGTGTGCTGGGTCGTAATTCCTGGCGGCTTCTCTCAATTTGCATAATTTGAAGTGCTGGCATTCATCAAAGTGTATTGCAATTATGTTAGTCACCTACTGACCAAATCGAACTAGATCATCTACTTATTTTATGCCCATCCTTTTCATCTGCAATATATTTACAATCTGTACCCGAAAACGTTCCCAATAATCAATTTAAATATTCCGCCATCGGCGAACATCTTTAGCCCACATGGTATGTAGTGTTTTGATTACATTTTCATTTTTTTCTTCATGGTTTTAAAGCGCCTAAAAGATGAACCGAATTGGTGCTCACTTTAATTGTTCTATGAATTCTGTACTTTTTATATTTTGTGTCAGCTTAGTAAGGGAGTTGAAATGGTCATCTATTGATCGGCCAGTTTATTTGTCGACTGGCCATTTGATTCAGGGGCTTTTGGCCACTAAACACCTTGAAAAACACTCTGGAAAATCCCCCAATGGCCGTCATAATCGTAAAAGCTGACCTGCTTGACCAAACCATTCAATCTATTTACTGTTCTATTTGCTTTTTTGGGAAGGGCATCCCAGTTTTTTCTTTTCCCTTTTTTTTTTTTGGCGCCGTTGTGTGTCAAGTGGATCAAAGTGTAATAGCTCGTAAATTTTCAATCAACCGACGATGATGATGTGAGTTGTCTGCCCTTTGAGGCTCCTAATACACGAAATTGTTATGGGAGTATAATTAATCTTGAAGAAAATCTAATTCTTTTGCTTTGGTATACCTTCAAAACGAAGTTTTACCCATTTCGAATCAGTATGTATTGAATTGAATTGGGGAAAATAAGTACTTAAAGTTTCCGAGAGAACATTTCACAATTTGAAGATAAACGGAATATTCTACGGATTTTGGTTGCATTTTAACGAATAAAAAGAAAAAGTTTGCAAATCTTATTCAAAGTCGAATCAAAGAAAATGTTAGATGTATGGAAGTCTTGCAGCTCGAATGCAAATTGGTATAAGCCATATCCGGAGATAAATGTTACGCATGTTACCCATGCCCCTGGGGATTCAGTGGCCACTTCCTATTCAATTCCATGAATATTTTATTTGTGCTCTATCTTTGGTCACTTCCTGTGGCCTTAGTTTGCCACATTGAGATTTTCATGAGCTTAGTCGATTTCCATTTGGCATCACATCCATCTGCTGCCTAGTCACTTCAAAGGGCGGCAACTTTATTGACGGCTACTGGGTGAGGGATCGAATTTTATTATCAAAAAGAGCTTAAATTGAATACCATTCAAGGAGTAATGGACGTTTCCAGTTTCCCAACTTTAATTAGGATTGCCATTTCCTGCGAACGCTGAAAATTAGGCAACGCTTCTTTGGTAATTTGGCTATTCATTAGAAGCCTACTCCGTAAAAGTCAACTTGCGGAGCTTCCCGAGGAGCATCTGGTCGCGATTCCACGGAGGAGCGTCTCTGCTGCTCCTACTTCATCCGAAAGGCTATTACACAATGATTTGTTTCTTTCAATATATGTACCTACCGCCAAGTGCAAAGCGTCTATTTGCAGCTTAGAAGCGATGTCTGTTTCAAAATTTATGTGGCCTTCTGTGTTCCCGTTTGGCAATATTGTTTACCGCACGCTGCAGCTTCCATGTGGCCACCCACACTGCCTCCACTGCCCCCACTCACATCGAAATCATACGGGCGCCCAGCAGATGGTTGCCAATGGAATTCGTGCATATTTCCCTGGCCGCTAGACTTGTGACATCTGTGGACGTGGACTGGCTTCGGAGTCGTGGTTGCCATCGCTCAAACGGAATGGTTGTCAAACGAAATTGCTTACAATTCGCGGGTGCACTTAGAAATATTTGTGCCAACTTTTGCCTTACTTATGATTGCGCAAAAAACAAGTTTAGCAAGTGCAACAAGTTGAGTACTTAGAAGATCTGATCAAAAAGGTCGGTGGGAAGAACAGCTCGATGCTTTTGTAAGCTTTTGAAGTATATCATGCTGCACATGTTTTCCTCAGTGTAACCT
Source organism: Drosophila teissieri (assembly GCF_016746235.2). Taxonomy (NCBI): domain Eukaryota; kingdom Metazoa; phylum Arthropoda; class Insecta; order Diptera; family Drosophilidae; genus Drosophila; species Drosophila teissieri. Next base: position 9,129,614 of record NC_053031.1, on the reverse strand, counting down.
TCGCTGATTGAAAGCGCATATGGCCAGTGGAGTCTAGGGAGCTGCGCTCGCTCAACTCATCCATCAAGCTACCAATCGAATCGGGAAATAAACGTAGGCGCGACACTTAACGCTTCATTGGGGCCAATTTCGCTAATAGGTCTGCCTTGCTGGCTGTCTGCCTGGCTGAGTCTCACTTTGTATCCTGGATCTGCTGGTCTTCTGTACTTCTGGCCTTCTGTTTGCATTGCATGTCGTTCGCATGGCCCACGCATAGTGAAAAATTAGCATTGAATTTCAGGCCTGAAAAGCGCGAGTGCCGCCCAGGCAAAGGTAAACAGCTGAAAAGCGAGTGAAATTTGAGATTTATTGGGCCTTGAGAATTGGACTTGTCATCCTTCAGACGCAGTGGACACACCCAGTCAGTCGCTTGGTTCACGTGCCTGGCGTTGGATTCGATGTTTCTGTTTTTTTTTTGGTCCTGTTTGTGCTGCGGGGCCAGAAAAAATATTTGTCTTGGCTTACGGGTCGCTGAAATGCCCTTTTGTTTTTCAGCCATCCTGGTCATCGTAGTTTACCCAACTTGTTGAGCGAAAATAAAAGAAATGTTCCCTTGAATTTTGCAGCGCAGTTAATGCTATGGATTTCGCAAAAAAGCTGAAATTCGATCGGCGTTACTCCGCAGGATTAATAAATGGAAAGTTTTCCCATTTTTGTGTATGAAAACTGAAGTATATTTATGAAAAACTAACGAAGGTTGCTATTATAAACTGTAAATGGCTTTCAATCAAAGCTGGACCAGGAATTCTTCTCATATATTTTCGCTTTATAAGAGCATTATATCTTCGACTTTTCAGCAAATTTTTATCTGGTTTAACCGTCTTGACATTTTTGGTTTTCCGCTGTTTTCCTTTACTGGACCCTTGTTTGACCCGTTCTCAAGCCAATTTGTGGGGCCTTTTTTTCCTCGCCAATGCATGCTTAATTTTCCCAGTTAACACACACAGCGGTGGGCTATTCGTCTTTTGGAACCCAATTAATTGACTAATTGCTCTAGTTTTGGCCAAATTAGTAGGCACTTCGTCTTGCCGAGCGGCGCATGATCGGCATATCTTGGCGGTATTTATTGCGACTAATTGACAAAGTGTCACAAACAGGACGAGCAAAAGTGACGAAGGATTCGAGAGTTTTCGGAGCTGTCAAGTCGGAATTTGGCCGGAAAACAGCTGTAAATGTCTTTGACAGTTTCCTCAGATTATCCTTTTAAAAATCAACTTCATCAACCTTTTAAACATCTGCTTATCATTTTCCAGACAACTTTCACTCACCCAAATCGAATGCATAAAACTTATTTGTTGTTAAGTATTTGACAACAATGTAGCTGGCCTTTTGCCAAGGCAAAACATACAATGCCACTCAAATTCAAATTCCAATACATATGTATGTAGACAAAAAAAAATACAAATACCAGCATTCCCACGTGTGGGTTACCTTTTGAAAAGCCAAATATTGGTGCGGGAAATGGTAGATAAATTTGCGTTGTGTCGCTGTTGTTAGTGGCAACCCATATGAAAAATTCAGAGAACTGTAGGAATGCGATAGATGAAGTCTGAATTTTGATGCATGACATTGCATGAAATTGCTACAACCCGAGAAGTTTTCGCTTTGAATCCAAAATGGCCCGAATCGTTTAAATATCTTTCAAATACCATTAAAGTACGAAGCTGTGTGTATGTTTATACCATTTAAATAGTGAATGTCTTGTGGCATGCGCATATACTTTAAACTATTGCTTAATAAACCAATTTTCATTAAATTTCATGGGCTTCATTCATATATTGCTCAAAGCTTTCTGTGCCCATTGGGGGTCTATGTTAATAACCGAAAATATTTGTTTACAAAATCAACACTTTGAGATAAATTTCACTTTTTGTGGGTAAATTGGTTTTGTTTGTATGCGCCAGTGTATAAACCACACAAAACAATGGCTAATGGCATTTTGCATTTTTGAGAGCACACTCACTTTGTATTCCGTGTTGAGATCGCAAATGGTGGCGTTCAGTCTGGCCATAAACACCGGCTTGGCAATCACCACATAGGGCAGACAGTGCAGACAGCCCACGAGGGTCAGGCAAAACAGGACGATCTTGGCCCGGCGCACGGTGCACATGGTCTGGCGCTTCAGTGGATAGATGACCGCTATGAAGCGCTCCACGGTGAAGGCGACCACAAACCAGACGGAGCAGAAGCTGGCCAGGTAGCTGGAGAACGTGAAGAACTGGCAGAAGTAGTTCCGATTGTAGATGTCCACGTTGAGGAAGTTCAGCCACTGGGCAAAGAGTCCGGCCAGGAAGCAGGTGTCGCTCACAGCCAGAGCGGCCAGGTAAAAGCTGGAGGATAACTTCCGCAACTTGGTCCTGAAGAAGACGAACACGGAGAGGATGTTCCCAATGCTGCCCGTGCAGCAAACCACTGGTATATAGTACTGGTGCACGAAATCGCCTATAAAGAAGGCTATCTTCAGCATCTCCTCATCCTCGCCAGTCGAATCATTCGCGTCCATCCCTGTGGCATTGTATTCCGTGACATTTGAATCGCCCAAAGTGGGACTAAAATCTGCTTCTGTAGTCGCAGTTGCATTGTCACTACTGTTGACCATATACTCCATATCCATATTTAAGGTGGCAATAGTCATTTGGAATTGGTTTTATATTGAAATATATGCAAAACAGTTTGTGTTCGACACTTTCATTACTGCACTGTGCTATTTATATCTGTTTATATCGGTTTTAATTGAAGAAGGTCAAAGGCAAAAACTATTTGCATTTCCTCCGACATATGTTTGTCTATTGCAATTGAAAGGTGATCGATTCTTTTTTGATTGGCCAACCAAACTATTTCACTTGTTGGCACTTTCACTCGAATTCCTGTTTCCGCTTAACTTAATCTTAATTAAGAATTTTCAACTTTTCAACTTTCTGCCAAACTTTTTCTTCGGCAAACTTGTTCGAACTCTCGATTGTTGCTCGCCTATGTGTTATAAGTTCATTATCGGGCAAACAATTTTTTCTTCACAGTTCGTAATGATGTAAACAAAGAGCAATCGCCAGGTAAAAATTTATAAAAAACAAAAACTTTTGCCACACACAAAAAGTTCTTGTTTTGCTCAAAACTTCTGAGGGTTCTTGTTTTCACAAAGCACAATTTATTTGCAGTCTAGTTTTATTTTTAAACTTTTTGGTTCGCAAGCCAAAGAAATTTTTCGATATTTTTGCAATTAATGGATAATTCTCGGAATCGAATTCGTTCGCTTATTTTCGGAATGTGTGCTGGTGCAATTGATAAAGAAATTATTTTTTTTAATTTTTTTTGAAACCCGCCGGTTTTCAAACGCTCTGTTTAACTTGGTGCCTAGTTGTGAGGTGTTTTCTTTGCCGGTTCGTCCAACCAGCAGGACAATGAGCGCGCAACTAAGCCGAGACAATGGACGTGGCAGCCTTTTAAACTGCTTTCGATTGCCCCTTGGAAGGCGCCAAGTGAAAGCTCTTTTCCCGGCCACTGCGCCGGCGCGGATTCATTCATAAAATCAACAGGTGACAAGGTCAGGGTTGGCAGGAGCAGCAGCAGCAGCAACTAGTGGTAGTTTGTTCCGTCGAAGGATTAGCCCAGCAGGATTCGCAGCAGGAGAACAACGCCACTAGGTGCTAGACAATGGGCCACTAAACAGCCAACATTGTGAAGCGGAATCCTTGTCTTCACATTGTCACTGGGCGGTAATAAAAACAATAACAAGCCGCCGCCACCGTCGCACTTTTCCAGATGCCGGAAAAGCTCGCTTCACTGACATTGGAAAATGGCCAACGCCATTACCGGAGGTTATACTTATGTGTTTCTACGTAGTTGCCTTTTGGCCGTGCTCGAGTGAGGAGCTCCCAAATGGCCGCACAGACTGCTGCAGTGCATCCTGGTTGGGCTTTAAAATTACGTACAATTTTACGAGATCTAATATTAAACCCACTGTGTTTTTACCCCCCTTTGCAGAGGACGATAAGGTGGGCACCTTGGACGTCTTGCTGAGCAGCGCTTACTGCCGATCCCAGCGCTTCCTGTCGAAGCAACTGGCGCAGCTGCGACCGGAACTTACCATGTCCATATTTTCTGGTGAGTATCGTAATCTCTTACTATGAATAACGTGAAACCCAATCATAAATGCTTGAAAAAAAATCATAAATGCCTGAAACAAAATCATAAATGCCTGAAACAAAATCATAAATGCCTGAAACAGGCGGAAAAAGCTAAATTTACCAATACTTCTTGAATATCCCATTACAGAAATCACCCATCGATTCCAAAGCGCACGGGAGGATGTGCGTGCCCTGCTGCTGCAGTGCCTCCTTCCCTGGCTGCAGAACATGGAGCTGGTGGCCACAAGTGTGCCGCCCGCGACGCCCCTTTCCTACATAATGGTAAGCGAAGCATGAAATGGCTTTCCGTTTTTAAACCGGAGACGGATTCAAACCCTTGCCCCCTCTATCCTTTGGCAGTATTTTCCGGATTCAGGGACGCGTGGACGACGCGAGGGCACCGGTTCAACGGAGGCAACGGAAATGATTCTGAACAATCTCTTCTACATCACAGCCAAGGTAAGAGGATATATGCTGATATCTCCCGCACAGCGGATGGACTTTAATCTTTAATTGCTTCCACTGCAGTTCTCCGACGCCCATCCACGCGACATCGAGGAGTTGTGGGGCACCCTTTGCCAGTTTTGGCCGAACAATCTGAAGGTTATACTGCGCTACTTGGTAATCATGAGTGGCATGGCACCCACTGAACTGCTGCCCTACGTAAGTTTCGGACTTAAACTTTTACCAGCAGTGGTTTTAATGTATTCAAAAACTCCTTTCATCAGGCCAAGCGAGTGGCGCTTTATCTGGTGCGCAGCTGTCCGGATCGGTTGCTGGATGAGCTCATGGCGGAGCTGCAGACTGTGGAGACGCTCAACTGTCTGATTGAGCGCACGGAGACGCCACCTTTCTACCGACTGACCAGCATGCGAAAGGCATCCAGTCACAGTGCTGATGGTACGTCTTTTAAGGTTCTTTTGAAATTTTAATTCAATTTAATTGATTACCTTGCGACAGGCCAAGCAGCAGGTGGCATCAATGACTCCAGGATTCAGGACCTGGCTGTCGAAAAGGGCACAATTCACACCAAGCGGCACAGCGGAGAGGATCCCATCAAAATCGGGTAAGACCATATGGTTCATTTCCCTTTATATGGTAGTAATATTAAATATATATCTTTCGCAGTACTTGCAAATCGGACAGCGGCATTAGGGCCTATACCCAAGCAGCAGCAGCTGCTGCCGCCGCGGCAGTTACTCCCGGTTCCAGTGGCAATCGTCCACCTCGTGGCGCCGACAAGATTCGGGCAGCATCTGGACCTTCCATACTGCCTCGACCGGAGGATATACTGATCAACGATCCGGAACTGCGGCAGGAGGAGAATGTGGAGCTGCGCGGAACGTCGGATGCTCCGCCAAACGCCCATCCACATCCACTGCCAATGCCGGAATATGGCGGATACTTTGCACCGCTCACTGAGTTTCTACCCGATGTTAGTTTGCCGATCAGTGGGTTCCACAGGTGAGTTGTTCTGTTTTTTATAAATTAAAACCCGTTTGATAGGTAAAGGAATATGGAGTTGATATTAATATTTGGTGCCCAAGTCAAGAAGTAGCCAAGAAGTTATGCAGTTTTTAAATGAATTTATTTAGAAAGGCAAAGACTTTGCTGAAGAATCCTCCACATTGTCATTACTGTTCCCAAGCCGTTTAGTAGGAGATGCCAGTGTGGTCGCGGATCCATTCCAAGTAGTCCGAGACGCGGGTGTAGCCAGAAGGTCCATTGTGGCAGCTGACGGAGGCAAAGGTGATCACACCGACGAGACGAGCATTGTCGTGTGTAACCAGGGGGCCACCGGAGTCACCTCCGCACACGGACCTGCCATCGGCGTGACGGGTGCACATGTCGGTACCGGCAACGGAGCCGTAGGCCTGCTCGCACTCGCTGTTGCTGATGATCTGGACATCGACGCACTGCAGCCAGTCAGCCAGGTTTCCGTTGTCCATACCGCCCCATCCGCAAGCGACGCACCAGGTGTCCTGGTAGCGATCGTTCTGCTCGTTCATGCTTGGCAGAGGGATCTTGTTGATCAGGCCGTTGAAGTCGACATGGGGAGTGCGGATCAGACCAATGTCTCGGCCGCCCTGGGATGGCCAGTCGGGATGGCTGATGAAGTTGTCACGGCGGACGGTCTGCTGGTAGGCACCGTTCCAGCCCCAGTTGGATCCGTAGTGGATCACCGCGTAGTCGGTGGTCAGGCAATGGGCGGCAGTCAGGATCCAGTTGTTGGCAATGATGCTACCAGCACCAACGGCACCACTGTTGCTACCGTCGTTGAGCAGGAACAGGCCCACAATGTAGGGGGCCTTGCCCTCGGGAGCTGGGTAGCCGTTGACGATACGGCCCTCGGGTCCCTGGGACAGGAGGCTGGTGCGGTTCAGGCCGGTCGGGGAGGCGGCCACCAGGGCCAAAGCCGCGGAGAGAGTTAGCAGGAACAGTTTCATGGCTGTGCAGAAACTTATTCTTCTGGTCGCGGCAACCTGCTTTTATACGATTTGTGAGACTCTGGTTATTGATAAGGCTTCTCACAAACAATTAACTCTGAAAGATATCTCACCCATACTTCAAAAATTCATTCATGCCTTGCACTTGAATTCGGAGTGTGTATTTCCAATCATTTGTTATGGATGTAGGATCTCAAGTAGGAAATGCAAAATATACTGGGACCAATACTGGCTCGTAAATCTAGTGTACCCCTTGTGAAGCAAGTATAGATAAGAGTAAAAGCTGTTCTATAAATTAAGGTCTAAGAAATGAAATGTCACGACATCCAAATAATATAGTAGACTTTCGCTAGCCCAGATCCCAGCCAAAACATAACAAAACAAGCCGTAAATACGTCAGATTTCACACAAGGGGCTTTTGCTGGCTCGGTTATCTTAGACTCCCTATTGTTATCTTACTGGGCTACAATTAGCACACGCCTTATTGCCAACTACTTATATTTTACTAAATGTATTTAATTAGAAAAGTACTTCATTCCAAGGACCACCTGCGCAGCACTTTATGGCGTGTGAATGAAATCTTTTGTTGACAACGAGTATGGGGATGCTAAAAATATATACTCGTACACTTAAATACACGTTTACAACTGTAGCATGCAACACCTTTTGGGGGGAACCATGTACGGAGTACTTCGTATGGGGCACCTGGTGGGTGGCAACCTTCTATGGGGCACGTAGTCCTAGTACCTTGTAGTTGCAGCAGTTTTTAGAAGATATTGCACTTTTAAAATAGACCTTTGTTAATACCGAACTTCCAGAGATAAAAGTGAGATATTGTTCATTACTACATTTAAAAAAGTGACGTACAATTGTATTTTATAAGAAAAGTTTATTGAAAAGAATACAAAGGATGTACTAAGAGTTTAGTAGGAGATGCCGGTGTGGTCACGGATCCATCCCAGGTAGTCGGTGACGCGGGTGTAGCCAGAGGGACCGCTGTGGCAGCCAACGGAGCCAAAGGTAATCACTCCCACGAGTCGGGGGTTGTCATGGGTAACCAGGGGACCACCGGAGTCGCCTCCGCAGGAGGATTTGCCATCGGAGTGGCGGGTGCACATGTCAGTGCTGGCCACGCTGCCGTAGGCCTGCTCGCACTCGCTGTTGCTGATGATCTGGACGTCCATGCACTGCAGCCAGTCGGCCAGGTTGCCATTGTCCATACCGCCCCATCCGCAGGCCACGCACCAGGTGTCCACGAAGCGGTTGCTCTCCTCGCTGAAGCTGGGCAGGGCGACCTTGTTGATCAGGTTGGTGAAGCTCACGGAGGGAGTGCGGATCAGACCGATGTCACGACCGCCCTGAGCGGGCCAGTCGGGATGGCTGATGAAGTTGTCACGGCGGACGGATTGCCTGAAGGCTCCGTTCCAGCCCCAGTTGGATCCGTAGTGGATCTCCACGTAGTCGGTGGTCAGGCAATGGGCGGCAGTCAGGATCCAGTCGCTGGCGATGATGGTTCCACCACCAACCGCGGCACCGTTGCTTCCATCGGTGCGGAGCAGCAGTCCCACAATGTAGGGAGCCTTTCCCTCGGGAGCTGGGTAGCCGTTGACGATGCGACCCTCGGCACCTTCGGAAATGGTCACCTGGGGCAGGAGGCTGGTTCGGTTGAAGCCTGGGGAGGCGGCCACCACGGCCAAGGCCACGGAGAGAGTAAGAAGGAACAGCTTCATGGCTAGGAAGAAACTTAGTACTCTGCCCAGAACAACGCGCTTTTATATACGATTCGGTGGTCTTATCGATGACGGATTGGTTTAGTCTTTGTACCACAGATACTCGTAGCCACAAATGCAATAAAATATTGATTTTTAATCAACTCAAGAACTTTTTCCCTGTTAAACCACTAAACATAATTTAATATTTTCCCATTTTTCTTCTATTAAAACGATTGGAGTCATTTTTCTGCTCATAGTGGATATATATTTACATATGTACATTTGAAGTGCAACAAAAATATCTGCATAAATGGTTACGCAATTCAATCAATGGTCGATTCCCCTTGTTAGTAATAGGCGATTCCGGACTTCTCCCGGATCCAGTCCAAGTGATCGGAGACACGAGTGTAGCCCGATGGTCCGGACTTGCAGCCGGCTGATGCAAAGGTGATTACGCCCACTTGGATGGGGTTGTCGTGTGTGACCAGTGCTCCGCCGGAGTCGCCACCGCACACGGATTTGCCGTCGGTGGCCCGGGTGCACATATCGGTGTTGGCCACCGATCCGTATGACCTGGCACATTCTACGTTGCTAATGACCTGCACGTCCATGCACTGCAGCCAGTTGGCCAACCCACCATTGGCCATTCCTCCCCAGCCGCAGGCCACGCACCACCAGTTCTCGAAACGCTCACTCTGTTGGCTGAACTTGGGCAGCGAAACCTTGTTGATCAGGTTGGTGAAGCTCACGTACGGAGTGCGAATGAGTCCGATGTCGTGACCAGCGCTGTTCGGATATCCGGGGTGCCGGAAGAAGTTGGCATTGTTCACCGTATGCTGGAGCTGACCATTCCAGGCCCTATTCGATCCGTAGTGGATGGTCACTGAATCGGTGGTCAGGCAGTGGGCAGCGGTCAGGACCCAGTTGTTTCCAATTACGGATCCGCCGCCCAAGGCTCCATTGCTCAGTCGCAGACCGACTGCATACGGTGCCTTGCCCTCGTAGGCCGGATAGCCATTCACGATGATATCCTGGGGACCACCATGATGAGCCGTACGATTGCGATTCCTGTGGGCACTGGCCGTGGCAACGAACAAAAGGAACAGAACCAGCTTTTTAGTCATGCTTAAAATTGTATCTATACCGCTCAGGTATTTGCTTTTTATAGAAGAAATGGTTGCACAATGCTGGAGGTAATTAGTCCCGAACTCATCGTGGGTTATCAGTGCTTTCCACACTTAATGAGTGTGGGTATTAGCTAAGATACTTTTGCCAGGGAAATACATTTTAACAAAGAAATACATTGTTATTTTCAAACCCATATTGCCTAAATCCACCTTACTATACGGAGTTCCTCTAATGTTGCCATAGTATATACATCAGTTTTAATGATGGTTTCCCTTGCAGATGCAATGTGGCCGTAATGCTGCTCACCGACATTGTAGTGGACGGCATTCCGGGCATCGACTGGACCCTTCACCTGCCGCTGATGCTGCACATCCTGTTCCTGGGACTGGACCACACCCGCATCATTGTGCGTGAGCACTGCAAGCAGCTGTGCGTCAATCTACTAATCGTGCTGGCGGAGCACAATGATCACCTGACGGTGGCGCGTATTCTGTTGAACAGCGAGACCAGTAAACTGGACCTGGGACTCACGGTACCAGCTCTGCCCGTGATCGACAATAACTTTACGGAGCTTCATCAGCAGTTCGACAGCTATCTGCTGCACGTGAGTCCCCAGGCGGCGGCCTATGCCCTGCAGCACAATCTGTCCAGCTCCACGATCATAGCAGCGCATCAGCAGAATTTATCACAAACGCCGCAGAATCAGCAGCAGACGGGTGCCCAGAATGGTCAGACCACGACGCCTCCTGGCCTGACAGCCACTCCTGCTGCCCTGCAAATAAATCCGAATAACTCGGAGAATTCGGAGGTGCCGCTGATCCATCCCGATGAGCATGCTCCTCCGCAACCAGGTCCCAGTATGCCCATTGCCCATGTGATCAAGAGTCTGCTGAAGTTCCTTGCCCAGGACACGTGTCAGCCACTGTGGAACTATGAGGACATTACGGCCAAGGTGTGGGCTGTTAAGTCTGCAGAGCAACTGAGCTGCTTCCTCAAGCACATGGTCAAGGTTTTTGCAGATAGTTATCCGCAAGCCCGCATCGCCGAGCGCTGGGCGCAGACTGCGCTCCAGTTGGGCTTATCCTGCTCATCGCGTCATTACGCCGGTCGATGTCTGCAGATCTTCCGGGCTTTAAATGTGCCGATCAATTCAAGAATGCTATCGGATATTCTCTCCAGATTGGTGGAAACCGTGGCGGAGCAGGGTGAGGATATGCAGGGATATGTTACGGAGTTGCTTCTAACTTTAGAGGCGGCAGTGGATAGTTTGGATTCGGACTTCCGACCCCTGGATGTGATGAAGGATATATTCAAGAGCACACCAAATCTGAACAACAAGGATGGTGGTCCGAACTCCATTTTGCCCGGCAAGAAATCACCATCGGGAATGACGCCACAATCGTCAAACTACTCGATTCCCAGTCATGGAAGGAGCACCAGTTACTCGGTGTCCTATTGCGGACGGAAGGCAAACAATTCGCCCTGTGACAAGCAGGTGGAGCTGCGAAACCGATCTTCCGGAATCGATCTCGAGCGCAGCGTCGTCTGCAAGTTCGGCGTTGGCGGCGGTGGCGCTGGATCAGCGCTTTCCCGTTCCCGGAGCGCCCAGAGTCTGAAGATGCTGGGTGATACGGCCACGCAGGATGATAAAATGACCATCCTGGCGCAACTGTTTTGGCTCTCTGTTTCCTTGCTGGAATCGGACTACGAACATGAGTTCATGCTGGCACTCCGCCTGCTGACCAGGGTATTGCACCGACTACCATTGGATCGGCCAGATGCTCGGGATAAGGTGGAGAAGTTGCAGCAGCAGCTGAAGTGGACAGCCTATCCAGGTGTCCATGCCCTGCTCTTGAAGGTAGGTTTCTGAATTCCCTCAATATATCTTCAAATTTATTAATGATGTTCTTCATTTTTCATAGGGCTGCACACACAGTGCCACATATGAACCCACCATAACCCTGCTGTCCCAATTCGCCCCGTTGCTGACCCTTCCCGTTTGTGATCCCACCCAAAGCTGCGCCTTTCCCATGAATGTGATCGCCCTGCTGCCCTACATGTTGCTGCACTACGAGGATGCCAATGAAATTTGCATCCGCAGTGCAGAAAACATTGCTCAGGTGTCAACGGAGCTGGGCGCCAAGCTGGAGAACCTGGGCACTGTGATGACACTCTACAGCCGAAAGACCTTCTGCAAGGAGTCGTTCCAGTGGACCAAGTGTGTGGTCAAGTATCTACATGACACCTATGCCCACATGGGCCTCCATATGGTGGCGTTTCTCATCGAGGTCCTGGAAAAGGGGCCGCAGCAGGTGCAGGTGCCTGTACTGAATGTTATCCACTGCATGCTGCACTACGTGGACTTGTCGGCTCCGCAGGCTCAGAGTATAAATGCCGACTTGCTGAGGGCGATTGGCAAATATCTGGACGTAAGTAGAATATATATGTGTATCTAGGGGGTTCCCCCTCGCCAGTGCAAACAAAAAGTCAGTCTAGAACATAAACCCTTCATCAAAAGTACTGCTATCTCGTTGAAACTTTAAACCAGTTCATATTATTATGCCATAAATCTGCCAAGAGATAAGTGTATTTTGTTTATTATAATTATTCTGCCTTTATGGGCCAACATCTAATCTAAATAACCCAGCGAGCTTCCAATTTAGATTATTGTTGGTAGGCAATCAAATAAATTTTCAAAAGAAAACATCGCCTGAGGAGCTCACTTTATTTATTACAACATTTAAACCTATATTAATATACTAATTGCTTTTAACCTGAAATACTAATACTATTTCCAATCTAATACTTTTAGACGGCTTACTGGAAGGACTCGCTGAAGATCCTGAAGCTGATCGTGACCCGGAGCTCGTCCCTGCAGGTGGTGCCACCCAGCGACGGCAGCAGCGCCGGCTTATCGTTCTCTTTCTATGGCGCATATCCGGACTCGGATATGTTCTGTAAAAAGGAACTGGCCGGTCGCACAATGGAGTTTACATTTGACGTTTCGCAAACGCCGCTGATCGGTCGGCGTATCCTGTTGAAGACGGAGGAGCCGGTGGCCGGTGGAGCCGTCTCCACCACGGGCAGCTCCTCATTGAACTCCACTCTGACGAATGCTACCACCGTGACGGTGGCGCCAAGTGCTGCTCAGCAGCAAGCCAATGCCCAGATGCAACAGCAGCGTGCCAACACCAATGTGGCCGCCTTGGCAGCCGCAGCAGCTGCCCAACACCAACAGCAGCAGCATGCCATCGGAGCAGGCAGCAGCGTGGTCGGAACACCCAACTCTCCGCGTCGGAGTGCCAGCCTCTCGCCGGCGGATACGGTGCCACTGAGCGGATGGAAACGACCCTGGATGTCTCAGTGCCGAGTGCGTGAGTGCCTGGTCAATCTGCTGACCACCTGCGGGCAGCGTGTCGGTCTGCCCAAGTCGCCATCGGTAAGTGTTGCCCAGAATCCAACCAGCCGACCGCTTGTACATAGCCAGGTGCATGCCTTAGGCTCCCCTAGAGCGCCCCTCTTCTCATGCATTTTTGCAATTATCAATTATTACCTCTAACTCTTTTTCTTTCATGTAAACAATACCAATACCAATACAAAAAACCAAATACCAATACCAAATTCAATACCAAACCAAAAAAAAACTAACACGCATTATCATCATTAACCAATCAATCTGATACCAAAATCGAAACATATCTAGGACGATTTCATAAACTCAATTTGCTCAAAGGTAAAGGACACGTTTCTATGTGCCGCGTCTAGTTTAGCTTTCTGTGACTTTAGTTCTCGCATGTGGTAGCTTTTACAGAAAAATTGTAATCATATTGAACTTGATATTTTCAGTTCTATTCGAATATTAAGCAAGCAACGTGTTTTCTATGTTGATATCAAGTTCTTTCTGATTTGAAAATTACCAAGATCATCGATCATCCTTTTTTGTGTTTGTCCTGTGTTCCATTTCATTACCAAGATCATTGATCATCCTTTTTTGTCTTCTGTCCTGTGTTCCATTCCACACCATCCAGTCACACAGAAGTACCGTCATTTTGCTTTCCTATTCCGTTGTTCCGTTCGCATGTTGCATGTTTTGTTTCAAACTGTACTTTTCGTTTATATACTCTTTATCTAAACACATTTAGTCGTTGAGCACGTCACTACTAACCGGATCGATTGCGACCAGACAAAGCGTAAGCTTTATCTTAATTACTCTATACTTCTATATTATTCATCTAAGTGTTAATCGGTGTTTTTTTGTGAGCTTAACTAACCTCGTAACTTGAACCTATAGGTGATCTTCAGCCAATCTTCGGATCTGATGGAGCGCCAGTCTTCGGCCGCCTCTTCTACGGAAGAAACTTCGGGTCCTCAGGGTGACCTGAGCAGCGGTTCGAGGCGCGACGATGGTCAGCCCGATTTTACCGTCTTCAAGGACTTTGATTTCCTGGAGTACGAGGACAGTATTGCCGGCGAATCCACGGACAACTTCAACTGGGGAGTTCGTCGTCATCAGCTCTTCGAGGGCGATGAGGATCGCTTGAATTGCGGAAGTGGCATTGGTGGCTCCGTTAAAGGAGGTCACTCATCCGCCTTGGAGGACAGCTTCAGTGATAAGACACCCATTTTGAGTAAGAGGAAACGACAGATTGCGGACGATTCATCCGACGAGGAGGCCGAATCTGAGTCGCCATTGGACGAGGATCATCGACAGTCGTTCCTGAAGTCCGGGTTCAGTGCCGTGCCCCCCACTTCGTTAAGTCTTCGGGAGCGCAGGCGACGCAACTCGGTGTCGCGTAGCGATACCAGTGGATCCAGTGCTGGGGACTTAGGTGACCTTACACCCTGCAATGCGTCGCCACATCTTCCGGGCATCATTCGATTCGCCGCCATTCATGATGAGGCGGAGGAGAACTGGCGTCGCCAGTTGCAGGCTTTGTTGGTCAATCAGCCATCGGCCCACACCTCGGAACTACTGCAGCAGCTATACAGACTGATCAAGGAGCTCACCTTCAAAACGGTCAGCATTTCCAAGGAGGCGAAGAAGTTCTTTACCGGCATTGGCTCACAACTGGGAAACAGGATCTCTCTTTTCACGGATCTACTCAGTTCTCGGGCTGATCCTCCGCAGGTTTGGTGCAGCGAGCTCCAGGCAACCACACCCAAGCTCTTCGAGACGTTGCGTTTCAATGTTTTGGAGGTGCAGGAGCATCTGGAAACCTTCTTCGATCGTAAAGATCAGGTTTTGGAGGTATGCCTACTCATTTGTGTAATGGAATGACATTTATTTTACCAAATTGTGTTGCTTTTAGTGTTTGGATGCAGTGAAGACCAGTTGCAAACTGTCGCTCTTCAACGAGGCGGATGTGGCTGCTTCTGGGCTGGAGTTGCCAAGCACCTCCAGCATAGCCTATATGCCCTTCGATCCTGCTTCCACTGAGGTAGTCCTCGACTTGGGCCGCTCGCTTTACAAACTGATGTTCCAACTGTTGCTGCTCATCGAATCAAATCATAAGATATCCTCGAATGTGGTTAATCATTTCCGTATGAATGAAGACGTGAGTGAAAAGACTGAATTTCAGTTATAACCAACTATAATAACGAATCCTGTTGCAGATGCATGACATATCCGATCTCTATGCCCTGGTTCGCGATGCCCTGGTGCGCTACATCAGCGAGGCCGAATTGGATTGCTTAGAGTCATCCACTTCGACGGAGGGCGAGCATACGCCAACGCCGTCTCCTGGTTTGCCAATGACCCCAGAGGAATTCGAGGCTGCCCTTACCGAGCACATCGATCTGCAGCGCTGGCCCAGCGCCATAGCTCATGTGCGACAGTATCGACGGATTTCCACGCTTAACGCAAGCGGTGATCAAAACGTTACCATATTTAGCTATAGCTGCGGGGACAATCGCCAGAAATGGGATGAAATGTCCGTGATACTAAATGCTTACGCGCATGGTATTATGAAGGATCGCACAGGTATGTTATTAAGAAAATGATACAAGTGCTCCCTAGCTAACAGATTTTTACTCTTTCAGCAGAAGCTTTTATAGTATCCAAATCCGACTCGGAGCTGTTCGAAATCTATGCCATTCTGTCAGAGAACTTGTATCATGTATCCAGCGCGCTGACTAACATGGAGATCAGCATGAAGAGCTATTCGGCAGGCGGCGCGTCGGGCAATTTGAATCGCAGCGAACAGGACATTGTGACAAATCTTTAAAGTTATCTGTAGACTAAGTTAATCGCAGATGTAAGCTCCCTTTTATATGTAATCTTTTAGTGCGTAGGCTGCATATTAGACACTGCGGTGTATGTAAGCGATCATTATTATTGTGTACGAACAAATGTAAGTTAGGTACGATTCAATATACTTATCAATTACAGCACAATACGTGTATCCTCTCCTTTTCAACGAAAACGACCAAATTATACCTTCTTGTGGTAAACCACTGACTTGGTAAATCAACATTTATTTATTAATAAGTATTTACATTTAAAGAAGCCATGAAAATGGTGACTGGCTGCCAGCTAGGCAAATAGATTTTTAAGGGCATTTCGTTGTTGTCGGTTGTACTGGGCCAGGAGCTGCTTGGTGCTATTCAGTTCATTTACGATCTGTTTGTTCTCCGGCAGAAGATTGTGAGCCGTTTTCAGATCGTTGATGGCCTCCTCGTAGTTGCGCAATCCGCGTTGCGCTTGGGCGCGTCGGTAGAAAGCTTTGCTACATTTGGGATCTAGACGAATGGCTTCGTTGCAAACATCTCTAGCGCTCAAATAGTTGCCCACTTTTAGGTCCACAGCGGCTGCATTTATGTTGTTAACCACAGAGAAGCCGTCAACCTTGAGCAGATCCTCATCGACAAGGTGTTTTTTGAGGGGGTTCAGCTGCTGCCAGCCAAACTGTCTGCTCAGGTAACTATAATAGCGATTCGCTTTGCGATATTTAGCCCGCGCTTCGTGATAGCGGCCAAGCTGATAGAAGTGATTACCGGATTGGCGAATGCTCGTGAGAAGTTCCACCGCCGCATCTGCCTGTTGCACAACAAGTAGTAATATGAGGTCAGTGTTATAGATATGATGAAAAATATGACTTTAACTCACTGTGAACTTATCGTGCTTGCGCGGCCAGTCTTGGGGATAAGCAGGCAACTTGTCCGTCGTCTCGTCGTTGCACTCGATGCCCCAGTTCTCATTGGGAGCTATCTCTCCGCAGTCCCTTATCACGACCTCCGCCGTGGGATCGCCCTCGTCAGTGCAGTTTTGTTCCATTTCAGCTACAATACCCAAGCCACGTAAAACACGACCTACGACTACGTTTGTTTCATTCAGATTCTCACAGCCCGCGGCCGAAATGAAAAACTGTGAGTTGTTGGAGTTTGGCTTGCCGTAGTTGGCCATGCTGACCACGCCCTCCTCGTTATGCTGTGGGAGATTATCGGTTATATCATGCGGTTATTAGACGTCTGCATAAATGGTAGCATAATACCAACAGATTTAGGGCTTAGCACAAAATATTAAAGAAATCCTTTGTTTGCACTTGTAAGTGCTTCTATTGAAGTGAAGAATCTAGAGATTTCCGTGACCTCGTATTGTAAAGTGGAACTTACTGCGAGTTCGAAGTTCTCGTCATCGAAAACTGGGCCGTAGATGCTCTCGCCACTGGTTCCATCGTTATTGACCACATCCCCGCTCTGGACGACGAAGACTCGTTTGATCTTGTGGAACTTAGTGCCCTTGTAGTGGAGCGGTTTGCCCAGAGTACCGATACCACATTCGCCCGTGCACAGGGCACGGAAATTTTCCGCTGTCTTCGGCACAACATCCTTGCGCAGCTCAATTATCATGCGACCCGCTGTGACATTACATATGTGTGAGTTGTGTGAGTAGCAGATTCAGTTGGTTGGCATGGCAATGGCCTCAATCTCGGTCAGATTCCACTCACCATCCTCCTTGCCGATGGAAATGTCCAGGTAGACCAGTGGATTTGTTGATTTCACCGCTCGCAGCAGCTTGCGTTCCTCCATTTCTGCCCTTAGGGGCGGGCCTTGGTTAATGTGACTTATCACTGCCCGCCAAGTAGTCCAGGCTAGTCCAAACCGATATTATCACCCGATTTCTGAGTTGCGAATAAAATTGTTTACCTTATTTCGCAGTGTGACAGTGTGCGGATAACGGCAAAACCTTGAACTGGCGGTAGGCAACGAATGTAGGATAGTCTGTGTCAATTTACATCACTGCGTCGAGACTAGTAGAAATAATGTATTTTTCGAGGCAAATGTATAATTTAAAATAACGGAAAAAATTTTCAAAAATAAATTTTGTCTTTAGTTAAAAAGTTAACTGTTGGCATTTAAAGCTTTCGTGGGCAGCAATTGAACTTTTTGATAGCCCTTCCTAAACTATTTATACCCGTCACTCCTGGAGTATGAGGGTATGCTAGGTTCGTTGAGAAGTAGGTAACAGGTTAAAGGAAGCCAGGCACGCAGAAAACGTCTTCCTATAAAAATGTTGGGAGGAAATTAACGACATTATTATCTTTCTTTAAGAAATTCGTTGTGCGGACAATAAGAAGCTTGTCAAGGCGTCGTTTCCGTTTACACGATATTGCTAACACTAATACCAATCATGCCCGACTTTAATTTCATTATTAGCCTTTCTTGAGGATTTCTAGTTATGGACATTCGATGAGTTGTACATTTTTAATGATTTTGAGTAACGCCCATCCAATTTGTATAATTATTTGTGTCTCCTGCCGAGTTGCACAATAACCACAACTTATAGCAAATTATTCTAAAGGAACCATATAATTTGGGCTGCCTAATTGAGACCCGAAAGCCATTGCAAATGCATAAAAAGCGTTGGATACGGCTTCTCTTTAAGCAGTACAGGATTCATTTATACGGAATGCAGGAGCAACTGGATCAGGAGCTGGAGCGGATCGACATGCTGCCAAAACTGGGGCTTCAGTGGGTGGAGTACAGTGCCTACGCACTGGGTGTTAATATTGCACCGAGGAAGCGCAGCTCCAAATACTGCCGATTGTATGGTTAACCCTACCATATAAACATTTTTTCAGTAAAGTAAAGGTTTTTCTATCTAGAACTCGCATTGCGGTATTGATTGTGAACTTGAGTATCATCTACAGTCTCGTCGCCTTCATCATGGAAAATTATATGATCTCTTTCGAGACCTACGTTGAGGTATGAGTGGCCTATACTTAACCTAAGTACTTCTAATCCTTTATATTTTTCACTAGGCGGTTTTACTTACCTTTCAATTGAGCGTTGGAGTGGTAAAGATGTTTCACTTTCAGAGCAAAGTGGAATCGTGTTCCCAATTGGTGTTTTCAACAGAGACAGGCGAAGTATTAAAGTCCCTGGGGCTTTCCAGCTTGGGTAAGACAGTAAAATCAAAGATATATGCTTTAATATGTACCTAAAATCTTTAAAAAAGAATTGCCGCGGAAAAAGAAACTTCTGAGCTCAGTTAGTTTGATTTTGCTTAACAATTGGATGATCATCGATCGCCAGGTCATGTTCTTCTTCAAGATCGTTTGCATGCCGGTTCTATACTATTGTGGACGACCATACTTTCAATATATCTTCGATTGCTATATCAAGGATAAGGATACCTGTGAAATGACCTTGAGTATGTGTACTAGAGTTACTATTTTAGCCTTCTAAATTAATTGATTTATATTACAGCTTACCCTGCAATTGTTCCTTATTTGCAATTGGGAAAATATGAATTTCCATCCTATGTGATTCGTTTTTTCTTACTTCAATCTGGTCCTCTTTGGTGCTTTTTCGGTGACTCTTCGAACTTATTTACTTAAATAATAATTAAACAACTCTATTCTTTAGCCGTTTTTGGATTTAACAGCCTTTTTGTGGTCCTTACTAGATATGAGTCTGGTCTGATAAAAGTGTTACGCTTTCTGGTACAAAATTCTACCTCGGATATCCTCGTTCCCAAAAACCAGAGAGTTAAATATCTTCAATGTTGCGTAAGACTTTTCGCTCGCATTTCAAGGTAGAGGATTAGATCTTAAAATGGCTTTTAAGAACAACTTTTTTAAACAATTTTCACTTAGCCATCACAATCAAATTGAAAACCTCTTCAAGTATATCATCCTGGTTCAGTGCTCCGTAAGCAGTATTTTGATCTGCATGTTGCTTTACAAGATCAGCACAGTATTGGTCAGTAAATTTATAAACCTTATAGTGTATGTATTTACTTATTTTAAAATTGCTTCATTAGGAAGTTGGCTGGGTGTGGATGGGCATGATTATGGTCTACTTTGTGACCATAGCTCTGGAGATCACTCTGTACAACGTGAGTGCACAGAAGGTGGAAAGCCAGGTATATTGTATTATATTATTATAATTTTTATTTAAGGAATTATTGAATTTCAGAGTGAACTGTTGTTCCACGATTGGTACAACTGTGGTTGGTATAATGAGTCCAGGGAATTCAAGTTCATGATCAAAATGATGCTGCTTTTTTCACGTCGAACTTTTGTGTTAAGCGTGGGTGGCTTTACTAGTCTCTCCCACAAATTCCTAGTGCAGGTATTGTATTTAAACTGTCTTTAATGGCATACCCATTATGAAAATTCTACATTCAGGTCTTTCGGTTGAGTGCAAACTTCTTTTTGCTCCTGCGCAACATGAACAATAAATAGGTTGATGTACCTCTGCACAGAACCCACCCGGGACTATATAGTTATTGCTATAAGAATTCAATATTATTAGTTTTTCGCAGTTATTAAAATGGAGTTATTAAAATATAACAATTGTATTTATTATATCGTGTTCTTTCTACATTTTCACGCTACGTCTTAGCACTATTGCTCCTCTTCATCGTCCTCATCTTGATTTGGCTGAACACTGCCCTCCACATCGAAGAAGGACTTTCTACTGCGTTTGGCCCCATCGGCCGCCTGACTGCTGCCGAATTTGGCCGCCGTCCGCTTGCGAAGCTCCTCCACGTCCTGGTTGTCATCATTGGCGCTCCACTCAAGTACCAAACGACGACCGTAAAGATGCGTACTGGCGCTTAGGGCGTCGAAGGCGCGTTTTGCCTCTGCCTTGGACATGTAGTCAACAAAACCGAAACCACGATGCGAGTCCTCGCCCGTGGTGGCCTTTTTGGGAATACGTAAAGAGCGCAGTTCGCCAAAAGCTCTGAAAACACAGATTAGCAATAGCATTAAAATTTCTTTTAACCGGTATGACCTCTACGTACTTGAATATGTCTCGAACTTCGCGGTATTGTGCTTGGAAGGGAATATTTCGCACCAGAATTTTGGTTCCCGTTTGCTTCTTCTGAGAGGCCAGTCGACGTTGAGCACCTTCATTATCTTGGGTCCTGGAGAAGATTATAACGTTAGCAAACTAAAAATATATTTTTGTTTTCCGCGGCTTACTTGAGCACCCGATCGCTGCGCTTCAGTTCCACAGGATTGCCATCAATGTGTGTGAGTTGCAAATTCTTCAAAGCGTGCTCTGCCACTGAGGACTTCTTGAACTGAATGAAACCGTAGCCTAGGGAGTTGAATTCCCGGGGATTTTCGGGATTCCTTCGTTTGGCAATTTCCACGGTGTGAATGCTGCCCAAATGGCGGAAGTGTTTCTCCACGGTTTCCTGTACGGTCTTAAAGTTAAGGTTCCGTAGAAACAGTGTTGTATTCGGTTCGGGTTCATCATCGGCATCCTCTGCCCTAGTATCCTCCTCAGCTTTCTCATCAATAACAATCGGTTTCTCCTCTGGCTTTGGCTCCTCCTTGGGTTTCGGTTTCGATTTGGGAATCACTGGTTCTCCACTAAGCGTCTTGGAGAATACCTGCTCGGGAGCCCACTCCAAATAAAGTGGGGCATTCTTGAATTTGCTGTAGGCCAACTTCTTGAAAGCTTGCCTTGCCTCCAAAGGATCACAGTACTCGATGAGTGCCGTAACGCCACTGGGAGGAAGCACAATCCGGCCAATTGGGCCAAATCGACTAAAGATGGGGGTAAGCTCTGAAATGTCGGTGGCCGCCGGCAGATTCTTGGCCAGTATAACACTGTTGGAGCGTTTCTTGGCGGGCTCGTCAAAAGCATCAAGACGTACGCCTTCTTCCTCCAGGAAGCGCTTCATTTCGATGACGACTTGGGTTTCTCCCAAAGCCAAGCGCACGGCGGCACTACTGCCACCATCGCTGGTGTCTAGAATGCGTTCCTTTGAGGTCTTAAATTGCTTAGCGAGAATTTCTGCAACTGCATTAGCACCCAGAAACAATGTGTTCCAGCCAATTGGCTTTTGCGCGTTCTTCTTAAGTTTCAAGGCTTTCTTTTCTTTGAATGACAGACTGGCATCGTTTTCGTCCAAATCTTCCTTAGGATCCTTTTCGATGTCCTTACAAGGCAGGAGGTGCAAGAGACGGCCATGGAAATCCGTGCCATCCAGGGCATTAAAAGCCTTTAAAGCGTGCTCCGGCATCATGTAGGTAACTGTGCCAAAGCCCTTGATTTTCCGTGTAAGCTTGTCGAGGGGCAGGTTTACTTCCACCACCGGACCAAACTGCTCAAAAAGCTTGCGCAGGTCCTCTTCGGTAGTAGTGTAGGCCAGATTACGAAAGAATATCCTACCGGACTCGGAGATGTCATCTTCTTTGGATAAACTGTCCTGCTGATGCTTCCACTTCGCATTGCCCGCATCGACGGCGGCTGGTGCCAATGGTTGTCCACTTTTGTTCGCCTTGGTCACCTTGTTCTTCTCGGTAAAGTCGGAGAAGAATACTTGCTTGCCCTTGATAAAACTCTTGTTTTTAAGCATTCCCTTGGCCATGTCTTTTTCAGTTTTGAAACCCACGTAGCAGAAGCCGTGAACTTTGCTGGGCAGACGAACGGAGTACGGTTTCAGGGGCTTGAAGAACTTTAGCACCTCCTGGCGCTTGGTGTTGTACGGTACATTGTGTATTTTGATGGTGAATAGCTCCAGGTTTGATTTGTCCGCCTTGGTTTTGGGCTTCTTTGCGGTAGCATCGCCGGAAGTGGTTGCCATCAGGGATTTCATATACTCCAGATCGCTAATGGGTTTCTCGGCCAGTTTAGCGGTGTCTTCTTCCTCGTCCGCCTCATTGTCTGAGCCATCCTCATCCTCATCTCCTGCATCTGCATCCACTCCACTGTCATCTCTGCCAGCTGGAGATTCCTCCTGCTCTTCTTCGTCCCCTTCGTCGTCCTCCTGGTTCCTATTTATTCCCAAATCGTTTCCCCACAGGGTTCGCGACTTGTCATGCGCCTCCAGAAACTCCTGGAATTCCGGATCGTCCTTGTGTCTGCCCAAAATCTGATCCACCTTGTCAACTTTCTCTTTCTTCTTCTTTTTCTCAGACTCCTTAGCCTTGGCCGCCTCCTCTTTCTCCTTCTCCTTTAATTTGTCTAGGTTCTTCTTACTGTCCTTGGCGTACTTGCTCCATGATTGTGGCTTATCTTCACTACCCAAGGCAGCACAAGATTCGACGCGCACCCGGCTGGTCTGGATACATGTGTTGTCGAAGTGCCGGATGGCCGATTGGGCCTCCTCCTCGGTGCTGTAACCGACGAAACAAAATTGCCGGAACTTTCCATCGGGCGTGTATTTGAGTTGCAGATCTGTTATCGTGCCCTGGGCACCAAAAATCTGACGCAGTTTGTCCTCGGTGATCTACAATTTCAATGTAAATAGATGCGTTTTTCTGCATGAATATATATACTAACGTGCTTGGGAAGCTGCTTGACTATAATTCGTGACATATTTTGTAGCTAATTTGTCGGACTGCAGCTAAAAATTCATTTAAGAACACTTTTGTTTACAAACAAATTGAAACAACACGTGCATTAGATATGCAAAAAGAACGATAGTACCAACAATTGTATCGGGAACCGTCGATATTTTGTATATTATCGATAAGTCCATCGTTTAATCGGTTTCGTTACCTTACATTACATTTTACATGTATACATTAAAATACATTTTTAAAAGTTCTGTTTCCTTTCAAATTTAAAGTTGGTAAATCAGCAATCAAAGATATTAGTGCTAAAGTAAGAGTAATCCACTAACTTCGACTTCCCAGTTCAATTTTAGATGGTGGTATTTTACAAAATTACAACGTTGGAAAAGTTATATTTTGAAGGGAAACTCTTTAAGCGACTTATACACAAAGATACATGGTAATTGTATTGGCACATTAAACGTAGATGACAAATATGTTAATATATAAGTGTTTAGAATAGACTTCCGGTGGAGCTACGGCAGAGATATAGTTATGCGATTGGATTATCGGATTGTAGGATAATAAGGTCTTGTGTGTTTCGTTTAGTGTTTTTTTTGTTAACATATAATACAGTCCGTGGCTGGCTTGAAACTGGTGAAGCACAGTTGGCAGTTGATTCTCGATGTGGTCATCATCATTCTGGTATCCTTGTAGCATTATAGTATATGGCATACAGTATGCGAACGATGATGCGTTAAAGCTTAACGTTGCTCAGTTGGTCTCCTTTGTGGATCCTTGGGCTGGGTCACTAAACAGAATATTTCGGCTAAGGCACTAAAATTACATAATTTCATTCAACGTCTACGTTCTATCATAAATCTGATTTGTTCGTCTCGTCTCTGATCTTCGTTCTTAGTTAAAATTGAAGTAGTTGTTATGGGGAGTGGGATGCTTCGCAGAGCTCTAGGGCTCCAGGCGATTGCGACTGAAGCAGCTATCGGGGAGGGCCTTGGAAATAAGTCCAATATTCAGGACTTCATCCTTCAGTTCCCTCAGCTCGGCATCGTACTTGTCGATCAGATTCTTCTGTATGGTGCGCTGTTCCCGATACTTTTCGATTCGGCCCGTCAGGTTGACGCGATTGATCTCACCCTCCACAATGGCCAAACGATTCTCTGCGGGATTAATAAGATTACTCATAAGACTAATCAGTATGGAAATGATTTCTTTATCATACCCAATTTATCCAAATCGCCCGTGTTGATGTCCTTGAGGTTCTCCAGCTCATCCTTGATGGCCGTCAGCTCATTATTGGCCTTCTCGATCTGCTTCTGGGCCTCCTGGGTATCGGCCTTGGCCTGACCCACCTTTCGCTTGGCATCGTCCACCAGGTTGTCGTCCTTGGTCGAGCTCTCCTCCAATACGACGATGTCCATTTCGGTGAGTTTCACACGGTGATTCAGTTGGTCGGCCTCCGCGCGCAGATTGCGGGCAGCCACCTTGGTCTCATTGGCCTTGCGGCGGATTAGCTCAGCATCCTGTCAACAAAGTGTACAAATTTAGTAAGGAAATAGGATAAAAGGGTGTCCCTGAATGACTTACCTTGGAGGCCTGTTCGGCGTACTTCAGCTGCGCCTCCTGGGCATTCTTCTTGGCCTCGTTGGCATTCTTATTGGCACCATCGAGCGCCTCCTCCGCCTGGCTGATCAGGCTCTCCGCATTCTGGATCTCCTTCTCGATGTTGGGCACCGTCTGCAGGGCTTTATCCGCACTCTCAGAAGTGCGCTGGACATCCGACTGGAAGCCGGCCAACTTCTCGTAGGTATTGTTGGCCTCCTTTAGGGTATTGTCGCCCTGTTCCACTGCCTTGGTGGCCTTGTCGTGGGCGGCCTTGGCTCGCTCCAGCAGCTCGGTGTCCTCCAGTTGCTGCTGCTCAGCTCTGTAATTACGGATCAAGTTAGCCAAGAGGTAATATGAAATATGGATTAGAGCACTCACCTCTTAAGCAGCGCCTCAGTCAGTTCCTGCTCCGATTCGAAATCCGCAAAGAGCTCGCCGTTGCTGTTGGACAACTCAGTAATCTGCTTGAGTAGCTCATCGGCTCGTTCGTTGGCCGCCACTGCGTCCTTCTTCAACTGACTGATATCGATTTCCGGTTGGGTTTGACGATTCACTTCATTGAGCAGGGTCAATGCTGTATCGTAGACCTCGTTGGCTTTGCGAAGAGCCTCCTTGGAGGTCTGAACCACGACGCCCAGGGATTGCTTTACTTGGCTCAGCTCCAAGCCAACCTCGTAACGCAGCTCATTGCCGATCTTTAGCTGCAAATCGATGGCACTCTTGGCCAGCTGATGGGCCTTCTCCACCGCATCCGTGGCATCCTTGGCATTCTTCAGATCGAACTGGGCCTCCGACTCCAGTTTGTCGGCCAGGGCTCGAGCCTCCCGAGAGATGTCCGAGATCTGTTCCGATTGCTGTCCAAATTCCACGGACTTCTCCTTGGCCTTGGCCAAAGCCTGGGCACCTTCGTCATTCAGAAGGTCGAGTGCCTGCTGCAGTTCCTTCTTGGCGCTCTCGGTGATCTGGTCCAGAATGGTGTAGTTCTGACGCGCCCTGTCGATCTCCGCGTTGGCATCAGCCTGGAACTTATCCGCACTCACCAGGTGCTCCCTCACGCTGTCCAGGTGCTTGTGAAGATCATCGATGACCTCTGCGTAGGTCTGACCACCTTCGCCGGAATTATCGCGGGCGTCCTGGGCCAAGATACCCACCTTCTCCTGCACCGCCTTCAACTTGGCCTCGAACTCGTCGTCATTGGTCACCGGCGTGCGGGCAATCTCGTCCAGCGTTTGACTGAGATTGAACAGCTTGGCACGATGCAAATCGGCGGCATCTTGCACGAGGTTATAGCAATCGGGGCAATCGATGCAACCGCGATGCCTGTCGTACTTGTTCTCCTTGCAGCGATCGCAACGACGTCCTTCCACGTTGTCATTGCACGGACACTGGCCATTCTGGTCGCACTGGAATCCCTTGGAGCCGCTCTCGTCGCATTCGCATGGCTTGCAGCCCTCGCTGGAGAATCCGTAGAAGAAGTTCTCGCACTGATCGCACCGCTGACCCATCACACCCGGTCGGCAGTGACACTGGCCAGAGTAGCGATCGCAGGTGGCGTTGTAGCTGCCCACCGGATCGCACAGGCAGTTCTCGCAGCCATTGCCCGATCGGATGTTAAAGTAGCCCGGCTGGCACTCTCCGCAATCCCTTCCAATCACATTCGGCTTGCACTGGCACTGACCGGTGACTTGGTCACATCGCGTGATACTCTGTTCATCCTGCTCGGTTCCAGCGTCGTAGCAACTGCAGCGGTCACAGCGTCCATGGGGCAAGGCCAGGGGATCTCCAAAGTGGCCCGACAAACACTGATCGCAGTGCTCTCCGGCCGTATTGTGGATGCACTTTAAGCACTCGCCCGTAGTCCGGTTGCAATTGCCCACGGCGTTGGGATCCACGTTGCCATTGCAGTCACAGCTCTTGCACGTCTGCACATCGCCCAAGAGACCCGTAGGATCGCCGTAGAAGCCATCGCTACACTGCTCGCAACGGGAGCCGAAGTAGCCCTTCGGACACTCCGTACAGATGACCGTGTCTTCGTTGATCTGCAGGCAGGCACCATCATTGGGACAGGGACAACGCTTGCAGTCGTTGGGAGTTCCGCCCAGGGCATTTCCGTAGAATCCCTTCGCACACTGATCGCAGTTATCTCCGTGGGTGTTGTGCTGGCAGATGCACCGGCCCGTCTCCGAGTCACAGATGTCAGCATGACCATGGCAATCACAGGGAATGCAAGGCATGAAGGGACCACCGCGCGCGGGACTGTGGCGATAGCCTGGAGCACAGGACTCACAGAACTGGCCCAGGTAACCCTCCGGACAGGTACACTGCTCGATCCAGGTGGCCGGATGACCGGCGGCTCCCCGATGTGCCGTCTGCAGCTCGACATCGTCCAGGATGGCCTCACCCTGCACCGAGTACGTGGCCCTGATCTTAATGGCCGTCAGATTGGACAGAATCGAAAGGAATCCACGCGCCGACTGGCTTGGCTGCCACTGGTAATCATGATGCTCGTGCAGCCGGAAGGTATACTCCTTGACTCCCTGGTCGGGTATTCCATTGTCCTGGGCGAAGATGGGCAGCGAGATGCGGCTGCCAGCACCCTCTAAGATCACATCACTGACTCCGGTATTGGCCACCTGACCAACTAGCTGCAGCTTGAACTTCAAGAACCTGTTGTAGGAGGCACGCTGATCACCGAGGAAGCGATCCGGTGCCTGGAAATAGACGTGCTCGTTGCCCTGGGCGGTGGTTCCAATGCTCCGGCTGTACTGGTTGTACTTGATGTCCACCTCGCGTTGGTTCAAATCGGCGGCCGTCCAGCGTTCCTTGAACTTGTTGAAATTGGAGGTGACCGAGACAATGGAGTAGCCTGGTGCAGTCATGCACTCGGAGGTGTGACCATAGCAGAAGCAGGGGGTGCAGCCAAACCGATTGGTCTTGTCCAGATTGAAGAAGCCCGGTTTGCATCTATGAAAAGTTGGAGTAAGCAAAGATTGTCTATGGCTTTGCATCGGAATAACTCACTCATTGCAGCGCCTGCCCTCCACATTCTCCTTGCAGAAGCAGATTCCAGTGTCGGCATCGCAGGCGGGAGGGTTCTGCTGGGATCCACCACTGTCGCAGCCGCACTGCTGGCATCCATGGGGTCCGAATTGGTAGTAGTTGTTGTCGCAGCGGTCGCACTTGTCGCCGGTCACTCCCGGCTTGCACTGGCACTTGCCGTGGCTGTTGCACTGCAGCGATCTGGAGCCCACGGGATCGCAGGCGCAGTTGATGCAGTAGCCATCGTCGCGCATGTAGAAGTTCTCCTTGCAGCGTTCGCAGTTGGGTCCATCGCGATTCTCACGGCAGTCCAGGCAGTGACCTCCATGACCCGTCCGATTGAACAGCGCCGCGTCGAAGAAGCACTTGTCCGCCAATCCATTGCAGTTGCAAGCTGAGGATTATGATAAATGTTAGTCTCTTAACTTCATCTCTTTTAGAACTAGTTATACAGTTGATCAGGTACCAATTTGGCACTTCTGGCCCTATAAGATTGGTCTCCAAGCTGTAATCATGCGACCAGCCCTGGACAAAAGGCAGCACCAAAAAGAAGACCGCTGGCAAGCTACGCACAAACATGACTGATGCAGATGGATGGACAGTCGTCGCTTCTCTCAACTAAAACTGACTCTAACGGCAAAGTGGTCTGTCCTTATAAAGAAGGTATAGACTGGCTGCAGTGTCCAGCTAATTGAAAACCTGAAAGCACCTCTCCCCACCCCGTGGAAAGTGCAGTTGGGAAAAACTAGTTTAGCAAATGTAGTGCCTTGTTATGAAGGAGTACTTTTGCTAGGTCAGCAAACATGTCCTTATTAAGAAAAAAAATTCAGTTGTAACCAGATATTGATAGGAGAATAACTACTCATTTTTCCTTGAAAGTAGCTATAAGATATTACGTTACTACTTTACCAAACTTTAGTATTTGAGATGAATGCACCCACCTTTGCACTCGTTGACCTCCGTCGAGGTTGACCTCTTCCACTTGAGGTCGTTGTACAGCGGCAGACAGCGGTCGCAATCGGGTCCATCAGTGTTGTGCCGGCACTCGCAGACCAGGGTCCTCTCGCCATGCATTCCCGTGCTGGAGACACACTTGCTGGCATGGCCATTGCACTTGCAACGGGCACCCACGGCAATGTCGCTGATGGCATAGAAGTACGACTTGAGCACCTGGGAATCACCGAAGAGTTCATCACCGAACGTGTTCAGTCGGTCTAGGGTAATGCGGATATCCGTGGCCGTGACCCACTCCTGTAGCTCTCCACTGCGCTCGAAATTGATGCCACTGGGCCGACCCTCCAGCGTGGAGAAGGCGATCTCACCGTCCCTCAACGGCGAGATATCACTGTACTCGCTGGTACACAGCGCATGGGCCTCGCCCTCCCCCTTGCGAATGGCTCGCGAGTCTGGCAGGGAGTAGGTGTCGCGACAGGTGGCACTGTAGAACTGGTAGGGAATCCAGGGTCCAGTCTCCGAGGTCCTCTTGTAAATCGTAAAGGATTCAGGTCGTGGCGAGCGGAAGAGAATGCGCACGTAGGTGATGTCATAGGATTTTCCTTGATTTTAAAATATATACACATATTGAAAATATTGTTTTCAAACTCATTATCAATTACACTTACCAAGGTGCAGAGTCAGATTCACGTAGTTCGGGTGCTGAATGCCCTCGAACATGGTCTCCGACTGCCACCAGGTGGGACTTTGCGGATCGTGCAAGTCCGTCAAGAAGGATGGATTGTGATCATTGTACCTATATGCAAATATATAATTAATTATTGAAACATAATATGTAGGACCCTTTTTACTTACTTGCAAAACTCGCAGTTCTTGTGGTTTTGGTTCATGGTTTGTATGCAGAAGTGGTTGTCGTTCTGCTCACCACAGGTGTTAGTTGACTCAATTTGCAGTTGATAGGCAGCATTGATAAATTCTGGCAGACATTTCTATAATAAATAATACAGTTAAAGTTTACTTCAGATAGCCATACATACGTAACTATAATTCATTGAAATTATTCTGTTTTGACTACAGTAAATTATAGATTCCCAGAACTTCCCCCCGATTTCGTTCCCTTCCTCTGAAACTGTCGCTTAATTACTCAATTAGCTGGCATCTCTCACTCGAATTGACCCAGCCCAAAAGCAGCTGAATGCCCGACGACTAATTCCCAATTCTTCTCAATTGGTTTGTGGACAAACAATGAGGGTAAACAGTGGCTCGGATTGCCAGCTCCTTACCTGCGGTCTGCCGTATGGATCGTAGCACTCCAGGGCCGGCATGAAGGTGGTTCCGCGCAGCTCGTGACCTCCGGCGGAGTTGATGGGCGGACGCTGGGCGCCCAGGATGGCGGTGGAACAGCTGGCGAACAGGACTCCGATCAGCAGGAGACGAGCCGTGGAGGAGCCACTGTGGCTCCACCGGCTGCGCTTCATGGTGGCTTCGGTTTTGGGTGGCTCGTTCGGCTACAGGTGGGTGCGGGTGTCGCTAGGACGAGCGGAGAAGTTCCAAAGTCTATTTGGCTATCTGGGCTATCTGGTGGGTGGTTCCTTCGAGGTTTTACTTTGGTGTCGCTCGTCAATTCATTACGATATCCTATTGCTATTGGTGGTGCCTGAGCGACTTCATATGCTGGAAAATGCACGAGATTATGAATCAGTTTAGATATACCAAATCGCAGAACATGTGTGGCACACATTGTTCCATGTTCCGGGGCCGATTTTTAATTAGTTCGCCGAGCAAATCGCTCGAAAAATAAACTTTACTGGCCAGGCCGGCAATGAGTTCATTTGCTTTTCGGGTAAACAAAACGAGAACTGCAAATGAAAATTTTAAACAACAAGCAGAGACATAAATAAACGCTCGAGCATGAGCTCCAGTCGAGTAGAGTGTGTGTGGTTGTACTGCCCCCCATGTGTATCTTTGCTATTCGGGAACTTGAAGTAATTCTATGCGATGATTTCATCTACTCCCCGACTCATTCCCATTCTCAGTTTTGAGCTGCAACCGCCACAATTAATAATGAGGTCTATAGTTCTTAGTATACTCGTATATGAGCACTGCACTAGTTGCAAGGTTGGATTAATTTAGATTCTGCAGATCCGAGCTCTAGGACTAGTGTGTGTCTTTTCTATGAATTCAGTTAAGTAGAGGCACTAATTAGCAAATATTTGCCCAGTATTTGCGGCAAGATGATATCACATCCTCTGAAAACGAATGCAATATGAGAGCAAACTCAAAGATTCCCTTGGATACAGGAAAATACCAGTTCTCGTGGGTGAGATGCGGAATTCAAGACTTCATCCAGCTGAAGGGATTTATATTCGTTATAAGTACTCCTCTGGAATTTCATTCAGTGATACCGATATCGTGGCTCTCAGTTTGAGTATGAGTTCCTAGAAACGCCGGCTCGTTCTATTCCAAAAGCATTGCCTGCTCGAGATCACGATCCGAATCAGAGTTTCGTTTTATTTTTAAACACCGAAACACGAACAGAGTCCACAGCCGAGATTTATTTGAGTTCTATTAATTGTTTGCACATAAATTCTATGTTTATCAATGGCACCCATTTATTTCCCGCTTTTGTTGAATGGCCTGTCTTATCAGCCCCTCGGACTGTTTTTACGGTTCGAAAACTATACGAAATCTGTTGTCAGGGCGCCCGACTTTCAGATGAACCCTTTGCGCAGAGTTCAGTTCAGTCCATACAATCACATAACACTGATACTGGAACTATACACCCCGCACACCACTCACCACACACACTACACACTATACTATATGGTCGGAACGAACATCCGCTCCATTCAGATTTCAGATCCCATGTTGCACACAGCGGGAGTATGTATATATGTATATAGACTGGGTCTTGAGCCGCGGCGAGATACGCGCCTATGAACACGAACACGACCACGAACACGAGTTCCTTTGGCGATAAGAATTTGGGGCTACGAACTAGCTGATATCACACTCTATATAAAGACTATAGCCCAAGTCGGGGTTTTTTTTTTGTAGAGCTAAAGTGCGTTTTTGTTTGCACCTTTTGGTCTGTATCTTTATTGCTCGGTTTGTTTTTATCCACTGGTTCATCGGCACAACACACGCACACTCGCACTCACACTCGCATTCACAGTCACACTCACAGGCACAACACGGCAGGTAGAGGGAAAACGGAGGAAAGCACTCAAAAACCGCTCAGATACTTTTACGAACTCCGTTTCGTATCTCACGGATGCACAGAGGGCGCAGCAACTGCGTTATTTTCGTTTATTTATCGGCTATATTTATATGGTAGATACATTTTCCGCTGCGACCGTTCGTCGAGCCACAACACATGGGCACTATTCGGCGATTTTCCAAAATATATTTCCCTACTATTATTATTCCATAATTCATTATTAACTGCAGTTTTTCAAACTTATGTGCACACTTTGCTGCCAAGCTGCATTTCTGCTGACTGGCGTTTTGAACTGGGATTGTGTTGCCTCGTTTTACGTGTAATTGTATCGGCACCTCGAAGGCAAGAACCTCACGGGGAAACACTCCGTCACATGCGAGATACTTTTCATGTTTCATTTTTTATCTAGGTGGGGGCTTTTCTTTGCCTTTTCTTAGCTGGCTGGTCAAAAAGCAGCAACAACAAGTTGGAAAAAAAACAAATATTAGGTGACCGAGAAGACTTGAGACACGAGTGGATGTGGATTCGGTTCCACCAGATGCAGTAGCTCCACACCAGCACCACTTACTTCGTCGCTCAGAAGACGCAGGCAACCGTTAACGAGGACGTCCAATGCTCAACTGACTCTCGAGGAATGAATGCGAAGCCCAACGATCTTCGCTCGTTGAGTGAAACTCTGCACTCTGCGCTCAGTATCTGTATCTGTATGTTGTGATTGTGTATTGTATCTGAAATTGTGAGAGAGAGCAGTCGGATCTGGTTGGATTGGAGTACTTGTGGCCGGGAGTTGGACTAATCAAAGCCCTCGAGTTGCGATGATCTTCCTTATGGCAGTAGTGCGGTTTAATTTCCTGGCTCTTTCGTACGAATTCCATTAATTGCTCATTTAGGCGCGCAAATATTTAAACAGCAGTCTGCTCAAAATATACTTCTCCACAATACATAAATGCCTCGAAATTTGGGAGGCTGTGAGAGCTGGACTCTCTGCTCTACTTTCCGCTTACTTTGTAGTTATTGGAGCTGGCAGGTTATCGCTGGCACAGCTGATAAGAAGGTTAATGTACCACTAACGTCGCCGCACTTTCGGTTTCATCGAAGGAACTTAAAGAGCCCATTAAAATTTCAGTTTGCGATCATATTTAAATGATCTAACCATTGTGCATTTGGGATAAACCATTTAAGTTTAGTTAAACCTAAAAATTGTTTTTATTTTATTATTATCCGCAGGTTGTTTTAGGTTGAAATGATAAAAAATGTTAAATGAATGTCTTTATTTAATAAATGGGGTATGGAATTTTAACTATTGTTATTATTTTGGATCCAGATTTGAATTTCCTATTTAAATGTTTTAAATATTTAATTTGAACTGAGTGGCGCCACAAAACTGTGGCCACTTTTAGAACTGCAAGGCACTGCTTGCGCACACTGCTTGCCTTGGTGTTTTGCAATACTAAACTTGGCGCGTTATTTAATTTCTAGTAAAAGGAACATAAATTCAAGCGCAAATAATTATTTTCAAAAGTGAAAAAAAAACACATTTTAATTGTGTGCAATATAGAGTGGTTTATTGTTACTTTTTACGAAAATAAGCTAATGAATAAAACATCATTATTTCGTATGGATCGAAAGATTTCTTTTTATACTCTGAAGAACAAGATTCAAGCTAAATAGTAAGTGAATAGTAAGTAGGAAGAATGCTAATGTGTTTATTCAAGAAGACAATCTGGTGTTCAAGGCACTTCTTCGGTAGGTACATCATTTCTCCTGCTCATTCTCAATGTCAATCTTTATTATGTTGACTGTGGGCTCTGGGGAAGCACTCCGTGGCTCGGGATGTCCATTTGGTGGAGTAGCACCGTCCACGATGCACTCATCGCTGCCGGTGGTGCTTATGGTAATTGTGGGTATATTATCCGACCAAATGGAGCTCTGTGAATCCTGTCTCATGGTGCGACGGCGATGGGAATCGCTGCGTTTGGGAAACGTTATTGGACCAGCTGTGTCCAGTTCCTCCAGGTCATCCATGGTAGCCGTTGGAGCAATGGTGGAGGCGGGCACCACTGGAGGCTTGGGTGGCTTGGTAGGCGGACGGGAGGATGTGCTGCTGCCAAAGTGCAGTGGTGCACTGGGCGTGGGAGATTCCGGTTCGGGAGTAGGTGGCATTTCCAAGGCCGTCGAACTGGACACGCTGGACAATACTGATGGCGGTGGCGGCGGTGTGTACGCCAAATAGGTGGGCGTCGTGGGACCCGGCGACTCATCCGAGACCGGCTGCTCCACATCGTCCTTCTTGAGATTGACTGCCTCACGAACCAGGGCCAACAGGTTGCCGATCTTCTTGCGACCTTGCCGGGAAAGCACGGACAATTGCCGCTGGTGGTGACCCTGAC
The DNA here is from genome assembly GCF_016746235.2 of Drosophila teissieri. Taxonomy (NCBI): domain Eukaryota; kingdom Metazoa; phylum Arthropoda; class Insecta; order Diptera; family Drosophilidae; genus Drosophila; species Drosophila teissieri. The sequence goes on along the minus strand of NC_053031.1, from coordinate 9,095,199 downwards.
CCTGGCTGGGAGTGGGTGAGGGCAGACTCCGTTCCTGCTCCTCAGTGCCGGACAGCTCGCTGTTCAGGTGCTCTGCGGCGGGAGTTGCTGGCACATCCGTGCCCGTGCTTCTTTCCACACTCCGCTCGTCGAACTTGAACACCTCGGGCTCTGGCTTGGCGGCAGCCACATTATTTGACTTGAATTTGTGCTTACGGAACTTGAACTTGCCCAAACTTCCAACGCCACTGCCACCGCCACTCTCCTTGGTTGTCGGCAAGGGTTTATCTTCCAGCTCCTGCGGCGGTTTTTTTTCATCAACTATGTGGAATTTGCTTTTGGCCAGCGTGGGCGTTTCGGGTGTGGATTCCTCGGGCGCCATTGGTACCACTGGCTCTGCTGGCGAGATGGGTGTTTGTGGAGCATCTGGGGTGGTGGGCGGTTCCTCCCCCTCGGCCTGCTCCTTGTGGCGCCTTAGTAAACTGGCGCGGCGTTCGCTGACAATCCTTGAATTTGTATCCGGATCATGTTCGTTGTCCTTGGGCGACTCATAGGGCGGCGGCTGCTGCTGTGGCTGCCTGTGCCTGGTGTCCTTTTTGTCCTTCATGCTGCCCCTATCCTTGCGTTCATGTTTCTCCACTTTGAAGCGGCTCTTTGGATGCGTCTCCTTTACGGAAAAATTGCCAGTTCCAGCAGAGCTGGTTCCGGCCACAATGGATCCCGCTCGTGCCCGCTCCTGCTTGGCAATCTGCACGATGTCCACCAGCGATGGCTTGCGGGTACGCCGGATTTGCTGCAATCGCGACAGGCCGAACCGCTTGTCCTTGGCCTCCTCGTCGTGGGGCAGGGAATCCTGGTGCTCGGTGTCCGTGTCATCGTCGTCGCGCCGCACAAACGAATCCTCTTCCGACGTGGCGGACCCCTTGCGCAACGCCTTCTTCATGATGCGCGAGATTAGCTCTAAGTGCAGGGAATGTGGATGCGAAGTAAATGAGTTGTGAACTTAAATCTCTGCCTTGACATGGCTTACCTTTCCGGGCTTGATTTTTGTACTCCTCCGTATCGAAATCGGGTGGCTGGGTGGGTGTAACCGGGGAGCTGGCCTCGAGGACTTTGCGCCAGCGATTTGTCAGCGCGGTGGCCGTTGGTTCCGCCTGCTTGACCTCCGGCACCTTGAAGATCTTCTTGCGCTCCTCCTCGCGTTCCTTTTGGAGTTGGGTGCGCAAGTCCTGGTTGGCTTCGCGGAGGGCGCCAGTTAGCGAAACCAGGTAGTATATGATGAGGATAAGCAGCAGCAGCAGTGGAATCACAGTGCTCGAGGAGGTAAGATAGTCCAGGGGCTCGTGGAGTTGTCTGGAAAGTTTTGAATCATGATTAAAGTCCTTTTCATTCGACTTAAAAACTTACTTTGGCAGAGCATTCCTCGTGGTGTTAGTGATGAACTCAGCTATCCTGTTGTACTCCGAGAAGGGTCCACAATGCCAGGAGGGGCGCAGCCAGACAATCGCATAGCCCACGGGCAGGACACAAAGGAAGAGCATGGTCAAGAGGAGTGATAGGTAGAAGTTGTTCGATTTGGAGGCCCTGCAAGGATTACGGATTACAACGAGTTGCCGCCACCAGATGAGACCAGATGATGGCCACTTACTTGAACACCACCTCGTGCGGCACATTGCAGGTGAGCACTATCCAGGAGCGGAAGTACATCATGATCATCAATTTGACCAGGTTGATGAGCACCAGGCCCGGCGAGAAGAATATGCCCATCCACACTTGGCCCTGGTTATTAATCAACGTCAGGATGTTCTCGGCTATCTTGAAGTCACCGTACTGCGGAGCGACAACAAAGCCTCACATTAGTCACCACCACGGACACCCGAAAACCGGATGGCGTCGTCTGCTCACCTGGGGAAAGGTCTTCTCCATGTCCCAGCACCAGTTTTGATTGACATACCGCACGAAGAGGGCGCGCAGAAAGTCGATGCACAGCGGCGCCACAATGGACATCAGCTTTTTGGATTGAATTCGGTTTTGAGGTGGAAAGAGATAAGGTTGGAAAGTGGGATGGGCTTTAATAAGCGCTTTGTAATGAACTCGGTAGCCGGATGCTGGCGCTTAAAAGTTGCCACACGTAATCCGGATCGTTGCATCTTCGATGTTGTACCGCCTTCAAATTCTAGATTACGGCTGAATTTACCTCCTCGATTCTGTGGTCGAAATTCATGCACGAACACGTGCCCCAAGTTTCGAATCGAAGCCCGAATGAGATGGAGATGTAGATGGGATGTGGAGGTGGATGTGTAGGTGGATGTGTAGGTGGATGTGTAGGTGGATGAGGAGGTGGATGAGGAGGTGGATGTGCACTCCGGTTGGGCATCCAAACCCAAACCCAAGCCGCACATGACCAAACTCAATTTCCCATCGCCTCTGTATTTTGTTATGCGTAAAGCATAAATGCGTTTAAGCCCGGCCCGTAACTTGCCTAATTTATGTGCTTAAATCGTTTAATAGAGATTATGTACGCCATGTTTGCAGGGCTCGCATAATCAAATCGGGCACGGGACCCATGTCTCTTATTTTTTTCGGGATTTCCGACCGGCAGCCCACACACTGAGTTTACAAGAATGTCGGACAAATGCTAAGTACGAAATAAAAGGGCAAGTAATCCCATGGATTGAGATGTCTACTACCAATAGACCAATAGGGTTATTGACTTGGGTGCGCTATCTACACCGTATGCTTATCTCAAAAGTGCCTGGCTGACCTTGAAAACTTTAGCCATTCCATGAATTTGTTTACGATTAGACTAAAAGTTCACGGCCCAATGGGATGGCAATCGACACTCGACGTGGCAAATGGCCAAATAAAAGTTGCCATTCGACGGGGCGAAAGTTCACAATCATGCTTATGGCTTATGTAAATTTTTGACTGGAAATCGAAGAGCGAGTCCCAAGTTGCCAAGTTTCGGTTCCAATTCCTGTTCCGGCCACCAGCTGAGCTCCGCATCAATTGGGAAAAGGACTCCCGAGAGCGATTATTATGATAAAATGCCTTTCGCATTGCTGCTATTTTGCCTTTTTCTTGCTCAAATCGTTTGGCCTTTTAAGTCAAGTGGATTTCGGTTTTGCTAGACGAGCGCAAAAATTTGATTTTCAAAATTCCCATGGCCATCCTCAAAACGGAGGATACAAAAAATGAAAAAAAAAATTTAAAAGAAAGGAAAGGAAAGGAAGACAAAGAGTACTCCACTGCAGAGGCGGAAGACAAATTTTGCGTTAAATTTTCCGGATAATTTAGCTAAACGGGCTTTCACGCCCAGCAAGCTCCGAGCAACTCCCATTTGAGTTCAATCATATTTAAGTCTAAATAGATTCTGATACAGAAGCAGTGGCTTCCGAGCTGGCAGCCCAGGGAAATTGATAGCAGCAGCTCATGGTGATAAATTTCATTTTGAACTGCTGAGGAAAAAGGGGAACCCCCGTAACCCCCGTAACCGCACTCACCCCGTCGAACACGATGACTTTGGAGAGCTCCTGGCCCAAGGAGGTTTCCCAGCACATGGTTGTCAGATTGGTTTGTATTTGCTTAATCGCCAGCTGCACTTCCTTCAGACGCTTCTGTTTCCGCTCCAGCGGCGTGAGCTTCACGGTGGTTAGCTGCTTGGAGTCGCTGCTCTGGGTGGTGCTATCCGGATTCTCGGTGGTGCTGCCGAGGATGTCATCGCCTTTGGGGCAAATGGTAATCACACACTCCTCCAGGAACTCGCTGTCTCCATCGTAGTAGATGGTACTCCCCAATTCCGATATGTCCACATAGCCCACATAGAAGGGTCTATTCTCCGTTCCCTCTGTGGTGCTGTATTCATCTTCTGCGGTGGTGCTACTGCTGCTTTCGAAGGCATTGGTGGTGCTCTCCGGACTCGAGGACTCGGTGGAACTCTCCGTTGTGGAGGATTCCTCCTCGGTGGTGCTGGTAAGTTCAGTAGTCGTGGTGGGTCGGTATCTCCACCTGGGTCTTCTGGTAGTTGTGGTGGTGGTGCTGGTGGTGGTCGTACTTGTACTTGTGGTACTCCTGCTCTTGAGACGTCTGCGTCGTTCCCACTCCTCCTTGGTAAGAATTCCACTAGGCACTCTTTTTGTTGTGGTGGTTGCCGGCGTGGTTTGTCTGAAGGATGTCCAATTAAAGGGCCACCGACTAGGTGTGACACTCCCCGATTCAGTGGTTTCTCCTGGTTGTCCAGCTATGACGGTGGAATCATTACGATGTCGCTTGCTGTACTTGCTGGTAAGGAATGATGATTCAAATGCCAAT